>NC_072011.1:54630444-54987944 GCF_027791375.1 Indicator indicator | reverse complement strand
ATAACATTTTAAAAAAAAAAACCCAATTGAAATGGGTTTATTTAAAAAAAAAAGAAGAAGAAAAAATAGTATTTGATTGAATGCCCTACCTGAATTGTAAAGCCCATGGGAGGGTGCTTTGGTTCTAAAGATGTTTTTGCTACTTGGAAATCCTTCAAAGAATCAGTTCTGAACTGCTCAGCAACATCCTTCATTTACAAATGAGAGAAAGTAAAATTAATTGAGACTGACATGTAGGAAAGGAGGGAGAGAAAGAGAGGCAGGGAGAGAAGGAGAGAAGCTGGTTGATTTTTTTTCCTACTGCCTTAGCAAAAACTGTGTGAAAAAACATGCAGAAGGAAGAAGAAAACAAAGAAAAATGGGAGGAAATGTGAATTAATAAATTTTACATTGGTAAATTGAAAAAATAATGGAGCAACTTATCTTGAAGCTAATTAATGATCCTTTAGGAGGATTTATCAGATGCTACCACTAAAATATACTTTTAAATTATTTTGGTGGTAAATATGCAAAAAGCTGCAGAGCTTTAGAGACTAAACAAAAAAAAAATTAGAGCATTACAGAGATTTCATTTGTAACCCTTTGTGTTGAGTTTTTAAATGGCTTACAGTGACAACAAGATTGTTGTTTTGGCTGAGCTTCAGTTAGTACTGGAGCTATAATTCATCACAGATGAGGTTTATTTCATTTTATTTATCATGTGTTCTCTGAGGCTAAGCATCAGAGCCTGGATAATATCTTCAGTAAGTGAATCACTGAGGCTGTGTGGGTATAATGTCTCACTCTTTGTTGGTGGGCAAGTGAGGAGACACTCTGAATGCTGGATACTGTAGGACAAGCAGGGTCATATTCATCCAGCATCACTGCTCTGGTCCAGTCCAGTGCATCAGGAATTAAGTGTGAGAAATATGGATGTCTTAGGTTGTAATAACTCTTCTCCCTAAAATCTCTGAGGGACTGGGCTGCTCTGAATCATGTCAATGAATCATGATCCTTAAGAGTTGGGTCAGTCTCATCTAACTTCAGCAATGCTCATTTAAATTCTATCTGGAATCAATGGAGAGAGGTAGGCAGCCTCACAACCATATCTTAGGATGAAATTAATGGGGCAATGTAGATCAGAGGAGGAATGGCTGCATTAGACTGTAAGACTAAAATTTAGGTGGCCCAGGTGGATGGGATGGATGTGCAGTCGTTCTCTGTGACTGTACTAACTGGAAGTTTAATGGAGCACTGCTCTCTTTGCTATTCCATCACTGTTGTTCACCATAAGCATACATGAAATATGGGAACAGTGACAATGGTGGGACAATCTGGATTTGGGAACACTATACTCCTTGGAAATTCTCCTTAAGGATTTCATAAGACAAAGCTTGTTGGTGCAATTTCAGCTTTTCTAATTCCTCTTTGAGCTTCTGACATAAGGTGCAAAAAACTGAAAGTCCTAACTTTGCAGTGTTATATGTACAGCTCTGAGAGGGTAATTGCATCTGTAGGACTCACTTGTCATACTTCCCTTAGAGAGTTGACAGAGCTCTAATGTATTCAATAGTGTACACTAAGCTTTTTGGAGCAACCTCAAAGTAAACCTTGTATTATAATGGAAGTCTACCAGCAGTTGTGTAAGACAAGGCCAGTTCTTCATTTTGAGTTTGTGTCTTCTTGCTTCTTTCAATCCTGTAATGCAAATGGACCTGTCAGTTGCAGCAGTGTGAATTTGACCTCATTTGAGGTTCATTTTCTCAAAGAAAAGGAGGTCTGTTCACCAGGCTCTGAAGATGTTCAGGCTGCGTTCCTCCTTTGATCTCCAAAGCAGGCTGGGCTCACAGCCTAAGCCTCTACTGCCAAAAATGCTGCAACCCCACAACTCCTACTACTAATAAGATACCATCTGGTTTATGAGGATGAGAGTAAACTCAAATTTAAAGTGAGAGACATGCTTCATAAAATGAGTGAATAACAATATAACAGTATTAGTGCTATGTATGTGTGAGGTGCCCAATCATATGGGCCATGTATTGGAAGACAGGACGAGTCACCTCACAGTTTATCTAGGGAATCACTACCTTTATAAGGATTAACCATAGCAGAAAGCAGAGTGTTAAATGTAGACACCCATTTTTTGTTTTTCCTTTTATAATGTTTCAAATATTCCTCATTCCTCAGTAACTTCTATCATTCGGAGTTGTGTGCATTTTTCAGCTATCAATTTGTGAAGGAAAAAATGCTGGGAGCTAGTAGCATGGTTTTAATTGGGAAAACCACCCAAGAGCTCTCATGTGTAGCTGATCCTGACCTAGATTATCTGACACCCATGAGTCAAATATACCCCAGTACAACCACACTGGAAATCAGAGGCCAGTTCCTCTCTCACAGCCTGTGGTATGAATCAGAAATAATTATTTTGAAGGAAGAGCAGTCATGGCTGTGTAAGAGCAGCACAAAGCCTAGAAGAAAATCTGGCAGAGTTACTGGGTGAAAAACAGTCTTCTACAAACTGAGCCTTGGGAGGTCCAAGCTTTCTCACACATGCAGTCTGATCATCTTGGGAATAGCACAAAATTACCTTTCCTCAGCCTAGACCTCTGATCCTATACTAAAGAGAAAAATGAAACAAAGCAAAACAAAACAACCAAACCCCAAAATAAAAATGCAGGCAAGTATGTTGGAACCTCAGGAAGTTCTGTTTCAGCTTTGATTTTATAGAAAGCAGATTATTATTTTAATGTGGGAATCTTATTTTTTCTGAACCTATCCCCCCACCTACTGTGTAAGTGGAGTATCATCTTGGTTCAAGCCACAGATCTCAAGTCAAGCAAAACCTTAAAACCCTGCTTCCTTGCTCCCTTTCTTTCAGGCAAAGTGTCAGGAGCATACATCTACATTTCATCCAGTAAAACCAACTGCAGAGAAAGGATTTTCAATTAAGAACTTGTACAGAAAAGTCTCGCAAAGCAAATGATACTTTCGCTGAGCTACAGCCTGCATTGCATTGTGTGGTGCCAAAATGTCAACTCCCAGAATACAATCTGTTGAAGTGAAATATTAAAATTCTGCTTCTGTCTTAATTTTCTAGTCATATACACCATATTAACATGGGATATTAAGGAAACACACTCTAATGATAGGAGAGCTGCAGCCAAAATCTTGTTCATGGTTGGGCTAAATATCAGTTTTGTGGTAGTGATGGCAGGGGAGCATTAATCAAGTGTGAACTTTGGTTAATAAAAACATAATTCTGGATGCAAACTGTAAAAGAAAACGTGACATTTACTTTACAGACAGAGTAGGTAGCGAACAGATGATGCATTTAGAGAGGGAAAAGTCCTTGTTTGTTGATATGCTTGTGTTATGGTTATCTGTTAAAGAAGTGTTATGATGGCATTCAAGATCATGAAATGACATTTTCTGCATACCCAAACAGTCAATTTCAGCAGATAATGTTCCTCTTTCCCTTTTTCAGCTTCCTCCAGCCTTTGTGTCCATATTGCTACAGTCTTTCAAGATACAAACAAAAGACTGTGGTCGATTTCAAATCCAGTTAAGAGGAGTCAGTTTCAGGGGTGAGGCTATACTGCTCCAGAAGCCTGCTGCTTTTCACCCTTCTCATTAGCATTATGTATATTTGTGGATGAAGGAGGCAGAGAATGTGTTGCAGGTACCCTCCCAGGATTCAGTGTCTGTTGTTTGGGTGGCTCTGGCTCTTGCAGCAAAGCTAGATCCTCCTGGCAATGCAAGTGGAGCACTCTCCATTCATTTTCCCAAAAGTCCACAGCACCTCTGGCATGTAACTCAAGATCCCCCTGGTAAAGACATGGCCACAGCAGACTCTAAGCTTTAGAACAACCTCTTTACATTCCATGCCTGTACAAAATACTTGTGGAGCAAAACAACAGCAACTTTAATTTTGCTTCCTAACTAACATTGTTTCATTTTCCCATATCCAAATTCAGATGCTGCTATCACAGAGATCAGTAATAGGCTTTGTGGCCTATTTGTATCCAAAGGAAAGTGAAGAAGAATGAAAGGCACACAGAGCTGGGACTAGATTTTTCCATGCATGTTCCCACTGTACATTGTGGGAAGACCACATGAAAACCTTTATTGCAAAAGTTTCCCTTAGGGATTTTTGTTGTAGCACTTCCAGAAAAGCTCAGAAAATTAGCTGTACTATATGTACCCCCTCAGGAAATTTTGCTTCTGTGAGGACATTTTATTTCCTAACTAGTACATTCTGCCAATGGATTCTTATTGAAACTCATGTCTGCGCTGTTCAGGTCTTACCTGAAGGATACCAGTAGTGTGGAAATCCTTAAGCAAATGTTGCCTAAAGCCCATGGGGTGTGAGATGAATTCCCTCATACCCACTGCAATTATTCTTTTTCACATGTTGTAAGTTGCATCTGTAGAGTCTAAAAACAAGAATCTGTCATCTGGTTTTATTTTGTTGTTCTTGAGAATGCCAAGTTGATTCAGCAAGGTCATGCATGGTCTAAATATATGCCAATAATTTTTCTGTTGTTGTGAAAATCAACTTTAGGTTTATGGCTATGAACAATAATCTAGCTTAAGCTCAGTTTTCTAGTTCTGTGTGCTATTTTGCAAATAAAAACACTATTAGAAACTTTGAGCTTTTAGACCAACCTTGAAGTTGGCATGCAAATTTACATACTGAGCTATCAGTTTCCTAATGTTAGTACAGCAAATGTGTTCCCTCTTCTTAACTTTATGTGCAAAGTTACAGTTCTTGTACATCTCTGAACACTGTTATGGTGTTAGTGACATATTTACTGTGGACAATGATAAACAGCTCTCACAGAGCAAGTGGTCTGCAATGAGTTCTGCCTTTTGGCTGCATTTAGTTAATGCTCCTAAGAGCAATACCCTACAAATGTAGTTCCTAGTAGCTGAATTGCAACTGGACATTTTTCTAAGCTCCTTGAAAGCCTTGAGCAAACATGTAAAAGTTACTGTGTAGAAGTTAATGGTTTTGATCTAAGTTTAGGTAGTATAAGTCTGGAATAACTTCAGTGACCACATCTCTGAATGTGCATATTTGTCTTCAGAACTCAGTTATAGTTCAATGTACCAATGCCCCATATCCCCAGCAGAAAACTTTTACAGCAAGTTGTGGCAGATGTTTGCACAGGAAGGCACAGTTTAGGAGAGTTCTTCATCAAGCTCTATTCTCAAATCAGTTTTGCAACAGTGCAAATGCATGGATGCATTTGCAACATGCAACATTAAATATATGGAATTATAGTTTATAAGCTAAGGGTGACTGAGGAATCAGGAAAAAATACAGCCAGCTGAAAGAAGGACTTCTATAGAAGCAAATACATAATTATTGAAACTATTGAGCACCTCTCCTATGAGGAGAGACTGAAAGAGTTGGGGCTGTTCAGTCTGGAGAAGAGAAGGCTCCGAGGTGACCTTATTGTGGATTTCCAGTATCTGAAGGGGGCCTACAAGAAATCTGGGGAGGGACTTCTTAGGATATCAGGTAGTGATAGGACTAGGGTTAATGAAATAAAGCTGGAAGTGGGGAGATTCAGGCTGGACGTGAGGAAGAAGTTCTTCCCCATGAGAGTGGTGAGAGCCTGGAATGGGTTGTCCAGGGAGGTGGTTGAGGCCCCATCCCTGGAGGTGTTTAAGGCCAGGCTGGATGAGGCTCTGTCAGCCTGATGTAGTGTGAGGTGTTCCTGCCCATGGCAGGGGGGTTAGAACTGGATGATCCTTGTGGTCCCTTCCGACGCCGACTGATTCTATGTTTCTATATGATTCATGATCAGCAGGTTAGTGGCAATAGTGTTGAGAAAGTGTCAGGGACTGTTTCAGGACCTCTCTGGAATGTAGATTTATGTTGTTTCCAAAATGTGACACATCCCCAAATGGACAGCCCTCTAACTCATCATTAGTTCAACCTAAATCTAGTTCAAATAATTTCTCTAAGGTAAAAGCATGATGACAGCTGGTAAAATGGCAAGATTACAGTGCACTTACAATGAAAAATAAATTAGTCTACTGTCTGGTTTTAAAATGTGTCAACTTGTAAAAAAAAAAAAATCTGTATGGTAATGCTCTTAAAACACAAGGTCTCCTAAAGTAATAATCACTGGAAGACTTTTGTCTCCTGTAATGATGCCGTGAACAGGTGTTTTATATCAAATAACACAGAATAACAAACCTAAAGAATGTCTGAGGTTGGAAGGCACCTCTGGAATTATTCCTCCCCAGGTACTTGCAGGACTTTTCCTTTCCCATTGTTAATGTTTACAGGATTTCTGCTGCCTATTTCTCCAGCCCTCTGTTGAAGACCCTCTGAATGGCACCTGGTGTGTGAACCACACCTCCCATTTTTGTTTTGTCTGTAAATTTGCTGAGGCTGCACCCTGTCCTATTGGCCAGGTCATTACTGAAGATGTTAAACAGTATTGGAACCAATATGAACCCCTGAGAACCAGTGACCACCTCCAGCTGAATTTCTAACTGATTACAACCCTCTGAGCCCAAAAGTTCAGCCAGTTTTCAGCCCACCTCACTGTCCATTTATCTACTCTGAATATTATCAGTTTATCTAAGGTGAACATTGTGTTGAAAACCTTGACAAAGTGAAGACAAAGCATTAACTGCTTTCCCCTTGCCCACCAATGATTGTAGGTGATTTCAGATTCATATGCCCACGCTGGCTGCTCAAAATCATCTTGTCCTTTGTATCTTTGGAAATGAGGATAAGCTCCATCACCTTTTCTGGGATTGGAGTGATGCTGACCAGCCTGTAGTTCCCCTGCTCTTCTTTCTTGCCCTTTACAAAGACAGGATGGACATTTGCTTTTTTCCAATGACCTCCTCCAATGACCATGATCTCTCAATGATTATCATGAGTAGTTTCCCAGTGACATTGATCAGCTCCCTCAGCGCTCATGGGTGGATCTCCTCAGCTCCCACAGATGTTCAGCTTATTTAAATGTTCCTAACTGGATTCTCTTCCATTGTTCAATCCTTTCTCTATTGCTGCATGATCACCTGTTGTCCACCCCTTGCATGTTTCCTTTTCATGTTTACATTTTGTCAGGAACTCCTCATTTATCCGTGCAGGCATCCTGCTACCTTTCCTTGATTTCTTGCACTGATCTTGACTTTGGAGGATGTGATATTGGTATCAGCCAGCTCTCCTGGGCCACTCTTTCTCCAGGGCTGTTTCCCATAGGGGTGTTCACAGCAGACCTCTGAACAGGCCAAGATCTGCTCTTCTGGAAGGTTGTGATGTTGCTTTTTTCTTGTCCTCTCAGGATCCTTAGTTCCACCATCACTGCAGCCAAAGCTGCCCTTGACCTTCACCTAGCTGACAAATTTGTCTTATTTGTAAATCTGAGGTCCAACACAGCACTTCCTCTTTTCTGCTCCTTTTTCAGCAAGTTGTCATCATCCTCTTCCTTGCTCACGAAGTTGTCATCAGTGCACTCAGAAATCTCCTGGATTGCCTGTGCCTTAGTGTGGTGTCCCATCAACAGATGTCAGGGTGCTTGAAGTTCCCATGAGGACCAGGACATGCAGACGTAAGTATTCTTCTAGTTGTCTGGGGAAGACCACACCTACTTCTTCTTGGTCAGGTAACCTTTAACAGACACCCACCACAATGTTGCCCACATTGATCCCTCCACTAATCCTGGACCATAAGCTCTCAGCCATCTTGTCATCCCTCTCTAAGATGACCTCCATTCTTTCCTGCTTTTCTGTCACACACAGGATGACACCTCCTTGTCTCTGTCCCAGCTGTCCTTCCTGAAGAGCCTGTGTTGATCTGTTGCAGCACTCCAGTCATGTGAACTATCCCACCACATCTCCATGACTTTAGTGGGGCTGCAGCCATATAAATTCCCATGGATCTCTAATTCCTTCTGTTTGTTCTCCCTAGTTGGATTTTAAGCTTTATCTAATTCAAATGCCTATAGTTGCAAATGATGCTAATTCAGGTGTTGAAAACTAATATTTTGTTATTACTCTCCATACACATATAATGTATTAGGAGCTGTTATTTTCATCATTAAGATATGTAAATGAGAGAGAGAACAAGTGGATTTCTGAATTTGAATGAGCCCTGCCTTTCTCACAAGGGTTTCTGTCAAAGGGAATCTCTGTGGTCCTGTACCTGTTGTATCTGTAAGTGGACTCCTTCCCCCTCACATACACCCTGAACATAGCATTTTAATGTGGTGGTTATTATTATTAGAAGTTATTATTTTTGTTATTTCTCTCCATATTTCTCACCTCTAGTGTGAGGTGTCCCTGCCCATGGCAGGGGGGCTTGGAACTAGATGATCCTTGTGGTCCCTTCCAACCCTGACTGATTCTATGATTCTATATTATTATTATCGTTATTATTATCATCATCATCATTATTTTACAATCATAATTTTCTCTGACTCAGATGTGCAGAGACCTCTGTGTCACTACTTTATAGTTCATGGCTAGTCAACAGCATTTGGAAAGTTGTTTCCATCTGGAAACTCTTTGCTGTCATATGGGAAATGCATTGGTGATGTCAGCCTTGTACTTCATGGAAAGAGATCCACAACACTTGAGTTGTCACTGCTCAGCCAAAAGTGGCCAAGAACTGAATGTGCATGAAGCTTGAAATATTTTCTCAGCCACTGAGAGGATCGCTTCATCCCAGCAGCAAAGGGCACTGCTGACCCTACTCTTAATCTGTGGATAAGTAAAGTGCTTCTGTTTCCAGCCTCACCTTCTAAGACATTTCCTGAGCACTAAAAATGTTTCAAAAATGTAAAAGAAAACAGTTACAGAAAAATGATATTAAAAGAAAATTCCAAACTGCAGTGAATGCCTCCAGCCAAATTTCTAAACTGGGCAACAGAGTGAGAGGAAATGGTAACATATTTTTGCAGCATTTACACTTTTTATGCTACTGCTGGCACACACCGTTTTGTGCCTGTAGAGAGAGCAAAATATTGGAGTCAAAGGCTACCCTGTAGATCTGAGAGTTCAGGTCCAGGGTGTAGGTCTGAAGGTACAATTGTGCCCTCAAGTTCAACTGCCTGCAGGAAGTCGTGAGGGGGTTTTTGAGAAGATCAGCAGTGGGTTTGGGATGAGTTTGGTGAGTGCGGTCGGTGGCTCTGCCAAGGGGATGGGCAGGTCCCCACTAGGAGCCCACAGCCAACTGGCCAGCCCAGCTCTGCACTCACCACAGCACCAGTGGCTGCCAGCCTGGTCAAGCCTTTTGGAGTGAGGGAAAGGAGTGTGAAGGTCCTCCTGGGAGGATTGTTTGTGTCTTGGGGAAGATGAGGCAGAGCAGGTTGTATGAGCAGCTCCAGGAAATCTGGAGCTGTTGCTTAGCAGTACTCATAGGAAACAGTTTTGTTTGTTTGCTTTTCTTAAACTTTTGCATAAGCACCCTGGGTCCCTTTGAAACTTGTTTAGAAATTAATGAAACACGGCATTAAGTGGCTGATACATAAATCAAACCATTACTGTAACTGTGGAATGATCAGTAGAGACAAACAGTCTTTCTTTAGTTTGTTACTAGCCTGGAAAAAGCATTAATTAGCACTAATGAATCACCAGAGCTATGACTGAGCCAAGTTTCCTGCATTGCCAAAACACAAGCATGATTCAATTAATGCTGAAGGTTTTAGTGCATGTGTTTTTATGGAACAGTCTTCTGACACTAGTGTCTTTTTAATAATCCTCTGGAAATCTCTTCCAATATTATTGCGTGCAGACTGAGCTTCCCAATTTGCTGCAAACAATAAAGAGTCAGAAATGCATTTGTGACCTCCTTTTGGAAGAAATACTCATCTGGGTAATGTAATTATTGTGTAAATTACTTGAAGTTAATCGTATTTTCTATTTGTGCTGCATTTACTGCTGTCAGAATTGATGACTGACTTTCACTAGAGCTTAGATATGGGTGGAAAAATTAATGTGTTATTTAATTTAATTTAAAGATTCTAAGAAACTACTCCTAGTGTGTAAACAAAATCTTATCAAGCAAACTCTGAAAGAACTTGTGTTTTTGTTGATAATCTCTGCAGCTCAGAGACAGTGGCCAAACAGTGCAATCACACTCAAGAAGAGATAGTGTGGAATCACACTGAGAAATTGTAAGTGACCATATATTATTCTTGCCTAATGTCCTCAGAGTAAGGATAATGTCCTCAGAGTAAGATAGTGCAGCCTCTGCCTTTGCTATGAAGACACCTCCACCTTCTTTAGGTGAAGCCTGGTCTCAAACCAAGAGTGTGACCAAACCATTGAGTGGCACAGTCTGCAGCTGCTACTTCACTGTTGTCCTGGATGGACTTCTTCCCAGACATTATGGCCCTCAGAGACAAGATGGCTTTTTAAACCCTGAAATGCTCAAATTTTCAACTTCAGGGAAAAGAGATTTGCTATCCATGAAATCAAAGACAGGTGAAAGCCTTCCTAGCCAAAGGTGACTGAGGAAGTAAATATATCACAATACCCAAGCTCTATTTAGCTGCTGGGTCTCAGCGGAAGAACCAATACCTCCCTCTGTAGCTGGAGTCACTGACTTTTTCCAACAGCCTTTATTACAAGAGGGATATGGACATGCTGGAAGGTGTCCAGAGAAGGGCCACCAGAATGATCAGAGGGCTGGAGCACCTCTCCTATGAGGATAGACTGAAAGAGTTGGGGCTGTTCAGTCTGGAGAAGAGAAGGCTCCGAGGTGACCTTATTGTGGACTTCCAGTATCTGAAGAGGGCCTACAAGAAAGCTGGGGAGGGACTTCTTAGGATCTCAGGCAGTGATAGGACTGGGGGGAATGGAATAAAGCTGGAAGTGGGGAGATTCAGACTGGACGTGAGGAAGAAGTTCTTCCCCATGAGAGTGGTGAGAGCCTGGAATGGGTTGTCCAGGGAGGTGGTTGAGGTCCCGTTCCTGGAGGTGTTTAAGGCCAGGCTGGATGAGGCTCTGTCCAGCCTGATCTAGTGTGAGGTGTCCCTGCCCATGGCAGGGGGGTTGGAACTAGATGATCCTTGTGGTCCCTTCCAACCCTGACTGATTCTATGATTCTATGAACAGTCTCTGCCTTTCAAAAGAGGCTTAGAAGGGTTTTTTGTTTTGTTGTTTTTTTTCTTTTTCAGATGAAGGCGGTTCATGATCCTGACCTTCTGTAATACTTGGAAAGTAAACATCTCACATGTTTTCTGAACATGCATACACCTGAGATTACGTCAAACCAATGTTCACCAAACATGCCCAGGGAGGTGGTGGAGTCGCCATCGCTGGAGATGTTCAAGAGGGGACTGGATGAGGCACTTAGTGCCATGGTCTAGTTGATTGTTTAGGGCTGGGTGATAGGTTGGACTGGATGATCTTGGAGGTCTCTTCCAACCTGGTTGATTCTATGATTCTATGATTCTCTGAGCGGCTAATGCCTGCAATCTTTTTTCCTTCCATTCTTCCTTATCACACTTTTCAGCCCATCCACCGTTTAGCTGAAACCGTATTGCTGCTGCTTCCTCAAAGTAGAGTCTGGAAGGTCATCCTCAGTACTGGATGGGCAAGAGGAGTGCTGTGGGCAGAGGGGAAGTAGCAGCTCTGGCAGCACAGGAAATCTGTGTTTTTCCCTGGTTAGTAGCCTGAATGTACTGTTGAGGAAACGACATTTTGCATTTTCTACGGAAACTTTTGACAGTGCTATGAAGTCTATGAACTAATGATACTGCTGATAAGAGGATATGGAAGCAAAATTCCCTTGTTGCAGAGGTAGTCTATACCACAAACCTTCATTCGAATCTCTTCATCCTTCATCTACTTGAATTCTGAAGAGCTGAATACAACAGTATAGCTGCAAGCAAAATCCAATTTGCAACATTACACAAACTCAGCATAATTTCACATCCCAGATGGCCATCAACTTTGCCCATTTCCAGTATGGCTTTCAGTCATCTACTCATCTTCTCTGCTTTGCTGCCAAGGCTGCCTGCTGAAAGTCTTTTTTCTTACGAAAGGCCCAGCAATCACTCTGTGGGAGTACATGAGGCTGTCAGCTCCTTCTATACCACTGACACTGGGCTTGTTGTAATCTTTTCCACTATAAGCCAAAATTTCTCAGCACTTACAACCCTGCTGTACACATTCATTTTGGTCTGAAACATAAACCAGAAGGAATTAGGCCACCCAGCTCTGAACTAAGGACAAACTTCCCAATCCGTGTGTTGCCCCTATGAGAAAAACACAGGTCCTAGTTCCAGCTGGGAACATTTATGACATTTGGTATGTCTGCACATTCTCACTGCAAGGGACAGATTGTCAAATTCTGCTTTGAGTTACATCCATGCAACCCAAGTGAAATCAGTAACTGATCACATCACCAGCCTCTGCAGTGAAATCTAGGTCTTATATAAGCTTCAATAACAGATTTACTGTTTTTATTCTGTCACATAAATAAAATAGGAAATTAAGTTTTCAAAGATACCAAGATAACTTTAGAAACACAGTACAAACCAAGACAACATCAGAGTCTTAAAACAGAGAACCATCCAGTAAACCTGTTGGCATTGGTGTGGCCTATTTGTGTCACAGCTTTAATTGCATTTGAATGTCGAATTTGAAATACTTCATGTGAGGCTGAAACCTCAGAGGATGCCAAACTTGGTAAACAGAATAAGCTTTATTAAAGCAGTGATTTACAGAGTAACTCCAAGACTAGCTGAAGTTCTCTGTGTAGTAATTTCACAGGGTCTACTGCTTTCGCCAAGTTCATCCTCTCTCTAACCTATAAGCTACTTTCCATAACCTATGCAGATGACTGCAAGTCAGGATGTGCCATTCTCCATTTGAATCATGGCACTCTCTTAGCACAGGTTGATTTGATTCTGATGCTGGGAATCAAAACCCTCCTGCTCAGCTTTGGGAACAACATGTAGAGCTATCAACAGCGATGTTGTTTTCTCTAAAATCCAAATTCCTGTTATGTCCTCAGCTGCTGCTAACAACTCTCTAGAACAAATGGTGCTTTTAATAATAGGAGAATGCACATTGCAGCCATCATGTGCACTTCCAGCACAACTCCTCTTATCTGCAATTCCTGTGGGCCACATTGAATGACTCCTCTCCTTTTCTCCAAATGCTCAGATGATTGTTTTGTTCATCAGATTAATCCCTGAAGACAATACTTGTGTGGTTGCAGTATGTTAGTAATCAACAATTTGCCCAATTATATTTAACTCTAGTGCAGTTATCCCTAATTGTGTCCCAGTTAGAGAATGGCAACAGCATGATGTCGTTTAGGAGACTAAACAATTTTTTTTAGATTCTAAAAGACAAAATGCAAAAACATTGACTTGAAAATGTGCACCACTGGCTATAAAGAGAAGAGACTTGCCACAGTAAAAGCAAAGATGATTTTATGTTTTTTTTTCATAGCTTCAAGGCTTTCTGACAGATCAGCATTATCTGTTACAAGCCCAGATAGTCTGATATGCTTAAAAATTAATGCAATTCCTTTTTGATTTAGAAACAAGGAAGTCACTTCTTTGCTGACCTATGCAACTTATTTGTTTTTTCCTAGGTCTGATATCAAAACAACTGTCTAATATTTTTCCAAGATCATCTCTCCTTTATAGCAGTCTCCAGAAGAGATTTCCAAGTCAGCAGCCAACTCTAAAAGCTTCTGCTGTATGATTATCTCTGTTGGAAGACCATAACTACTGAAAAATAAAAAGCAATAGAAAGATTCTTTCACCTTCTATGTTTATTTCTCTTAAAAATGGGCAAAGATATTAAAATCAGAAGATTGTTAGCTGGTGGTGAGGAAAAGTGCGCAAATATGCCTTAGTTTGAGCTTTGTGTGTATTGCTGGCTAGCAGGTTACCTGAACTTAATCTTTCTTTGGAGGTCTGTTTTTCATACAGTAAAAATTCTGTTGGTGAAAATATGGGATGTGTGTATGGATCTCGGGTGCTAATGTGATGTATGTAACAGCTGTTATTTCTCCTCTAGTAGGAGAACGTGCCTAGAGAAATGCCCTACTCTAATTAGGGCTATATTTGTGTGTTCATAATAAAAGTGTGCCAAAGATCATGTGGCCAACATCCTCAGTGATGAATCTTTTGGATGATGTTATCATGCCTTTTCAAATCCAAATGCAGCAGCTGCTGCTAGTCAAAGAATTTCCCCTTAGGTGCCACATCTTTATTTTATGTTGTATTTCCTTGGGAATTTACCCAGCTTGAGTGAGGCTTTGCAAGAACTTGTGAGTGAAACATCCACACGGTCACAAAAGGGTAAGTCAACAAGATTGTGAAGATTTCTGTAAGATACATTTTACAGTTTTACTGCAATAAAGACAGAGAATGAAAGTCCAAATTCCAGCCCAAAGAACAGGACCAAGAACTCCACCTCATCTTCAACAAAAGGGTGTAGTTAGCTTTGCAGAGCCCATGTGCATTGGTTCAAAAGGTAAATCTAGATCCAAGATTTGCTTAAATCAAAGGATGGGTTGTGATCTCTCTCCAGCATCAACATAAGACCACATGGTGATCTCAGTTACAGTATGCATGCATACAATAACTCTGCTGAAGTCTATGAAGTGACTCTAGATTTACAGGTGAGGTAACAAACATCTGAACTCAAGAAATGGAAGTTCATTGTAATTTTTAACAAAACTGAATATATCTAAAATTCTGTGCTAAAATGCATTAAAAGTACATAAAATGTGCAGTGCTGTATTGTTACAGAAAACACTACCTTGCTTGTAAGGGAACTGGTAATACCACCTGTGACTGTCTGAATGGAGGGACTCTATATGGAGCTAAATCCAGAGGTCTCAAGTGGTGTTCCCCAGGGCTCAGAATTGGGGCCTGTTCTGTTTAACTTCTTTATCAATGATCTTGAGGAGAGGACTCAGGCCACCCTTAATAAGTTTGCAGATGACAACTAGGTTGTTCAGGAGTATTGATCTGCTTGAGGATCTCCAGAGAGAACTGGACAGGATGGATCAATGAGCCAAGGCAAATAGTACAGGGTTCAATAAGACTAAGTGCTGGGTGCTGCCCTTGGATCACAGCCCCATGCAACACTCCAGGCTTGGGACAGAGTGGCTGGAGAGCTGCCTGGCAGAAAATGACCTGGGGGTGTGGGTTGACAGCCACCTGAATATGAGCCCTCAGTGTGTCCAGGTGGCCAAGAAGGTCAACAAGATCTTGGTTTATATTAGAAATATAGGACCAGGGAAGTGGTTGTCCTCCTGTACTCAGCACTGGTGAGGCCACACCTTGAATACTGTGTTCAGTTCTGGACCTCTCTATCCAGGAAAGACATTGAGATGCTAGAGCACCAGCAACAAAGGTGGTGAAGGGTCTGGATTTTACAAGGAGCAGCTGAGGGAACTGGATTTAGTTACTCTGGAGAAAAGAAGGCTGAGGGAGACATCACTCTCTACAATTCCCTGAAAGGAGGTTGTAGCGAGGTGCATATTAGTCTGTTCTCCCTAGTAACAAGGGATAGGACAAGAGGAAACAGCCCGGAGTTGCATCAGGGCAGATTTAGGTTGGATGTTAGGAAAAATTTCTTCACTGAAAGGGCTGCCACACACTGAAACAGGCTGTCCAGGCAAGTGGTGGATTCACCATCCCCAGAGACATCTAGATGTAGTGCTGAGGGACGTACTAGATGTAGTGCTGAGGGACATGGTGACCTGGCAGTGCTGGGTTAACAGTTGAACTTGCTTATTTGAAAAATCTCTTCCAAACAAAATGATTCAATGACTCTGTGATTCTATATTTCCTTACCTCCATATTTAATGATTAATGATGTTGTAGTTATTTATGATAACTCAAAAATTTTGCTAATAAATCTTTCTGTGGGCTTAGGAAATGCTGATTGGACAGTTCTTAGAACTTCACTGATAACAGGAGTTATCTTAGTGGAAATTTGTGGTTTAGAAGCCTGTTTGTGATATTTTTCTTCTGGAAAGGAAGGGTCATTTCAGGAAAAGCAAAATGCTTACAAATCTTTTCATAATGGGTTTTAGTTTCATATTGTAACTAAAACTTTCCAAAGAAGACATTCTGTGTCCTCTATTCAGGTACCATGAGACTCACAGAAATAGCATCTGAAAAGTACATGTGTAATGTGTAAAACAGGTATGTCTCCTACATTTCATAGCTCACTTAAATTCTAGAGATGCCAGAAGTTGAGTTTGTGTTATGATAAGCACGAGTTATGACAAAAAGGCTAAAACTAGTGTTCATTATTTTTTCATCCATCTTGTTGATGCTGTTGCTGCACTGTAAGTATGTGTCACAGTCACATCTACTGGATGGTGCACTTCGAGTTTCAATATGAGGAAAAATGCTCCATAAAATTTTTATGCATGCTAACTGACTGTAAATAAATGCAATTGAATATGTGGGACTTCCTCCAGCTTTCTTCTTTGGTGGATTGCTATTAGCTTACATTTGAAATCTCTATTGGCCACACATTTCACATTGTTCTTCCAAATGTAATCATTTCTTTCTTTTATCTGATCTCCGACAGTCTCTCTGTTTTCATCAATAGTTGACAGCAATTCCCAAAGATACCATATAGTCCACTCTAATATCCTTGTGCATACTCTCTTCTCCCTTTGAAATCCAATACCTAAGCAGTGAAATAATTTACTGTGCCTTATTTAGAATTTTATTTTTCGCATGTGTTTTGGTACTGTCCCTTTGAAACGAAAGTTATTTGGAAATTTAAACCAACTGTTCTTCAAAAAATGGTTATGAAATATTGTTTGGTCTCCCCCCTTTTCAAAGATGCAGCATTTATCTTGTTTTCCTGCATTACCTGTGTTTTTATTTTCGTATGTTACCACCAAATCACAGTTTTATCAGAATGCAGAAACTCCAATTTAAACCTGCCATCTGAAAACAAAGTCTAAAAAACATCAGTCTTACACCAGACTGCTGTCATCCAGAAGTCAATGGACCTTTCAAGTTAAAGGGTCAAAAAAAAGTACTGAATTTGGTTATGTGGCATTTTCAGGCATCAAGAAAACACAACACATATGAGAAAAGATAAATGAGTTTTCTGAACAGGCACAAATAACATCATTATCCTTGAATGCACAAATTTAACAGTGAAGAGGGTAACATTTTGAATAACCTGTAGAAAAATGATGGATCTTCCTTGCTGATCTGAAAGACAGACATTAGTCCAGTGAAAGTTAACAGGTTGTGTAAAAGGATAAAATAGTGAAAACAGCTGATTAAAAAGTAGAATAAGCTTAATAAGTTTAATAAGATTAATAAGTAGAATACAAATGTATTTGTATTTCTTGACCTCAGAATTAAAATAAAGGATTTTGGATCACATTCTGTTGTAATGAATGTCAAGAGGCACTTACATTTGCAATTATGCAAATATATTTTGTTTTAATTCCTAATAACAGGCTTATAAATTTGCATGAGCAGAGTTAATGGTAGCTGTGTTTCCTATTGCACTGTAGTGAAAAAATAAGCAAAATGATTGTCTAGATGTGATAGTTGAAAAGAACTTGAAAATGCCCTTTTTAATTGTGAGGGAAACTCAAGAATGAAATACATTAAAATAACATTAATACACTACACAGCACATAAAATAAGACAAAGTGCTTTGCTGTAGTCCAACAATACAAAAACTAAACCCAGGAGGACTGAAAACTTTAACTTTTTAGCCAAGGTAAACCAGGTACAACACTTGGATATTGACATTGATAAGAATTTTTAACAAATTAAGTTTTCAAAGAGGGACATAATTTTCGTTTAAAGCTAAATTAGGACATGATTTTTAACAAATGTCTGATTTGAAAAAAAGAAACAAACCAAACCCTTTCAATAATGTCCAAGACATTTGATGAAAAATTTGACTGTTTTTTGTAATAAAAACCAACCTGGAAGGCTTGCTTGATACACCTGAAGGCTGTGCAGCCATTCAGCAAGATTTGGACAGACTGGAGAGCTGGGCAAAGAGGAACCTAGTAAGGTTCAACAAGGAGTTGGGCCCTGTATCTGGGAAGGAATAATAAACTGTACCAGGACAGGTTAAGAAGCGATCTGCTAGAAAGCAGCCTTGTGGAGAAGGACCTGGGAGTTCTGGTGGATAAGAAGTTACCCATGGGTCAGCAATGTGCCCTTGTGCCAAGAGGGCCAATGGGATCCTGAGGTGCATTAGGAGGAGTGTGTCCAGCAGATCAAGGGAGGTTCTCCTCTCCCTCTACTCTGCCCTGATGAGACCTCACCTGGAATATTGTATCCAGTTGTGGACTCCCCAGTTCAAGAGGGACAGGGATGTACTTGAGAGAGTCTAAGAGGGCTATGAGGATGATTAAGGAACTGGAGCATGTGCTCTGCGAGGAGAGGCTGAGAGATCTGAGGCTTTTTAGTCTGGAGAAGAGAAGACTGAGACGGGATGTTTATAAATATTTGAGAGCTGAGTGTCAAGAGGGAGAGGACAGGCTCTTCTCAGTTGCACCCTGTGATAGGAAAGGTGCAATGGATATAAACTACAGCACAGGAAGTTCCTTCTCAACATGAGGAACTTCTTCACTGTGAGAGTCACAGAGCACTGGAACAGGCTGCCCAGAGAGGTTGTGGAGTCTCATTCTCTGGAGACTTTCAAGACCCATCTGGATGTGTTCCTCTGTGTACTTTGCTAGATTCTATGGTCCTGCTCTGGCAGGGGGGGTGGACTGGATGGTCTCCAGAAGTCCCTTCCAACCCCTAACATCCTGTGATCCTGTGTGATCCTGTGGCAAATTATCAACTTTTAAACAAAATACATCCTTTTGTATCTAGGAAAGATGTCTCAACTGACTTAAAACACTTTTAAAAATTGTATTTCATTGGTGTTTTGAAGCCTTGTTCCTTTCAAAAGAGCAGAACTTCCTCTCCAGTGACAAGCCAGTTCCTGCCTGCTCAATTATGTTGTTAGATTTTTCCAGGGCTTCGTCTGTCCTGTTCAGAAAAGACCTTCATCCTTAGACAGTAAGTAAAAGTTGCCTTTAATTTTCACATAAACAATGAGGTAAGGGTGAAGTACACCTTGCTGCTCTGCAAAAGTGTTACATTGGGCTTTTTATGCCAAGTTTGTGGAGGTTTTCACAGAGCTCTGAGGGTGAGTGACTCCTTTGGTCACAGGCACCTGAATGCATGACCGCTCTGCAATTGCAAGTGTGCTGACTGATTGGCACTGGATGATTTTGATTTTCTACAAAGAAACTTATATTTCCCAGGTAACATATTCAAGCTCCATCCTGTATGTAAGTATAGTCTTCCCCATGTGTCCCCTTACCAAACTTAACTAACTATAAGTGCTCTACTTTGAAGCAGGTTAACCGGTTTCATCTGTCCACATGTGGTATAACTTCTGCGCTGTCCCTTTGGGGCCTGCTGATCAACAGAGCTGGAATCAGATGAAAAGAGTTCTTCCTGGAAGAGAAGAAACTACTGCATGTGCAGTTCTGTACATTTAAGGAGAAATGAGATGGTGTCCATGGAGTTACCTGTCACTCATTCAAACTGCACGGGGTACCAGTAGCCAGAGATGTGGTATTTTCTATGCATTTTCTTTCCGTGATTGCTAAATATTCCCACAGCATTCCCTAGGCTGCATGACCACTGGCCCAGTATTTGTCTGGGCTTGCTTCTGAGCAGTAGCTTTTTTCATCTTGGTTCTTCTCAGGCAGAGGGTATTAAATACTCTTTGATGAGTAATTCCTATTCAGGGTCTAGAGCAACTCCCTCAAAGCAGAGGGAAGGTTTTGGTTCCAGTTATTCAGAGAGTTCCACAAAGTTTTACCTTCTGTAATAATAACTATTGTGGAGTCAGCTGGTTTAACCAAGAGCTATGAAAAGGACTACTTAAGAATTGAATGATCAATTTATATGTCCAAATACTGTTTAATTTGGCTAAAATTTCTAGTATATGGAGAAAAGGAAGCCAGAGTTTGTGTACAAAATTTACAACTGGATACAGTCCAGGAGATATCTGCCTCCCCTCCACCTACACCACAATTTCTGGAGACAGGGGAAGGGGTAAGAGCCATTGGTCTATTTATACCCTGAAATATTTCCACTTTTCTATATATCACTTTTTTTTCTTCTGTTCTTATTTGTACTGGTCCTCTGAGTTTGGGCAGTCCTGGTTTGAGTGTTTGCATCCACATTCATGGAAGTTACCATTTGGGATTTGGATTTAGGATTGCACAGAAGTGTTCAGAATTTAGCAAGGAAGGAAAGGACACAATGAGTGTCAAGATGACGTAAATTAACAAAGTGTGGGGACGGTATGTATGGAATCAGTGACAATGGAAAAGAAAGTGCTAAGTGGGAAAAGAAATGAATGCTGGACTGAGTTTGGCACTGCTGACAGAATCAGTGGTACTGGTTGTCAAGAGCCAGGTAGAAAGAGTCTTCTACGAAAACATCTGTTGCAGTTGTACTTGCTGGACTATTCAGATGAAGAAAGGTAAAAGTGATTGAAAAGGAAAGAATAAACATTCCAAATCTGATCACACATTTTGAGCACCTTAGAGCAAATTCTCCTTTGAGGTTTGGGTTCGTTCACCCTATCTGTATCTGAATGGCTTTCCTCATCCTTAATTTGTGTCACGTGTTACTGGTTGTGTACAGTGGAAATTCTGATGTGAATTACATGTTGCATAACCTGAGTACCATAAACAAAGCTTGGAAAAAAATGTAGAATCTCTAAAAAGGATCTTTTTTTTTTTTTTTAATTGAATCAGGATTTTAATGTTGACTATTCATTATGCAAAAAATTACTATTATCATGACATGGTTTGGTTTAGTGTTCGATATGCATATTCAGTTAGTGATGCATTTCCTGATGGAAGGCTTCTATAGCACTAAATAAATTTGAGACCTTGAGCTTCTATTTTGGCATCTTTTTAATGAATTCAACACCCATCAAGTTTCAAAGGTCACAACAAGATCAGAAACTTCAAAAACATGTTCTTTTGTTATTTTTTTAAGCTCCTACTCTGACAGTAAACTATTTATGACAACTTTTTGGAACTGAAGTGTTGCATGTCTCTGTAAAAGCATAGAGTTATTTTTTTTAGTCAATTCAAAAAAGATAGAAGAGGACTGGATGTGAGGAGATACAAATACACAAAGAAAAGTTGTTCCAAAGATACTAAAGCAGTTTCTTTGAGCATGGTGATGGTGTCAAGCAGTGAAGCACTGGATATGCACTTTTCATTTTGTTTACATAAAAGTGAATTAAAGAAATGCAAAGTATTCTGCAATTCAGCAAGCTCAGTTTTATATGTGCTTGTCTATGTGTATATAAATTTATAGGGCTATAAACTTCCATTGCCAGGTTTATGGTACTTAACATGGAGTAGATTAAGTTTCACACTATGCTATGAACAAATTAGTTGTGACATGGAGTTTTGTTGTGCTATAAGCGAATTTCCTTCCTATTATTGTAGATGCTTAATGAATGACAAGAATTCATGTATCATGAAGTCCTTTTAGACCTCTCATTTTTGCTTGATGTTGAGATATAAAGTCATGCTAAATAGCTGTACCTGAAGTCTATCAAAAATCTTCAGTGTATAAGAAAAATTTTCACTCACTCAGTAAAATCAGCCTTTTGGTTCTGTGTCCCCCTTCTCTATTCTACAGTAAATATAAAATAACTGTTTCAAGCTCCATGTAGACCTGACAAATACTTAAAATCCATAAAATAAGTAGGGAGGTGAATTTTTTTAATAATTAAAAAAAAAAAAGAAAACCTTTTTGTACTCCACTATGTATATCACGGCAAGTAAAGAGATGATCATCTGCAGAAAATGTCCATAGAAGAATCTGTCTCACAGAGAAGATTTTTATTCAGCATTAGTTACTTTAAAAGAACTGATTCTCTGCCAAAGAAGTTTACAGATGTTTCCCAGACCTTATGAAAGGCATATTCTTACCTTGCATCAGTTTCTCAGGAAATAAAGCATTCAGAGTCTGCTTTTAGAAATTATCAGAGCTCTCTAACTGAGGTGTTGAAGATAAATGTGTTCAAGTCAACTGCAAACACCTCAAAAGACTACATGGTCCAACACAAAACCTGACCCCAGATTGCTAGTGTAAACTGGAACAGTTCCACTGACTGTGGACATTGGTGGGGTACTGTTGATTTAGTGCAGACGGGCATTAGACCTCTTGCTGTCTGCTGAGCAGACTTGTTTGAAATAGCCTTTGACAAAAACTAACAATGGATGCCATGATCTAAGTAGTCATGGAAATGATGGGAAAAAAACCATCAAAGGTGTTAAATATCTCAGTGTATTGAGCCTGCTCTTTGAGAAGGCGAATCAAATAACTATGCCAGCCTTTCCCTCAGCACATTCAGCAAAATGTGCAAGAGCAAACCAAGACGAGATCAAACCCACAGCCAAGTTTGCTCCAGCACAGTCTTTACTTGTGGGATCTCATGAATAAAAGCACAAAGGCATACAATCATTGTTCCTTGAAACATGATGTGTTTCCTTTCAGTGGATTGAGAAATCAAGCTTTTGATGTATCTCTCTATAATGTGGAGCTTCCTGACCTGCCCTTTGCAAAGTACCTGTCTTGCACCCATCATCTGTCTTCATGTGAACAAACTGACTCTGGTTTCTGGGTAGTTTTGATAACTGAGCAGAGTGAAATCTTGGCTTTTTATCTACAACAGGAACTAACATTGCTATAAAACACTGTAGCAGTAAAATTTTAGTCATATAGCTGTATGGGTCACCAGCCGTGGAGCTGTTGTGTGTGAGCCCTCATGTCTTGACCTGAAGACTTCGGTGAGTATGTCTACCTGCCACAAAGTGCACAACAGCTCAATCCAAGGGAGGCTGTTGGTTCTGTGTTTTGTCCTCTGCACTGTAGATAACATTTTGGGTGTGTAAGAGTTATCTCCAAGACTTCCAGCTTAATGGGTGTCTTAGAGATATGTCTCAGCTCTGTATTGCAGTGGAGAGATTAAAACTCACAACAGAGACTTAACAGCTGACTGCCCAGATCTCCAAAATTGGGCCTGAAGCAGCAGAGCAGAAGCCTGGTCCTACCTATTGCAGGCTGTAGTGGTACAGAAGCATATCAGTATCAAGCAGGGTTGGGTCCTGGGAAAGGAAAGCTGAAAGAAAAGAAAAAGTAAATGTCTGAACTTTGAGTTTCCTTAATGTCTTGCTCAGCTTTTGCCCTGCATGATCAGGACTATAACAATGCCTCAGGAAACGAAGAATTGGTCTGACTTTTTTTAAAGGAAATAGCACAGGACATTTTCGAGATATATAACCTTTCCTAGCTGCTTACAGAGGAAATGATTCCTAAGGATCCCTTATCTTAAAATTAAATAGGTGACGATGAGAGAGAAACAGAACAGCTGTTTAGAAGCTGTCTTGAAAGAAAACAGAAAGGATTGTGTTTGTCAATGCCGGCCTGCTGCTTTAAAAAACTTTTATAGGCAATTAAAATGTGAAGTAATGATAACAGTCTGACAAAATCCTCCCTTATCTTTGCTCCCTGACTTTACCTATCATTGCAGGAAGACCAGTTCACAGCTTGACCATATCTTTGTTTGCAGTATATGAATCACTATACTCCAAAGAGATATTATTTACTTAAAAGTGATTAACAGGGATAAGAAGGGTCAGGGTGTTCCACTTGGTGCTTTTAGATGAACTAACTTGATGATATGCATAATGCAATGGGTCTGCAAGAGCTGTACTATGTGCCAAAATGATTCCATGCATTATCAGATCTTACCTACCCTTGTTTAAAATAAACAAAGCTGTCAGCTAATCAGTTACATTTTCCATATGGTGCAGTGTCTTCTGAGCAGCAACTTGAATCAATCTTTGTGAAGTAATATTTTGAGTTGTTTTCCTGCTATTCACATTTCTGTCAACAGTCAATGTTTAGCCCAATAACAACAAAAAAGAAAAGCACTCTGTGCTTTAATTAGTTGGTTGTTGTAGCTATTGTTATTAATAATAGAAGACCCATGTGATATCCAGTGTAAAAAAAGACCTTTGAAAGACCATTTCGTTTTAAGAAGGTAAACACATTACATCATTTTATTTGAAAAGAAGAAAATGGATGGACCTGATTCTTCACTCATCCATGTCATTTTTCTACCAGAGTAACATAGCTGATATTAGGAGCACTTTTCCTAATTCACACAGGATGAAGAGCAGAAAGGAGAACAAATGCAGGGTGTGTATTTGTGCAAGTCTTTCAACATCAGTTCTGAGCTGGGAGGGTGATCAGAGTTTGGAAGCCAACTCTGGAAGCTTTTCTAAGGACACTTAGTGGGAGTACATTTGCTCAGCCCATGCAGGGTGGCTGTTTGCTGGAAGAAAGACAGGGTAGAAAGAAATAGAAGGGTGAAAAGGAGTTTAGATCTGGAGGGGATGGGATGTGAAACACATGTCACAGGATGACACAGTGGGATGATAGTCTAGATGAACAATGAAGGGAAGGAACAGAAGAACTAATGAGTTGGGGGCCCATGTTTTTGGTTGGCGTAAGCTTACCCTTTATTCTCTTCCTTCCAGCCTCCTTCCCAAACTCTGCAGGACAATATCCTGATTTCAGTACAACTCCTCAAAAACCTGGAATCATCACTGGAAAACCAGATCATTTTATCCACTCACATGGGAACTGGCTGAAATGAAATGTACAGCAAGCCATTCTCCAATGACTTGTGATGTGAGAACAGGGAGTATGGGGAATGGGCAATAGTGATGGATTCATTCCTTGGCAGATCTTCTTGGCCATTTCCTTCCACACTCCACAACTCCAGGGAATTTGACAGCTCAGCTACTCCAAGCCTCTGGAAGTTTTGCTGGAGCAGAAAAAGTTACGCCAATTTCTGTTCTTTGCTACATTAACAACTGTTTGTGTTTTAATCTATAGCTAATTTCGATTCAGAGAGTCTTCTTCTTTTAAATTGTTTCCTCAGACTGCTTTCATTCTTCTCAGGCATTTTAAAGATGTTGCATGCTAATTTCATGGTGATTACCATTTATAAACCTGCTTTAATACATGTTTCCTTTCTATAAATATCTTGATATCAGAAGCCATTCAGTATTTCTGCAGGTTCCTCCCGGCCTCTGCCAGGTCACTGAAGAAATCCTTCTTGTTAGGTTTGATCACCCATAGTGTGAGAACTCCACCTCAGAAGCATCTCTACAGCTCATTTGCCTGTCCATCCAAGGGACATTTCCTGACCCAGGTCAGTTAATAATTTTATCAATTAGACCAGAAATGTTACTGTTCTTTGAATAGATCATTTCCTTCATCTGGGAAGAGTTTCTTCCATGCAATTAACAGGGCAGGAAACAGTTTTGCATTGATATGGTTATTTATTATTCCTATTAGTGAGCAGAATATCCTGTGATAACTTTCATAATTAGTAGGTCAAGTGTAAATTTCATCAAAATGCATGTCATAGGCTGCAGTTTTAGATCGAAATGCTAAGTACAAAAATAATTGGAAGTTGGATGTCCTCACCTCCAAAGCACTTTTGGCCCTCTGCCTGTGTCTTGTGTTTGTGTTGGAGTTCTCCTAATCTGGGATATACAGTAATGGAAATAGTCCTGTGCCACTATGCTTTTCCAGGGGGATGGTCACAAGGAAAGAAGCCAGGGCATATAATCCTTCCTTCAAACACAAGGCTGATTATCAACCATATTATGCTAATACTGTATTATACTTATGTATCTAGAGCAATTAAAACTTTAGGTCAAGTGAGGACAGTATTCATGACAGAGTTAGACATTTTGGGCTGCTGCATTACAGCACCATTTATCTGTGAATTATCCATTTCTTTGAGAGGGAGAAATGACCACAAAAGAAACAGAAAAAAGTTAAGGGACATGATATTGTGGTAGGAGGAAACATGGGAAGAAACTGAGGCATGGGTTATGTTTGAAAGTGATAAAAGAGAAAAGAATAGATTATTTTCCTGGAATTTTCAGGCACTTCTTTTTATTTTGGAAAGTTATAATTAAAGTTGCACACACCAAATGTTTGTGGTCAATGAATTCAGCACTGTATCTTCAGAGCAGATCTCTGGATTCCTCTTCTACACAAAGAGGCTGGAATACAGTTTCTTGGAAACACTTAAAAAAAATAGCTCTATTTTCTCAATATTTTCTACTGAAAAGCCTCCATTTTTCATCTAGCCCTACTCTTGCTCAGCTCTGTGGATGGGGACTCCCAGCCTTTGGATTCATTTAACTTTGGGACTGTAGATGAATTAATTTTGTGGGCCCAGTTCACGTAAGATTAAAGCAACCGGGGTTACGTTGGGCTCTCTCTGAGCTGTGTTCTGGGGCCACTGGGGTGAGCTGACTGTGTCCTTCTCCTGCATGCACACAGTCATTTTATACTTTTTATAGACCTCCTTCCAGCCTTTCTTAATTTCTGCTAATTTTCTCTGAACTCTTTGAACACAATAATGTCAAGAGCTAACTGTAGCATGCTAAGTCTTATGCCATTGCTGGTATTTTGCCACTTAAAGAAATAAAGTTTCCTTTTTCTTGGCCTGTGACATGAATTGTCTGTAAATGCATCCCATATTTGCATGAGGCTTTTTGCCATTTTAGCAGATGGAAATTTCATATCTAATTTAATGTCCATTAAATATCTTTCAGTACTGTTACTTTCCATATATCTCCCTCCTATGAAATTAACATTAACAGCACACACCCCCCCCCCTTCCCTCCCACTCAGCACCCACTGTATAATTATCCAGACCCCCTTCCCTAGCTTAAAGACCCTCAGAAAAAAACTGGAATTAAATATGTGAAACCCAAATATGCACGTTTAATGCTGTTCTCTCCTGATGCTTGTTTTGGATCCACGTGTGAAAGCAGGCTGTGCTGGGATCAACAAGAGATGTGCTGCAATCACTCATTTCCTACAGGCAAAGTGCAGAGGAGGAATCATACTGGGACTGACACTAACCTTTCTTGGGGTGAGGAGCAGCAGGGATGCCATTCTGCTTCTCACAGGGGCTAACAGTGATGAAAAAAACAAGTAAAGCTGCTCCAGGCTTTACTACTTTGGCCAAGGTAGAAGCAGATTTTTTTCCCCACTTCCCTGCATAGCACAACCACTCCATTAAATTAATAATCCAGCTCTTAATGCTGCAGAAGACAGAAGAGGCCTTTGAAACTTGACTGAACTAATTGTTTCAGCACACAATGAACTCTCAGCACACATGAACTCTTCTCCCTGTCAGTGGAATCATTAGTTAGCCTCCACTTAAATATCCTGTGGAATCAGAGGCCAGCATGAAGTCTGCCAGCAGGAGCTTGCTGGGGACTGGTTTGTTTTGTCCAGATGCATTTTTTATTCCCTCCTGCCTGTCCCTTCATTAAGGTGTTGTTCCTTGGAGAGGGGTTCAGATATTCCCAGGAGTGCATGGGCTTGACTCACTTCACTGCCCACCCCGGGTAGCAGGAGGAGGTGGAAAACCTGCTCACCACAGGCTCAGGCTTTGAACATGAAATAGGAGAGGAAATCTGTTTGGTACAAATGATATCAAACAAGGAAGGAGAAGAAATTCACATTAGTCAGGCACAGGAGGGGTGAACAACCCTGTTGTAAGCCACACTCAAACAAGGCAGATATTTACAGGGGCAGAAAGACTGCATGGAGGTTGACTAATAAAAAATGATTTATTTTTTGTAGATTTAGAAATGCAAGTAGGGCCACATTAAATACTGGGGGGTTATTTAAATTGCCACTATCCAATAAAATCATATTTTTCTGATGCAAAGATGTTACCAAAACATGTATTTTCTTTAGGATCAAATCCTGAAAGACCTAAATCAACAAACCAAGCTAACATCCCACTTTAGAGGGGTTTAGTATCAAACCTAGGTGAAAAGAGATCCTAAGAGCCCCAGAGGGTCTGTCTTTGTGGGAGAAAGATGCAGCACATGCACTATGCAGGACAGCTGTGGGGCTGCACTCTCAGCACCAGCAGTTTTAGGTCCTGGTGCTGGAGCTCTGCAGCTTGCCCAAGACACCAGTAATAGCTAACTAACTCCACGGGCTCTCCCCACCCAAGTTTTTACAGAGTAATTGAAAAGCAAGATTCATTTAAAGATGCCTAAATGCATTGCTGGGGTGCAAGCTGTGCAAGGCAGATTTCAACCCTGGAGTTTAGATGTACAATTATTGTGTTAAATAATTGTCATTTAATCTGTCCCCCTAACTTATCATTAGGGAAGGTCTTGGTTTGCCATTGCTGGGGTATGCATGCTGTAAGAACTCACAGTTGTACAGGGAATCTGAACAGTGATGAGGTTTACTTGCACATTTCTAATCCAGCCTGGATGTAAACTTCTCCTGGATGTAAACTTCTCCAGCATCCAGGGACTGTTTTGATCCAGAGTGTTTCTCCAGGCCCATCTCTCCTTTTTCTTTTTTCCTTTCTTCTTTTTTTTTTTTTCAAATGACTTTGTTTTTGAAATGTAACACTGTGCAAATAAAAGTGAAGCCATGCTTGAATGTCAAGAAACGCATGGAGAACATCAGTAATGTTGGGAATATATACTCAGGGAATAAGCTTCAGCAGGAATGCTAATTTAGTTATAGTTTTTAAAGCTGACTGCAAACAGCTGGGTAGCATTAACTGTATTACAGAAACAAGAAAGGTGGAGCAAAATCTAGGGGACTAAGGTATGACAGTGCCAAATGTATGGAAAAGATTTGGAATATGTGAAATGTACTGCTATTGGACCCATAGTATGTAATAATGGTGATGTGGTGTGCAGTTATCTCTGGGACTTCCCAGTACACTAAAAGATTTGTAGAGCAATGTCTGTGGCTTGTGGCAGGCCACTCTCTTGATAACGTGGCAGGGAAACAGAAATGTAAGTTAAAATACTATGTACTGTGTTTTCACAGAGGCTTTGGTCCTACCAGGGAGAAGATCCGGACACTCCTTTATTCTCCTTTCACACACAAGCTTCAGCTACTTAAAAAGTCTGTGAATTCAAAGCTGGGGGATTAAGTTTGAACTACATCTGCTCCAGGTGCATGGACTTCATACTTTCCTAGAACTGTGCAAATGTTAACTAATTAGAATGAATCCCAGCAACAGCATTCTCACGGTGTCAGGAGCTTTCATCTGCTTTTTATGGAGAGATGGAGGCAAAGAAACCTGCAGAAGAAGACTGAAAAACTTATCCTCACATAAGCAGACCCATGTTCAGGCTGTTTCCATAGTTCAAGTTTCATGGACTGCAATGTCAAGAAGCTGGTTACCAGTGTAAGTAAGATGTTCAAAATATGGCCCTGTGTGGCTTGCCCAAGACCACACAGTGAGTTAGAAGCAGAGCTGGGATTTCACTTCCTTTAACTCCAATTTTCTCACAGTTGTGGTTTCATTGCAAACGTCTTGGGTTGCTTTCGTATTTTTCTTTGTATTGCTTGATGTCTCTATAATTTATGATAGATTCTTTTTTAATCTTCTTATTAGAGATTCATTTTTAACCTTCATGTTAGAGATGGGTCTGAGGTGGAACAGAAAATATGCTGGTTCTTGTCTCTCTGGGGACATTAAGGTGTGTGCAGATTTTTACAGCCATTTATCTACCTCTTGTGAAAATGGAGGATGGTTGAGGCAAGAACCCATGAGAAGTGACTGAAGCAACTTTGGAGCTAGACAACTAATTAGTAGCAATCCATCCACTGGCTTTCATGTTCACACGTTTACTTTTGTCAATATTTTATATTCTTCATGTGCTTCTTTGCAAAATCAATATTTTAAATGCATTAGGAAAAAGAAAAATAACCCATTAGGGGAAAACTCCTATTGCAAATAGCTCCACAGTTTGTTAGATGTTTTAGCAGTACTCCCCAATGAAATGGCTGATACAACTCACTAAGAATTTAGAATTTCTACTCATGCAAAGTAGCACAAAGTGCTGCTGACCTGTGCTAAGTATTACCACTCCCAGGCCATTCCTGACTTCTTGTCCCTTCCTCTCTGCCAGAAGTTACTGTCCTGTCAGATCTGCTAGGTTAAATGTTTAATTAGAAATGTCTTTATTTTTTGCCCTGGTCCTATGCATTTCAGTTAGAATAATAATAATTAAAAAGTGCTAAGCTGTAGTGAGTTTCACATTATAGAATCATAGAATCAGTCAGGGTTGGAAGGGACCACAAAGATCATCTAGTCCCAACCCCCCTGTCATGGGCAGGGACACCTCACACTACATCAGGCTGACAGAGCCTCATCCAGCCTGGCCTTAAACACCTCCAGGGATGGGACCCCAACCACCTCCCTGGACAACCCATTCCAGGCTCTCACCACTCTCATGGGGAAGAACTTCTTCCTCATGTCCAGCCTGAATCTCCCCACTTCCAACTTCATTCCATTCCCCCTAGTCCTGTCACTGCCTGAGATCCTAAAAAGTCCCTCCCCAGCTTTCTTGTAGGCCCCCTTCAGATACTAGAAGGTCACAATTATTCTTTAAACCATAATCATATCCTGGAGCTGAGCTGGAGAACATAGGGAGCCAGAGCCGAACTGGCAGGGCTTGGAGCTCAGGATAGTTTCCTTCAGTGGTGGCAGTGGCAGGGAGCAAAGATGGAGAGGAGGCTGAGGCTGGCACTTGCTGTAGCTGGGTCAACAGTAGCAGTCTTAGGTGGGCGAAGCATGTCCAAACTGTATCACTAAGTGTAAAATTCATATTAAAGTTTGGGTTGGAACTGGCTTTGCTTTTGGAGATCGGTTGAAAACTCAGTCTCTAAAATTAGCTTTTAGCAAGTATTCTTGTTTATAAAGTTCATTTACCAGCATGTTTATGGAAAGTAAGCTCAGAAGGGAAGGAATGCAGTAAAAATATATTCATTTGAAAATTCAAATAAAAATATTTGCTTTGAATCAGAGACTTTTTTTTTTAATCTTTCTGTGCTCTTTGTCCAGTTTGTCAGTACTTTTGTTGTCCAGCAGCAGACAGTCACTGTACTGAACTTTCCTCTGTGCAGTATGTGCGAGTGAAGACTTGTGCCTGTTGTGTTGGTCTTGTTTGTCAGCATGAGGAATCATTGCTATTTTTTATAAAAACTGCAACAAAAAGACAATTTCCCCTCCACCAAGTCACCTTCCATTTTAGGAAGCTGGGTGGCAAGAACAGCTGGGAGCTGTTACTGCTGCACTGGCAGTATCAATAACACCAAATGTGAAAAAATTAATCCTTCACAGGATTGGCTTAAAATTAATGAGGGTTATAAATGAACACTTTTAATTTGTTTTCTGGATTCTGAGAAGGGCTCAGTAAACCATAATCAATTTATAGGATTACCTTTCTTTCTTTTGTCTTTAAAGATTCTGCCTTCTGCCTCTGGGTGCTTGTTTTCTCATCCTGCCTCTTGAGCAGAGTTCAGCCATTCCCCATTTGGAACAAGGACAGAGGAAGAACAAGACTTTGGAAAGAAATGGTTTGGGGAAGAGGGGAGAGAATCAACTTGAAACATTAAGAATGGAAGGCATAATAAACAATAAGCTTGGAAGGCAGATCAGTAGAGTAATGGAAGAGGAAACTGCTGTTGTTACTCTCTTGGTTCCTTACATATTTGCTAATGCTAACCGGATACCAAATCTTGTGAGCACTCACTTCAGATATTTATACACATGGGGTTTGATGATAATATACTTGGATAACTGTGAGGGTTGAGACACAACATCACTGTTATGTGGGATCTTCTCACTCTTATCTCCTTGTCAAGTGATCCCAGGATAGGCAGAAGGGCATGGCATGGTTATGGAACCCAAAACTGCCCTTGATTCACCTCCCTTAGAGAAAATGAAGTTCTGCTGACCTAAAATTTACTTGTTGGACTGTGAAGTGCTTTGATCACATCATCTGTTAAGAGCTGCAAAACTGCAAATGCAAAAGTCATTCCTCTGACTTCAGTGTATCAGCTTAGTGTGAAGCCCAACTCCATGCAGTAAGAGTTAACCTTGTTATCTCTGTTAATCACTTCTATTTGCTTACTTACATCTAAGTGTACAAAGCCTATCTAACTTATGTCTTTTAGTTATAGAGACTGATGAAATCCCTTCACAAATTCTATTAGAAACAAATGTTTTCCACCAGCTTTGATCATTTCAAATTGGCAAGCTCTCTGTTTTTATCCTTTTAAGCAAGTAAGATCACTGGACATGAACCAGAGCTGCTGATCTGAACGCATAGATTTTTGGTGAACTTTGGATCCAGAAATCAATATCTAAGAAAAAATAAATACACTGGGAGACAAGGACAACCTGTGATTTGAGTCTCTTTCACATTCTGCGGAGACTGAGATGTGAAGGTGAATATGGGTCACCTGGTTCCTCTTTGAATGTTTATAGGGCTCTGCTAGCTAGGCAGACCCATGAACTAATCTGGAGACAACATGGAAAAATTGGACTGGCACGGTCCTTGCCATCTCCAGAGATGTCTGAATCCAGTACCTTTTAAAAACACTAGAATCATGTCATTGAATCTTTTAAAAAGTCAATCAGATTATTTCCCACATTCATATGTCTTTAGCTGTGTGTGGTAGGAAAAAGATCCAAAGAGTTTGCTCTCATGTTTTCTTTCACGGCAGTGATCTGAACTGTTCCCTAGGGATTTTACTTCAGGGTTTCATGGTACTGAAAATTTAGTGTGGTTTAATTTGGCCTTGCCTTTTCTTGTGTTGTAAAATGTGCAACAGTTACTTTTCAAAGACATATTTAAAGTTCTTGCTAATTTAGGAGCTGGTGAAACCCCATAATTTCTGGTGAAAATAGTTTTGAACTCCAAATCTTCTTCAAGCAGCTCTTTTTCATCTCCTACTTTGCCTTCAGAAATAAAGATGTTTCAGAAGATGTTGTTTGATTTGTGGATCGTTCATTATTCACATACTTATTTTCAAAAACCTCCCACTATTCTCACACAGCTATCAAGAAGGACAAAAACCAGTTGCCTATAAGTTCCTCTTCCTTCTCTTATAAAAAAAAAAAAAAGGACATCTGAGTATTTACCTTAGCAACAGTAAATTCAATATTTTAGGATTTTACTATTTTATACTATATGTTATCTTTTATACTTTGTATACTTTGCTGTTTTTTTTTTTTTTTTTTTAAGGATCATAAAATGCCTTAGAATAGCTGCTTTGCATCATGCAACCTAATTTATAGACTGAGAAAGTGAGACCAAAGGGAGTTCATTGCTAGGAGAGTTAAGACTTCTGGACTACATGTTTAGAGGCCTCTAACTGGACAAAACCAGCTCCTTGTTTACATATCTTCAACAATTAGGTACAAAACCACAATCATGTTGTTACAGAACTATAGCCACCTGTGACTCCTACTTTGAGTGCTCAGCGCCTCACAAGAAAACAACAAAAAACCTAATTCTTTATGTTTTTTTGCTATCACAATTGACAGCTTATCATTGTCTCCGATAATGGTAAACCAGAATTTTGGACATTCAGACTCTTGTCTGTCTTGGTTGTGTCCAGGAGATAACAAGAGAGCCTAAGTCCTTCACTGATACACGTGGTGTCTCTTCATAGGTGAAACGTTCCCCTACTGTGCCTTCCTTTAGAGCACTCTCCATAAACATGTGTGCAATCATGCCATATAATTCACAGTCCAATGGTATACATCCCTTGATTGCACCATTTAAAAAAAAATGAAAAATCTGTGATTTCTCATTGGTCATATCAGAAATGTTTTCTTCAGTTGGATAACTTTCCGGTTCCATCCTTTGATTTCAGCTTCAAGTTTCAAGTCCAAATGAAGCCCAAATAACAAAAAAATCCTGCTCCCACCTGGTTTCAATACAAATCCATGTTTTGTGTTCCCTTCAAAATAGGCCCAGGTTGGTTCAAAAGATTCTTGAACCTTGGCAAACTTTTCAATGAGCATGATTTAAGTTTCTGTGTTTGTACTGTGTGGTTTTATTGTGAATGTTTCTCATGGTCTTAGTTAGGAACATAGTGTGGATTCACTCTAACATCAGCCACACAATATCTTGCCTGCATTTGATGGTTGATGCTCATGTTTTGATAAGTATCTACAAATATTCTTATATGCACAGCTGAGAACTTAGTTAATCTAAAAGACTGCATTTCCTTAGATCAATCAGCGTTTTGTTTCACTTGTAAAATAAACACATTCAGAATTACAGATGGAGGAAAAGAAGTCTAAGGGAAAGGAGCTGGAAAAGCTGGCAGATCCTTAGGAGAGCTATATTAAAGAAACAAGCACAAACTGTCTACATATGGAAGAAAGTCTACTAAATTCAGTCAGAGATAAATTTGGCTTAATGATGAGCTTTTGACAGCCACTGAAACAAGGAGGAAGGGTACAGAAACCTCCCTTTCACCCCTTTTTCCTTGTCTCCTTATTTTCTAGGGATAAGGTGGCAGGGAGTACACAGAGGAAAGTCATGTTTTCTCTGTTTGTAATATTGGCATGATCCAGTTTGCCCAGCTTCTTAGTGCATGATCTTGAATATCAGGCAGGAGTTTGTCTCAATTTTTTCATCCTACAGAATGTGTTTCTATGGTGTATTACTGAATCGTTGGAGGAATGTGTATCTTGAAATTTAGTCTCTGATTCAAATTTCCTCCAAATCTGTAAGGCTTTAGACTTTAATTCATAATTAGAATTATTAAGAGAGATGTACTGCTAATGAGTTGAACCTCTTTCCTCCAGGTTGTTACTCAAATTGAACCTGAACTCAAACACACAGAATTGCTTTTTGATTTCTGTGCTTCTGTTCTTTGATATCGCATTTCCTTCCAGCCAGAGTTCTGCTATTTAGGTACTACTTCAGTGAGAAAATAGGAGAAATAAAAAGCACATTGAAATAAATCTATCTTCATCTCATTTCTCTCTGCCATTCACAGATGTCAAGTTAATACAATAGCTCTTTGAGATGACAGACCCGTGTGGGGCAGCAGGTCCAGTGACCCGAACACTACAGTGTGCAGTTCAGCAGAAAAAAAAATTAGTAGAAGCTATAGCTCCGCATGAAGGTATAATTTCAAAAGTACCCCTTTATTTATATAATCATGCATGCACATTCCTCAAGATAGCTCAAAAGCAGATTTTGAAATTTCACTGAACAACGTGTTGGTCATTACTCAGCGTGGAGATGCATTTGCAGCATCGCTTGTAGCACACACAAACAGAAGGACCACGTGTTATGGACATCATCTAAATGGTGTAGTTAAAATCATCTCCTCCTGGCTCAGCTGGAAGCAGTATTCCTCTCTGCCTGGCTCAGATTGCAGCTTATGTTTTCAGTTAGAGCTAGCTGAAAATATTCTATTTTACACTTTTTTTTTTTCTGCATCTGAAAATAAGGTTTCATCAATAATTACATTTGTCAGAAGGAAATCTGGAGGTGGAGGTATAGCTCCTCAAAAAAGGAACCTTTATCTTGAGCAATTTCAAAAGAAAATGTTTGAACAATGTTTTGGAAATTTCATAGGAGTTGTTGGGTCTTACACAATATGACCATTAATACAAAAAGGCTTTTCAGTCCTTAGTGTATGAAAGACATGGCCATAAATCTCCAGGGAAAAGGGAAAGATCCTGCTCTAGTTGGGGATGTCCCTGATTAAATGCAGTGGGGGTTGGGCTGGATGACCCCTAGAGGTCCTTTCCAACTCAGTGCATTCTATGATTTCTGAATCAAAACATCAAAAGTGACGCGGAGCACTTCTGGCAGCTGATCAAACTGGTGAGAGATTGTATGATAGAAACACTTCGACTCCTTTCCTTAAAGACGAACTCAGGGTCACCTTGCAGTTTGGAAACAGAACAATTTGGATGCACAGTTTTCTGGATAATCTTTGCAAAATCCCAAACGTATAATTTCAAAGAACTTTTTTTCCAGTGGAAGCCATGGTCGCTCCAAAGCTTGTCACACCCTTTGGCAGCGGAGTGTTGGAGGTTCAGCAATGAGCAGACCACCCTATTTCCTGGAAACTCATTTACTGGTGCAAGTCACAGGAGACATAAAAATCTTTCTAGAGTAGCTGGAAAAATGCAGATTGAGCCTTACTTTAATTTTTTTTTTCCTGTCATCCCTAGGTTGGTTTTGGTGGCAATTTACTCATCAAATCTGGCAAAATGGCAGCATTTTTTTCTTTCAGGTAGGTTTACAAAGAAGTGAATTAGGAGTGCAAATCCATATTTTTAGCAGTGTAAACAAAAGCAAAATGTGGCCTGATACTTTATTACTTTTCCATTTAATTTCAAGCTGCTTCATATTTTCTCTTCAAAGGTATTTTCAAGCCAATAAAGATTCATTTAAACATTTTAGTGGTGGTTTAAGAGTGTTTTAAGAATTAAATTTTTATTTATTATTAATCACGTGTTGCTGAACTGGGAATTTAAGAGGTCAAACACAGTTGGCATTTTATAGCTGTTTCTCACTAAAAAAATAAAACATTTTTAAAAGTCATCTTCTCAGCAGACTCAATTTGTAATGAAAATTAATTTTCAGGGTAACCCATTATCAGTTTGGAAACATTTGACTTCTGCGTTTTTCAAAGCCGAGGAGGGAATATGGAGGGAATGCTGACAACCAGAAGAAATTCTTTACTGCCTTCCTATATGAGGTACATTTGCTCTCCCAGGGATAACTAGTGTCACTGTTGTCAGCAGTACATAAACCAGACAAATCTGGGTTTATCCCTTGAACTACGTGACCAGAGAGCCCCACCAGTTCCTACTGTCTCAGAATCCAACCCAGCTCTAGTAGTCTTTGTGACAGCTGCGTTTTGCACTTCTGTGGTCCATAATTCTCTGAGGATCTCAAAGCATGCTCATGATTAATTTCACTTTATAGTATTCCCAGGAAGTAAATAAATAAATAAAAGGAAACTATTTTTACTGATTTGGAAAAAATATGTGTCAGAGAAGCCTGTTGGTTGTGCTCATTAAAACAGTCGGAGTAAACTCAGAAATCTAGAGCAAGTGATGTGCACCTCATGCTCTCCAGCTTCCCATGTGAGCTTTCAGTCTTCATAAGTTCCTACATGACCTCCTCGCCTGTCCTCTGCACTAAATTATATTCTTTATTAGCTGTAAGCTACCAGAGTGGATTTCCTCATGTAATTGTGGATTTACATCTTTCAGCACAGGTTAATTTTCTTCATATCTTGTCTTTCTCTCCTTATCTCCTTCTCAGAGCAATTTCTCAGCCAGCATTTTAATAAATTCACAATTTGGTTTAACAGAGTCCTTCGAAGAGAAAAGATGTGTGTAGAGATGAAACACTGGAGGTGAACATCTCTAAGGCAAGAGAGAATCATAAGAAAACAGATGACATCTCTTGTAGTGACATTTTCTAAAAGGCATTATTAGTTTCTGTAACCTTCACTTTTTACTGAATCAATTCTGTCCATGTGTTTGCAAACATTTATTTTAAAGTAATGTCTGCAGGTGCTTCAAGTTGTTAGTGAGGCTATTTTTATGAGTGCAGATGGAAGCCTCGATCTAAATGTGTATTTCAGGTTTGCCCAGCCCTTGCATCTCCAGGCATAGATGAGAAGGAAATCAAGCTCCATGATGGACCTAGCAGCAGGCCATGAAGTGCTGAAGGGGTATCCATGCATTCAGCTTCCAGTCAAGATGGGGAACCATTTTTAGTGATACCTGTGAGATGCATTCAGCTGTTGGGCTGGTGTGGTGAGAGCCTGGAATGGGTTGTCCAGGGAGGTGGTTGAGGCCCCATCCCTGGAGGTGTTTAAGGCCAGGCTGAATGAGGCTCTGGTCAGCCTGATGTAGTGTGAGGTGTCCCTGCCCATGGCAGGGGGGTTGGAACTAGATGATCCGTGTGGTCCCTTCCAACCCTGACTGATTCTATGATTCTATGATTCTATGATTCTATGATACAGTGGCTTTTAACAGCGAAGGTAAAGGTCCTAAGGTGAAGGTACAGCCTCATTACTGCAGCGGTCCTGTGCAGCGGTGCTCTTAAGTGCCAGAGCACGTTAGACTCACGCAGGGTGTTTGCTAGCATGGTGCGGTAAGCCACAGGTGTTCTGCACTGCACAAAGCCTTCAAAGATCAGTCTCAAATGTTTCTGTTACTATAAAGAGGATTAGAAGGATTTTCAAACATAGTGGGGCAGCTCCACGGCTGGTGAAATTGCCAACATTTAGCAAAAAGGAGGGGAGGCTAGAGCAGTGGGGTGGAGCGGGGGGCTTCAGGGAAGCCATGCGGTATCTTTCAGGGGAGTTTTATGATCCAAATGTGGATCTGTAGCACTATCAACTGGAACTCATTAAGAATTCATGGAGCAGAAAATGCGAGAGGTTCTGGAAATGAGGACTTTGAAAGGCCAAATGTGAGCTGTAAATAAAACAGAGTGCATATTCAATTTTGGCTATTAAATGTCTCAGAATTTTCTCAGATCAGCAAGTCAGGGTTTTTTTTAACTAATGTTTACCTCTAAAACAAAAGGACAAATAGAAGGAGTTTTGCAGACTTTGAAGGCAGAAAGCAGATAAAGAGAATAATCAGATACTATATATTTCAAAACCATGAGACCTTATTGATTAGAAGTGCTGAACAGCACCATTCATTCTGGCTCTGGCTGAGCAATGTACCAAAGCATGTGTTTATCTTTAAGCATATTTTGAAATCCCATTGACTTCAATCACCGTTGACCCCTGTTACTGAAATTGGACCCTTGGGAAGACACTGCTTTCCTAAATATTATGTGTATAAACAAGAGAATCAGGAACACCCACACTTGAGAAAGCCAGCAGCTTAAGCAAGAGTATACCAAGATCACTAGCTTTGTCTATTACACATAGGTGGTGCTGGAGTTGGCAACTATTCATCACTGCATTTTCTAGAGGCCAAGACCTTGGCAAGAGAACATTTTATCTGCTGCCATATTGATCTGAGGCCCTCTTTAGAGAAAAGTCTCTGTCCTTCTGTTCCTCATTGCTGTCTTAGGATGTGGACACCAAATAATTTCAGGAGTTTGGGGATAAGTGTGTCTGTGAAGTAAAACATTGTTTGGACTAGTTTTACAGTGAAGCCCTTCCAGGAACAAAGATGTAGCTCATGTTGACAGCAGCTGAAGGCTGGACAAAGTGACATCACCTGGTTTTCAGCCTCATTCTTTCCTTTTGCAGGTGCAGTTTTGTGCTGGCATTTAAATGCAGCCAGAGCATTTACCCTAGCTGTGGTAATTATCTTTTGAAAACCTGGATTTTTCTATCAGAGGTCATTTGTGCACAATGGGTTTTCCTTGTTGCCAGCTGAGATGAATTTGTTGAATATTGATGTTACTTCTATTTTTACTCAGAACTCCTCAAGAATATCTGTCCAATCCATTATTTCAATACTATAACTATAACAAATGAAGAATTGATAGCAAGTTATTGATCAAAAGTGGAGATCAAAGAATGAAGAATAATTGCACCAGGTCTAGAGGAAGCAAAGCCTCCTGTGCAGTAGGTCAGTTGGTGCAGAACAATTTAGTCTGAAGAAATGCAGAGCATTAAATCTGGGAATAATAAATCAAAACAGGGAATAAAGTCCCTCCTGTTTATGGGAACACCTGTTAAAAGTAAACTCAAACAAACAACTCTCAGAGGAACTGATTATTGCCTGTAATTTTCGATGGTGGTTTTTCCACTTTAAAGGAACACTTAGCAGCTTGCAAGAACATGTTAAAAATTTAATTTACAATGTTAATATAAACATGATCCTCTCTGCTCAAGTCTCTTCAGTTCCTACAGTTCCTGCAAGAGATGTAGGTTACTAAAAATACAAGAAAACCTACCAAACCCTGAGGACTGGCCAGACAAAATAGAAATTGGGTGGAGTTTTACTGAGATCTCATCAGAACTTGGTTAGATCCATTACTCAACATTGTCTGAAAAGAAAAATATCCCCCTGAAAAGAGGAAAATAGACAGCTGATGCCTCGGTGAGGTATTGCCTCCTTGGAACAATATGAAATTTGATTAATAAGTGTAGAATATTCCGAAGTCCTTAGAAGAATGTGAAAAATGTAAAAGGGATTTAAAAGTTAGGAGTATAGGCAGCTTTATAGTGCACACCAAATATGATTTTTTTTTTCTGGTTTAGGTGATTAAGCATAGCATTTATTGACACATCTAGTGAGCTCCTATTTTGGTCTTGCCTGGCAGAAGTGTGGTCTTAAGTTTAAGGGGTTTCACATTTGAATATCTCCAACTAACAAAATTTCATGATCACTGTAACTGCCAGGAGTTCACTTACTTTGCACACCTCAGTTTTGCAGTGATTAATTTGCCAGAGCTAAATGTTGCTGCTGGTTTGTATTGTTGGGAGATTATCATAGAATGACAGAATGGTAGGGGTTGGAAGGGACCTCTGGAGATCAATGAGTCTGTCCCCTTTGCCAAAGCAGGATCACCTAGGGCAGATCACACAACAATGCATCCAGATGGGTCTTAAAAGTCTCTAGAGAAGGAGGCTCAACAACCTCTCTGGGTACTGACTGAGAAAGGTTTATAGCTCAAGATTTTAAGCTCATATAAAGTCACTGAAAAGTATGAAGAGGTAGGTTTGTTTGGTTTTTGGTTTTGTTTCTTTAAACAGCTGGAAATCCCTTTCCAATTCACAGAAATTCAGAAAGGTACTTGGTAATATTACAGTTATACTCCCTCCCCCATCCCCCAAAAAAAAAATTATTAAAAGAGCTATTTTCTGGTTACAGGAGGATTGTTTTTCTCTTGTAACTACACTCATCTTTGATAAGCACCCATTATGGGCATGCAGTAAATTTGTGTTAAATATTGTAAAACACCATTTCTCCCTTCATTTTGCCCCAAAACAGAATGTGGTTATATCATGAAAAAAATAAGGGAAATTTCTGAATTAATAGTAACATGCTTTAAATATTTCAACCTTGCATTTTATCTTGCTCTTTAAATAGAATTGCCCTTCTCAGATGAACTCCTGTTGGCTTAACATTACATCACAATGTTCAGGCACCCTAACTTCATCTTCATGGGGCTATGTTCATCATCTCACACCTGCCTATATCTTTTAATTCCTTCTTGCATATTCTGCTTTGCATTCTTCCAAACAGACTAATCTCATTCTTTTTATCTTTTCCTGCATCTCAGACTTGCTTTTTCTTTGTGGTGCCCCTTACTCTTAGAATAGATACTTCTGGTAACTCTTAGCCCTTAGGTCTTGCATTCAAAATGAAGTGCAGATATACTTTCTGCCTTAGGTTTCTCACTGGTGATACCATCAGGTCTAGAGAACTCAGGTGAAATCTTGTTTCTCTTAGCAAACACTTTTGGACACGAGATGTGTCTTATGAAATGCTTCACAAAGTACAAACTAAATTTCATTAACGTCTGAATTCTTGGCAGGAGCGAAATTGTGATTAAGAGGATTGTAATTAAAACACAAATGTGTTTTATATATTTCTACTTTGGATGTGTATTTAACACATTGAATTTTAACATGCTGCCTGTCTCACAGAAATTCTTATTTTGCCACACTTGTTGAATGTGGGCATTGTAAGAAACACTAACAGTCTTCACAGAATAAAATGTTTGATTTCCAGGTAATCAGCCCCTGAATTCTTGCTGTGTATTTTCCTGTGCCAAAAGCATTTTTAGCTCAGAAAAAAATATTTTTATTGTCCATTTAACACAACCATTTATCCACTAAAAAAAAAAAAAATATCCTTAGAAGTCCTCTCAGTTTTCCTGGGACTAGTCCTGGATAAAATTGGATATGTCACAAGAGAATGCTCCTATCTCTTTCAGAATGTCACTACCTGGAATGTCACTACATGCTGAAATAATTGATTGCTATATTGATCCCCTAAGTCTTTTACTATCATCCCTTCTACATGCTTATATTTTCACAAACTTGCTTTGAACCTCCCACTAGAACAAGTCAAGAAGGGCATTTTTTTGGAGTGAAAAGGGGCAAAATAGAAAAATAATTGAAACACTGCTCACTTAGAGAATTTATTTTCCAATATTTTTTCATTTTTAGTAGAAAAAGTAAAATGTTTACTTTTCAAACCTTTTTCCTTTTGTGTTAAGTAATTGTGAAGCTGAGGAGAAAGAAGCTGAGATCAGTGTTTCAGTGGTTTGCTGAAAGTTTTTTCACTTGGAAAAGCCATAGGAATTTTTGTTTGGGCTTTTAGCATCCTCATTCACCCCAATGCCCTCTCCCCCTCTCAAAACATTTCCAAAAGTCGTTCAGAAGTCACAGTATTTTAGAGCACTGATTGCTTTTGAAATTCTGCTTTACACCTTCAGATTGCTTACAAAGTTAAAAGCAACTGGCAAGTTTGCAAGCCATAACCTTGATCATTCACCATAGCACCATTGCAGGGATCAAGTATTCTGGTGAATGAGGATTACATTCCCATTTTACATCCATTAATTGCATTCATCACAGCCACTGCAGCTTATACCTGTGCTCAATGGTAAGAGCAGGCTTATGCAGTTTTCTTAGTGAGGACCTGAATTTCTTCTGCTTTCTCTCTTCAATATAACTTCATGGAATCATAGAAAGACCTCAAGATCATTGAGTCCAACCATAACCTAACATCTCCTTGTACACAACTGTGTCTTTTTCTACAAGATGTGGTGATAAATACTCATTTTTTTCTGTGTAACTGAATGCTTTGGTCATTGGTGAACAACTTTTAGCCTCCATCAAACTTTGCACAATGCTCTGGATCAACACAGATTGATCCAGATGTGACTAGATTCATATGGCTTTGCCACAGCTGGCAGCCTCCAGGGTGCTCAGCAAATTCAGGCTGGACAGCTGGCTGAGCAAACACGGCAGAGTTATGTCCCTTCTGACAGGTGAGTCAGATTCATAACCATGGTGACAGCAATAAGGTGTCTGAAGGTTCTGCATTCTGCTGGGCTTTGAAAGAAAATTAAGATGTGCAAATACAGTCTTGTATTTTCCAAACAGACCAGAAATTTAGGTGGTGTAATGCTGTTGGAAAGGCTGCTAAGGTTGTAAAAAGGTTTTGTATGACTACGGTGCTGTGCATTGTGCTCTTCTTTATCATTCAGAGGTGAAGAGAAATTTCTTACTTGTGTGTAAAACATCTGTTGAAGTACAAATCTGCACCTACAGCCACTAATTTATGGCTTAGAGGTGTCTCAGCATTTGTAGCTTCAGTTGTGTTTGTTTTGCAATGCAGGAATTGTAAGCTTTTTGAATTTTTGCAAGTGAAATTACTGATAATGAAATGGCTATTTACTTTCAGATGGGTCTTAATGCAAGTTTGTCAGATTTAGACATACTTAGTGCCATGGAGGGAACCTTTACCACAAAGACTTCCCTGAGTAGAGTTTCTTGCTACTACATTTACACATCCAAAAATGTCCCAAGTCTTGCAATCAATGCCTGTATTTTGTTAATAATTTTTCATTTTAAAATGTATTTGTGAGAGCGTCCAGTGGAAAACAGCTAGAGAAGAGCTGGCAAAGTAACAGGAATCCTTAAAACACCAAATTTTGAAGTAGTGCCCTCGGATTTGTGTCTGGATCTCAACAGCTTGCCACATTTGAGGACACACAAGACAAACTGGGAGCTTTGATATGATAGCCCCCAAAAGCCTGGTGTCCTGTTGTTCAGCCACTTGCTGAATAAAGAGAGAAGAAGCCTTTGGAGCTGATAAGCCTGTAGGAGCTGAGACATCACATGAGTGGGACTGTCCAGGAACACTAATGGCTTTTCTGGTCTCCCACAACCAAAGCTGCCTTTTACCCTGTCACCTACCCACCACCCAATTGGAGGTGCTGTTCCTGGGGGACAAACCCAGCCCTTTTTCTTTTTCTGCTGGGTGGTGTAGAATCAGTTGTTGCATGGTGTGCTGTTGGATGCTGTTGTGGGATGCTCAGGGCTGCCTGGGCCCCTTCCCAGTCACCAGCAAAATGTGTTTTCAAGCTCTTTTTTGAAAGCAATCAGCGCCCTTAGCAACTGGGTGCCTTAAAATGTATTTATTACAGCTCCAGAGAAAACAGTAGTTTGCTTTTATATATGGACACCATAGTGACATAACAGTAAACTCACAGCAATTCTCTGTGTTACTGCCATTTACAGTGGTTGCCTCAGGAACTGCAAATAAAGTTACATGTTTTATTTGAGTTTTTCAAAAGGGTCACTGTCAAGTAACTTAGACCAGAAATGCAAGGTTTGGTAGGGCAGGCTAGGAAGGCTCCAAAAAGCCCCATTAATAACAGTATTTTTAAGATTTTTAAAAGGCAAAGGTAAGTTGGAACTATTTTTAAATATTTTTGCTATACTCCCCTGCAGGATTTGCAGTCCATCACCAAGGGAGCTGTGTTAGTCAGACCACCAGCAAGGGAGGGGCATGTGAAGACAAAGCAAAATTGATTATGCCTCTTGGTTTTCTTGATTGTCTGAAAACTTGAACAGTATTGTTCTACAAGAATGAGTACGATTTGTTTAATGCTTTACTTTTTCAGAATGTGCATGGCATTCACTCAAAAGCAAAAGATACTGGAGCCTGGAGTTTAACCAAAACCTTTTTCCCCCTAGTTTTCACAAATATGTTGAATTTGCAATGTGTTTTCTCATTTGCATGCCTCAGTGATTTGATTAAAAGAGAAAGAGGCAGAATACATCTGACTGCAGGATACACTCCAGACCACATTCCACTTTTTTTGCTAGTCTATAACCAGAGCAATTGTCCTAAGTAGCATGTGTGTGTACATTAGTATGATCTGAAAGCAGACCTGCATCAGTAGATTTTAGTTTTCAATCATATTATACTTGTTGTTGGCAGACACATACCTTCACAGGCTCCTGTTGAGAGAATCAGTCATTAGTAAATTTGCAGATAACACCAAGTTGGGAGCAGATGTTGATCTGTTAGAAGGTAGAAGGGCTCTGCAGAGGGACCTTGACTGGCTGGACAGATGGGCAGAGTCCAACAGGATGGCATTTAACAAATCCAAGTGCCAGGTGCTTCACTTTGGCCACAACAACCCCATGCAGAGCTACAGGCTGGGGTTGGAGTGGCTGGAGAGCAGCCAGAGAGAAAGGGACCTGGGGGTACTGGTTGACAGCCATCTGAACATGAGTCAGCAGTGTGCCCAGGTGGCCAAGAGAGCCAATGGCATCCTGGCCTGCATTAAGAACAGTGTGGCCAGCAGGAGCAGGGAAGTCATTGTGCCCCTGTACTCAGCACTGGTTAGGCTGCACCTTGAGTACTGTGTCCAGTCTGGGCTCCTCAATTTAAGAAGGACATTGAGATTCTTGAATGTGTCCAGAGAAGGCCAATGAGACTGGTGAGAGGTCTCGAACACAAACCCTATGAGGAGAGGCTGAGGGAGCTGGGGTTGTTTAGCCTGGAGAAGAAGAGTCTCAGGGGAGACCTCATTGCTGTCTACAACTACCTGAAGGGAGGTTGTAGCCAGGAGGGGGTTGGTCTCTTCTCCCAGGCAACCAGCACCAGAACAAGAGGACACAGTCTCAAGCTGCGCCAGGGGAGGTTTAGGCTTGAGGTGAGGAGAAAGTTCTTCATGGAGAGAGTTGTTAGACATCGGAATGTGCTGCCCAAGGAGGCGGTGGAGTCACCATCCCTGGAGGTGTTCAAGAGGGGATTGGACGTGGCACGTGGTGCCATGGTTTAGTGGTCATGAGGTCTTGGATGACAGGCTGGACTTTGATGATCCTTGAGGTCTTTTCCAACCTTATTGATTCTGTTATTCTGTGATTAAAGTTACATTAGGTACAAAAAGACTCAAATGAAGAAGTCTGAGAGAGCTAGGTCTTAGTTAGCAACTCCTACAAAGTACAATTCTAAAATAAGAAAGTTAACATTTTGAAGAAATTCATCTGTATTTTAGACTGGACCTAATCTATAGGAAAATATTTACATCTGAAAAATCCACGCTGAAGGATAAATCACTTTGTAATCGTTATGAATGGAGGTATACAAAGTCTTGGTGAACACTGCACCTTACTACACTGCTACACTAAAACCAGGAACTACCAAACAGATTTCACACATTCCAAGGAACAAAAAACCTTCAGTAGGCATAGCTTCTGCAGTGACTGATTTAATTTACTTCTAAATGAAGGAAAATCCATACATTGCAGAGCTAGAAGTTGTCTTCGCATCCTACAGTATGAGTATAAAGATCCTAATGCTTTACAATATCCATAGCCTATCTTTAAATTGTTCATGAAAAGATGAATAAGAGATTAACTGGCCACCCACTACTTCAAATGCCAAAGTGATGGTTAAGAATCCTTAAGCATGTGAACCTAAGAAAAGCAAAGTTTAGTGACCTTATCAGTGTAAACTGTCCTGTAATTATCTGATCTTCTAGCCACACATTAGTCTCTTCTGCAGGGACTTGATTCTTGAGTTTCCTTTCTGTTCTAAGAAGGGAAGATAGGAGTTTCAGACCACCCATTAAGCTGTCTTACTGTGATGTTTAGGGCTGTTTCCACATTTGATGATAAAACCATAAGGTATGCAAGATCCACTATGAGGATACGTGGCACTGTTTTAGAAAATGCTTGCATAACTTTGACCATTGAAATATACAGAGCTAAAAACAGGCCAGCATTCCACAAATGTCTTACTCCTTCCTATCCACTGTGGTTTTATCATGCAAAATTCAGAGAAATTCTGGCAAGAAAATTAATTTCTTGATTTCTTTTAAATAGAGAAGGAATAGGGATTGCTTGGGAGGCAGGAGACATTCAGAGATGCACAATTAGATTATCAGATATTGCACCTACTTACCCACCTGTACATACTGAGAGACTAAACACAGAGCCATACTCCAACTGGTGTGCTTAGAATTCATTGAAAGTTTTAGGAGATCTGCTTGAGCTTTGTTCACTTCAAGGCTTTTTATTATCTCCATAGAAAAAGAAGAGAGTTGAAGAAGAATGTTATAGCATAGAGTCAAAAGGCTTAAACTGTCCCTTCAACAATTTCATTACTTTTAATAATGGAATAAGGGAGGAAGAGGATTTTTTAAGAAAAAGAGGTAGTCCAATGCATGTTTGTTCCTTTTAACATAAAACTGGTTCTGAAGTTGTACTTTCCTCTTCCTCTCCATATTAATTGTTTAAGATGTTTTCCCTTTTCTTTTTAGGTTTTCCAGTGCTATATTTTATTGTGGAAGTTGTATTTTTCTAGGCTTGATTCTCCAGGTCCCAGAGTTAGTCCTCAGCTTCCTGGAGGTGAACACCACGAGAGGTATTCTAACTGCCCATATACCTACTTCAAGCAATGCCATAGTGCTCTGGTTGTGTGTTTCTACTCCTGTTTACCTCATGTGCTGATGAGGAGAGAACATAATATACCTTGCATGAAGAACAGGGTCAAAATTTAGTCTTGACTACCCAAAGAAGTCTGACTCTGTGGAACTCTCTGTGTCCTTTTCATACCTATATTCCTAAAAAGTAGTGTCTTAAATGCACCATCAGAGTCTTAGCCAAGCAGCTGTTGTGGTAAGTACCAAATAAAGAATTTAAAAAATAAGCAGTGCTGGCTAAAGCACTCACATTCCATATATTTGTTAGGATGTGATTCAGAAACATGTCAAATGATCAGCAGGAATGATTGCTGGAAACACAACACCCTTACTTCAATGAGAGTAGGGTGGTGGCTTTCAGAATGTAGGTGGAGTGATAGGAAGGTGCTTGTGCATGGAGCAGACTAGAAAAAAGGGGTTAAACCAAGCATAGGGGAAATGGAAGGAAATCTCTGTGTGCCAGAAGATTGAACAGGATAGAGATAAACACTGTAGGATTTTACAAACAAAGATAAGAAGTTTATTTTTTGTACAGTAATGGGGGGGGGGGGGGGGGGGGGGAAGAATTAATACAAGAATGCAAAAGGAAAAATGCAATCAGACTGCCAAATCACAAATCTAACCCCACCAGCAGTGTTTTGAGTGGATGGAAGGAGGATGCAGCAATATGATGATGATTATACATCCCAAAAGATGAAAGTTGCATTACAAGTGGAAATGCAAAAAACGAGAACTTTCCGCTTTCTGGGCAGACAGGAAAACCTGAATACTTGGTACAGAAACAGAAGTGGCAAAACAGGGAGATGGCCTACTGTGGAGGCATCCGGATTTTTGGCTCTAGCACCTTATTAGAAATGCTGACTGTAGTCTCTTCAAAACCAAGAAGAAGTCCAATCCCTTCCATTGGGATCTTTCATTGGATTCACTGGCAGAGAACTAGGTATCAGTTTGTAGAATTAGGAAAGTAATACAGACTGTTACACTAAGCCAGTCCAACACAGTATCATTATTTCAACATAAATTCATATGTTTTTTTACAGGAAACAGAAAAGGCTGACACCCTTTTAATGAATAAATGCAGCAAAATCAGGATGAATAATAATTCTGGTTAGTCTGCTTTTGGCTGCTCCTCAATTCAACAGAAACCAGGTCCATCACAAAAATGTTTCATTGTGTAATACACTCTGCTTGACTGCTTTTATCTGTTTATGCCACCCACAGAGCAGTAATGAACATTTCAAGGAACACGTGGGTTCCAGTAACACAGGTATATGAAAAAACATCAGCAGGATTCTCCCACAGATTACTTTAGAAAAGAGATAACTATGATCTTTCATGTATGCATTAGTATGTATAAATATCTGTATTGCATCATTACACATAGATTCATAGATTCATAGAGTGGTTTGTGTTGGAAGGGACCTTGAAGATCATCTGGTTCCAAAGCCCTGCATCGACAGGGAACACCTTCCACCAGACCAGGTTGTTCAAGGCTTCATCCAACTTGGCCTTGAACGTCTCAAGGGAGGGGGCATCCACAAGCTCCCTGGGCAACCTGTTCCAGTGTCCTGCACCCTCTCTGTAAAGAATGACATTCTAGTATCTAGTCTAAATCTACCCTTTTGAAGCTTAAAGATGTTCTCTCTCATCCTATCACTAAAAGACCTTGTAAAAAGTCACTTCCTGGCTCTCTTGTGAGCCCCTTTCACGTGCTGAAAGGTTGTTATAAGGTCTCTGTGGAACCTTCATTTCTCCAGGCTGAAGAACCCCAACTCTCACAGCCCATCCCTATAGCAGAGGTGCTCCAACACCCTGATCACCTTCGTGGCCCTTCTCTGGACCTGCTCCAGCAGTTCAACGTCCTTCTTATCCTGGAAGCACCAGAACTGGATAGAGTACTCCGGGTGGAGTCTCACAAGAGTAGAGATAGACACATATAGATGAAATACAGTGTGTAAATGTGCTATAAGTGTTAGGTGTTTCTGTCTAAGAATTTTAATCTATTGAGAATATTGGTTAAAGGAAGTGAAAACCTTTCTTGGAAAAGCATCACTTTTTATTAATCTTTTACTCTCCTTACAAATGTACATCCTTATCAGAAAATTCTGGGAAATTTCAGTCAATTGCTTATTTTAAAAATTAAGGTATTATGACTTAATTTTGTATTATCCCTTAATTTTGTATTATGCCTTAAGATTGTCACAACAGCCCAAATTTTGCAGGATATATTTTGCTATAGACAGTCCCTGGAAAAAGTTAGAATCCTGAACCAACAAAATCAGTTCACATCACAGAATCACAGAATCATTATGGTTGGAAAATACCTTCAAGATCATCAAGTCCAACCATCATCTAACTCTACCAGGGCCACCACTACATCATATCCTTGAGCACTGTACCTAGGTGGCTTTCAAATAATACATGCAGAGATGGCAATTCAACCACTTCCCTGGGCAGCTTGTTCCAGTCTTTGATATCCCTTTCAGTACAGAGGTTTTTCCTTACGTCTAACCTAAACTTTTGCTGGTGTAACTTGATGCCATTTCTTCTTGTCCTATCAGTTGTGACTTGTGAGAAGTGACCAACACCCACCTCACTTCAACCTTTCAGTTATTCATGAAGAGTAAGGTTTCCCCTCAGCCTCCTCTTCTCCTTAGACTAAACAATTTCAGCTCCCTCAGCTGCTCCTCATAAGCATTATTCTCTTGACCCTTCATAAATGGTATCTGTTCTGCAGAATATGACCATATTCACTTATGAGTGGAGTTCATTTCATAGCACATGAGCCAAGGCAAGGTGACAGAAGACTCAACAACCTGTGGCCTGATCCACCCATCAGAGTTGTGCCATCAGGTAACACAAGCACACCTTTACCATTCTTTCCTATGCTAAGTAGCTACTGGCAATGCCACAAAACAAAGTGAAGCAACTGGCCATGAGGTTTGTGTTGGATATAGTTTATATGTGTATTTTATTGATTGTGTGTTTCTTTTATGAAAGTACAACTTTTGTAATAATCAAAAGCTTTGATTCATGAGGATAAAACTTTTCTTTTTTTTTTTCTTCTTTTTTCTCTAAGCATATCTTACTCAGATGATAGCAACAAATGCAGGTGCCTAATTTTCATAGAAAGAATAAAGCCCTGTAAGTCAATACAGCAGACAAGGCTTGAGGAGCATCTGCAACCACTAAGCCAATCCAGTGGTAGGTGTGTTTTATTCAAGCTCCTTGGGGACTGGTGACTCACACGTAGGAATGAAGGTTCTCCCAAGATGCATATAGTTCAGTGCTTCTGTTGAATTAGAACACATGACCTTTGGAAATGTTACAAACAGAGAAGATTTGTGACACTTCATGATTTTGCAGAAAGAAAACAAAGCAAAGCAAAGCAAAACAAAACAAAGCAAAACAAAACAAAACAAAACCCAAAATAACAAAATAAAACAAACCAATCTCAGGTGGAAGTTATAATGCAGGACAAGAATATCTTACAAGATCACAGTCCTGCATCACCATTTCCCAACATGTAAGTGCATGGAGAGAATATTCTCTGGGATTACAGGTTTGCCACAGAATCACAGAATGTTAGGGGTTGGAAGGGACCTCAAAAGATCATCTAATCCAAGACCCCTGCCAGAGCAGGGTCACCTAGAGTAGGTCACACAGGATTGCATCCAGGCGGGTTTTGAATGTCTCCAGAGAAGTAGATTGCACAATATCTCTGGGCAGCCTGTTCCAGTGTTCTGTCATCCTCACAGTGAGAAAGTTTTTCCTTTTGTTTACATGGAAGCTTCTATGCTCCAGTTTGCACCCATTACCCCTTGCCCTATCATTGGGCATCACTGGGAAGAGCCTGGCTCCATCCTTCTGACACTCACTGTTTACATATTTACAAACGTTAATAAGGTCATCCCTCAGTCTCCTCTTCTCCAAGCTAAAGAGACCCAGCTCACTCAGTCTGTCCTCATAAGGGAGATGTTCCATTCCCTCAGTCAACCTTGTTTTATTTCAACATGATGTTTTATCAGTTGTAAGACAAAGTTAAAAAGGGAACAATGGAAAAAGGGAAGCCTGATCTCCTACTATTACTAGAGGAAAGGGAATAAAACTGTAAGAGCCTCTGAGAACTTACAGAATCCATTTATTTCACCTTGATCTTGTAGGTATCAGGGTTGCAGTCGCTCAGCTTGCCATTTGGAGGTGGAGGCAGTTGTCAGCTGTGGCATCTCAAACAAAGCAACAGACATTACAATTTGGATTATTGAATTAGATTGTCCAGGGTTCAGTTATCATAGCTGATGATCATTTTCAGGCTACAGGTTTGCAACTCTAGCAAGCTCTGCATGTGGGCAGACAGAAGTAACACTCAGGGAGTTAAACACCACATGTGGGGGTGCTACTCAGGCTTGCTGGGTAACCTCAAGCACATTTCTCTTATTACTGTATATTCAGGGTGTTCCTTGTGAAGGGCTGTTGGCTTCCACAGCGCTTCCTAACCTCAGACCTCTCTGTCAATGTGCACTTCCACACTACACGTTCTAAAAAAAAAGTTAAAAGAACAAGTGGGAAGACAAAATTGAAATGAATGGACAAAACTGCAAAAGTGGAAAAAAATGTAAAAGCTGTCCTTACATTAACTTTGGCTGAACTAATTGTCCATCTTAATGAGAAATACTGGGAAGAGGTGTGGAGAAGGAAATGATCTGCAGAAGATGAGCAACGAAACCCAAGGCCCTGGTAATAAAGTGAAGGCACTGAATTATAAACTGTTAAAGAAAGGAATCACATAGGAAACTCCAATTTCAGCAGATGGTCTTGAAATACAACACAGGCAATTAACACTGTCCACTGCACTTTTGCCACACCAGACAAGAAGAGGTGAGATATTCAAATGGAAAATGGAACTGCAGTCAGAAATCTTAGTAGAGACAAATTGAAGACTACTACTTTTGTTAACTGAGTAAGAGAAAACACCTCATTAAAGAATAAGGAAACACTACCAAGTCCCCTATATTTACTCTCTGTGGATAAAAGGATAATTGGAGTTAGTTTTACTTCAATCTCCAGCAGTGCTGAATTACACAAATGAGAATGTTAACACAGGGAGCAGTACTTATGAGGTAGAGGAATCACAAATGAGTTCTAATGAGCACCCCAGTAAAAAAAAAAAACCCACACATATTTTTTTTTCTTCCCTGTCACCTCCTGGAATTTGGAAATGTTTGGGCAACAAACATTCTACTTAAATGCCAGAAAGAAAGCCTTGGGAAGCTGAAATGCAGACAAAATTAAGGTAACTCATGACAGAAAAGTTGAAAGCATTTTTTTTCTTTTTTTTTTTTTTTCTTTTTAAGGCTTTGGTTCACATTCAGAATAACAGTACCAGAGACATCATTTTCAAGACGAATTTTTCGTTTCAGGGTAAACTCTTCCAGCTGTCTGTGGTGACTGTCCAGGGGGATTTAAAATTATTTTCCACATGATAATGACTGGCCAACTTTCCACTATTCTCAGTAAAAGGAAATGTCATTTAATTGCACACAAAATGGCACCGTTGTGGACCTCCCAGTCATGGCACCGTGGGTACCTCATAGATTTTGTAAGGTCCTACAGACTAACGCCAGGGTAGAGAAAAGACATTGGGTATGAAATAAGATTCTATTATATCATATATGGGCAAATATTTCAGGGTTATGAAGCAATATCTGCATTGTTTTACAAGTCCTCCTGACCATGAAGGAGATAATTTGTAAAGAAGACCAAAAGGTAGCAGCGAATTGACCAAGCTGCAAGAGGAAATCGTTGCACTTGGTTTAGCTGTATGCATGCCAAGACAAGGAATAATTCAGAATGTACTGTGGAAAATAAAATATATTCCTTTTCAGGAAATAGGGGGGTCCTTTTCTGATGAATTTATCTATTATCAGAAACCTTAAAGCCACTATGGCAAGGCTGGTGATTTCAGGGCTTGAGAGCTGTCATGAAAAGCATCTCAGCCTTTCCATGAGAAGACAGGGAAAGGTACAGCACAGCATGCTGCAGCCCAGCAAAGCTCCCACAAAGATGCTGAATAGCTCATCAGCTCTGGCCAAAATCATTACCCCAGTGTTTGGGCTCAGAGGGATGGCACAGAATGAATTTATTCTACCTCTTCTCTGAAATTACTTTCTTGCCTGGACGGGTTCATCTTGCAGACTATAGCATCTCCTGAATTTTATTACCTTTCATCACAAAAAAAAAAGTTCTTTAAAGAAGTTGCTTTGTATATGTCACTAAATTTTCATATATTTTCATCTGTGGATTACATGGGCTACATGCAGTATCTCTGTCACCTTCAGACAGCTCTTTCTTTTAATTCACATTTCCATCAACATTTCTGGAGGGCCTAGAGTGAAATATTCCGTAGCTTTTATGAATGTAAGGAATGTGGTGGTGAACCACAGGATTCCCCCACCTACAGCTCCCTCTTTCAGCTGCCAGCTGCTTGTCAGATTTTAATTAACGAGAAAGTTGCTAGCAGTTATTCATGCTGGTTCTTTCTGTTCCTCTCTGGAGAATTTCTAAATAGTGTTCAGAGCATTTGGCCTACACTTTCTCCTTTTTTTTCAAACGTTCTTCTTCACAGCAGCCAGTGTACAATATTAAAAGTGATGAGTTTTTGCACCCAGAGATCAGTTAATAGAGAATGATGTCCACCAATTATGGATGTGGCACATTAGGACCTCCCTTCATAGAACCATTTCAGTTAGAAAAGACCTCTGAGATCCTTGCACCTCCTCGTCCTGTTTCCTACAGGAATGGAGAGGTCTTATACAAAATTATGTCTGCTCAACTGTAGGTATATTGTTAAACTCTATTTTTCACAGTATCAAGAATATAATTTAGGAGTAAACCTGAAGGATTGCCTGCACTAGGAAAGTCAATATGGGCATGGACAAGTAAAGTTATCACAGAGTGAAAAAAGGGATTCTGCAGGAATTGTTTCTATCAAAGACACAGAAACTCGTGATATGAGGTTATTTCTTCTCCCTTTGATCATCCCCCTTAAACACATGCCTTTTTTTCCTGTCACTTTCTGAATTTCAGATTTTTTTAAGAAAAAGGCATGCCATCTAAATGTCTAGTATCACATCAAAAACTCTGCAGAGCAGCACAGACATACAAGGAAGTGAAAAGTTATTCCAAAACATCAGCAGCTAGTCAATATACTCGGATTTAGCCTAGCCCTGAAATCTAGCTGAAGACATTGCTTATGGTATTGCTAAATGGGAAGGTTGTACTTTTCACTGTTGGCTTCCTGCCTTTGAAAATGATTAAAACACAGCAATATGCAGCAGTCATTCTAAATGATCCAACAGAGACCTAGAGAACATTTCTGTGCTCAGTCTTAAAAGGCAATAGCAATTGGTAAACAGTTGGTTACAACAAATAGCAATTTAATACACATAGCTTTTGATAAGCTGTTGGACTGTGGAACCCTGAATAGCCCTTCCATGCTCTGAGTGTAAGAGTTTCGATTATAAACCCTGTTTTGATGCCCTCATCCAACCCTTCATTCTAAGTTTCTGCAAAGAGCTCCTTCTTCTGTAACATTTCTGCTATGTGGAGTCCAGCCAGAGAAAATCCGGGAAGGGGGATGGGAGGAGAAAGAAGCTGGAAGTTATTCTTACAGGTATGGTTAAAAGAAAGGACTTTGTGAAGGATAATGTAGCTTTTTTGACACATTTTCTATATTTTCTAAAACAGTTTTCCTTCAGTGTTTCTGATTTGCACTTCCTGTTTTTTGTTTGGGATTTTTTTGTTTTTTTGCTAGTTTGTTTTTTGGCTTTTTTTTTTGGGGTTGTTTTTGTTTTGTTTGGGGGTTTTTGTTTTGTTTGATTGATATTTTTTGGTTTGGTTTGGTTTGGTTTTGTTGTGGTTGGTTAGTTGTTTTTTTCCCCTGGTTTCTTTTTATTAAGAGTTAAAGTGGGGTATACAGCATTGGTTCAGCATTTGCAGATGATGGCATGGACCCCACAGTCTGAGTTTCTCCATAGCACTGGTGTGGTAAAGCATTTCTAGTCATGTAAGACATATAGTGTGATTTATGCATCCACTCCCTTCCAGATAAAAAAGTGTGCCCATGCTGGATGGAACTTGTCCTATATTAAAAGAAAATGGAGCCTCTTAGTGATTCTTTAGTTCCTAGGAACAATTACAGACCTCTATTATATATAATATGGAAAGAATAACTTCCATTCCATCATTAGTAAGATCCATGGTACTTCCTCTACAAGCACTGTGGGTAGACATTGAATATACCTGGACAGATTATGACAAAGCTTTGCAGACCTATCCTACAAGCTGAGTTATGGTCTCCTTCTTCAGTATTAACTTATTTATAAACTGTCTTCTCCTTCTTTAACATTCTGTCTGTGCTTGAGATGATACTGCAGTATACTTTAGGACAGAGTATATTTAGTCCATTCCTCTCTTACCTATTCACTAGTGAAAAATGATATTTTGATTGATGGGTTTCATGTGAAAACTGGGTGATAGCCATTTTTCATGCTTAGGAAATGCAGAGTTCATCTTCACAAGCATTCTTTGCAGTAATATCCACGTCTCTGGTCTTCTACAGAGTTCTTGTAGAGACTATTGACAACAATCTATCAGAACAATTTTAAGCCTAAAGCAATGGAAAAGTAAAAGCATATCCAGTGTGATATAAATAACAGGGTCATCTCCTATACAAGATACACACATCTGTAAAGGTGAGAAATGGTCTTCAGTTCTGTCAACTCAGATTCCCACCCATGCACATAATGGCAGAGGTTTCCAGAAGTATGCAGGGTGTATAGAGATTTAGACACAAAGTTCTCAAAGGTGACCAGAAGATTTGTTCACTGAAAACCTGACTGGAGTTCTGTATGGCTGTATCTCCTGGTTAAGTCTGAAGCTTGCATTCTATGCAACTGCCTGCCTGCATTTATTTAAAGGACAGCAACTAAAGAAACTTCAGTCTATGCTCAACAAAATTCATACACATGGGAGGATTTCAAATATTCCAAATAAATTACTATTGGCCTGGCTTTACCTTGAGACTACAAGCTTCCATTCATCAGCAGACTCTTTTCACTCTTTGTTTTCTTCCTTTGGAATGTTTCTGTAAATCAGCTTATAAACTTTTGGCTTCAAATAAAAAGATTCTAGGGTTTTTTGTTGTTGTTTGGATGCTTGCAAGAGCAACTGTAAGGTCTCGCCTTCCACCAAGGCTCCCCCTGAGAGTTAAAACCATAGTCAAACAAAAGAGAACAGAGAACAAAGAGAAGAGAGAAATCCTCTGCAAGCCTCTGAGGAAACCAGCTCATCTCTTTATCAGCCTTTGGCTTCTGTATATGCTAAAGATGATTCAGAAATGTGCTGAGGTTGTCCCATGCAGGAGGTGGTGGTTATAGTGCTACAAAGGCTCTTCTGTCGACTTCACAGCTGCCTGAAAACTGGCTTTTATTTCATCAGCTACTTCAGTTCTGAAGAGGGGTTTCTTTTTTATTGCTATGTTCCATGCATCCAGCCCATCTGATTCATACTATTCTGGCAGTCCTTTTGTGCACTAATTAAGGTCTTTAGTTACAAAAGAGGTTAACACTATACATTCAAGATTCTTCACGTGCTATTCAATTTAGGGTACATTTTAACTATGTCAAACCTCAGCCATGCAGTGTAAGTAGGAACATACGACTTGCCTTGTCAGATCAGACCATTGGTCCATGAAATCTTGCATCATGAATCCAACACCTGATTTGTGAGAGGGAAGGTGAAAACAAGCAAAGCTTTATCCCTTTTAGCTAAGTCTGCAATGCTACCCTCCAGGAAAAAAATCCTTGCTTGCCCCTGCAGCGATGCGATCACTATAGTCTAATTAAAAGAGGCTTCTTAGCTCAAACCTGTGCAAAGAGAGAATGTATGAAAATTGATAGGAAAAGGATGAAAACTAGGAAGATGCCAAGAAGCTGGAAGGGAATTTCCATTTACCAATTCTGTTTACAAATGATTGCAGTGTTAAAGGCAACAGGAAAAGGTTTGAGCACTGGAGGTAGAATATGAGAGAATGTTCACACTATGCTAGCAGAGCATCAGCAGAGAAACTCAACGCCCTATGTATGCAAGAGGCCATGTGCCTCTCATGTTTGCTTGTACAGCTTCAGTGCAGACATTAACACAATCTCTAGAGACCTGACTGACACAGATGTGGTATTTCTGCTCCCATTTTAATGGCAGTAGATTAATACTTACTGGTAGATAACAATCTCTTTACAGTGTCATCATGAGAGGCCATTGCATTGATGTAAGGTCACTGTAATGATACATCTTTTGGGGGGAAAGAAAATGTGCACAAAACATTGTTTTCATAGGGAGCATGATTGCTTTGGATGTTTAAAAATCAATTAATTTTCATTCCCCTTCAGTCATCATGAAATCTGGAATTGGTGTGCAAAAAATGTAAACATTTCTGACAGTATCATGAGCTGAGCCCTGCAACATATGTACTAATTACTTGACTAAGAGAATGTCATTCTGTAAAATAATAAATGAAGTCATCTTTTACTTATGAGAACTACCAGCAGGATTTGCTCTGTAATGCCCTTATTTGTTAAAGTTCTGGAACACAGCACTCTGTATGGAATTGTGTGGTCTCCCTTATCATTGTTTTTTTGCATCCCTTAAGTTCAGAGACATTAGCAGGGTGTGGCTTTTTTTTTTTCCATTAAAAGCTGTTTTGGGTAACAGCAATCCAAGATCTGTTTCGTTATGCTAACAGCTAAAGGCCTTGCAATAATAATTTCTGTTTGGCAGCATCACAGTCAATTTCATTGATGTTGCAGTTGTTTAAATTTTCTTTTTCAGGGGTGAGAAAAGCGCCAGTGATTCTTCTGAGATGATTTCTCCATACTTTTCATCTTTTACCGCAAAAGGGATTGCCAGGGAACTATCCAAGAAAGAGATGTAGATAAGCAATACCACCATCAGAAGAAAGGGAAGGGAAACAAATGCAGAAAATATTTGGTTTTTTGTCAAACTCAAATAAAAATAAGAGCAGCTGTACACTTTCAGGGAGCAACAACTATGTAGTTCTGTGAAAACTTCTTAACACTTCTGTGGATAAGAAGTGTTGCTACACCGGTTACCCAAGGTGAAGATGACTGGTTATAAAATTTGTGATAATATTAACTGAGAACCAGGTGTCTGGCAATAGTGGACTGAGTCACTAACATGCACACATAATGCACTAGTGATTATAAACTTGGTATAATATTATTTCCCTTATATTGTCCAGCTCTTTTCTTCACCCTTAGCATTCAGCATGTCAGAGGACAGAGCTTAAAGTGATTTTTTTTTTTTTAAATCTATTTTTAAGCACGAAACAGAACATGTAAGAAAGTTGTTGGGGCATTTCAGAACAAAACCTTTCAAAGGCTTTCCTGCTGTGAAGGAACAAGTCCTGGAGAAATCACCAGCTCTTGTACTTCCCGGTATCCTCCTGTCTGTCCAGATACCTAACAGACAGCTTCCAAGCTGCTTCCCACCAACTTTGCCGGTGGTGCTGCAACACTGAACGCTTGCAGGCATGTGGGAGAGCGTGCTCCATCTGCATTTGAGCCTCTCCTTGATGTAAAGAAAGTAGGAGAGGCTAGCAATCAGGAAAACTTCCCAGGATGCTTTTAAGAAATATACAAACTATGCAGCCTGGGTTCATAAATCCTTTACTCGTGAGAGCTGAGCTCCTAAATCTTCAAGGTACTTGTGAGAATATTTCTTTTAATATGAATTTATTCATTTTTGATAATTTAGCAAAATGTTCATAAATCCTAAGTCTAAGGCCTTCTACCAAAGTCGACCTTCTCTTTTGCTGTTAGGAAGGCAAGTCGTTGGCATCAGTTGAATTGAAGGGGATTTCCTTTTGTTTTGTAATGTATGTGCAGACAAGCAGGCACCAAGCTACAAGTGAGTAACTTTCCCACTAATCCTCCAAGGCGTGTGACAATATGACCCCGAGCTTTTACAACTAAGAACAGTATGGTATGTAAATATTATGAACATATATGGTAAGTGTTCTACTTGCTGAAAAACACAGCAAATTATTCTGGAGAATGCCTAGCTGACCCCAAAACTACACAGATTATTCTTTTTTCTGTCTTCAGTATTCATCTCTGCTCAAAACCACAATGATATATTAGATGCAAGTTCACTGAAGCAGGAAATGTGTCTTGTTGCCTTTATTTCTCAGTTAAGCATCTGTTTTATCTTGGATATAAAAAATAAAATTGAGAAATAAAAGGGAAAAGAAATAATTATTGTGTTGTGTTTGTCACTACATTCTTTCCAAAAAGAGAAATAATCAGCTGTTGAACAGAGAACATTTTAACAGCTAGCTGGAAATCAGGATGCCACTAATTAATTTTGCAGAACATGTTAAAAGAAGCCAAAGAACATGACTTGTTCTCTGCAGTCATTCGCTTAAAAAAAGGGAAGAAAAATTATTATGGCTTCTTTGAAAATGTTGTGTCATCCATTAAAGTCACTAACATAGGGGAAAATTAATACTAAGTCTGTGAATAGAAATTTCACAGCAGCATAGAGCATGACACTTTTATAATTAATATGCATCCTGCTAAAAATGTGGCAGTGGCACAAAAACAATATGCAAAACCTAGGTTTATTTGTACACAAACATCTAGGATAAAGTAGATGAGTTAAAAAAAAAAAAACACAGTAGATACTGACAAATTTTGCAATGGAAAATTTGTGAATACACTTCCAGTAACACTGCCAGCTGTTACAAGGGCCACGTATCATCTACTCATTTAATAAGGAATGTATTTTATGTGTGGTGGCACATGATAGCCTTTGAAAGTCTCTATTTCTTAACATGTATATGTATCAGCAGATTCTTCCAGTTCTTACTGTGTATTTTCTTGATTTGCAATTCAGCTTTCATTATTGATAGAGACTTGGAACTTGCATCCTACAGAGAAGTCCCAAGAGTGTAGGTTTATCCATGGAATTATACCAAGAATAAATTGGACCTCAGAGGCACCACTCACAAGGGTATGAACTGCTGGCCAGGGTCCATAGTTTCTGTACTTTGGTTATTTCCATTTACTTTAGTTTAACTTGATTAGATTCCAGCACTTGGTAAAGCTTATCTCTCTTTTTTTCCCTTTTCTCTTTTTTTTGTGTTAAGGAATATGTTTGCATTTCAAGTACATTTTTCACATCCTTGCTCAACCTCTGCAAAAGGCTCTTAATAGAAAGAGAACTTTTACAGCTTTGCCTGTAACATAGCAAGAACCAAAATTTCACTACATCTTAGGAACCAGCACAGGGTGATGATGCAATTATCCAGGTGAGCTATTAACTGCACTATAAGATTATTAATGGAGTTCAGATTATTTCCTGCAGTGTCACTGGACACACTATTCCTACATTCTTCCAGTGTGACACAATGCTTGTGACTGGTAGTGGGTGTGAGATCCAGACCAGGAACGACAACATCCTGCCCTCAAATCCTTCCTCTGCCTAATGCTTCTTGCTTCTATTAGTATTCACTTAACTCCTGATAACACTATCATTCCTTCAACAACCTTAAAAGCTCTCCACCTTCTCCATCTTGCCATTGTTACTTAATGATGACTTTGTTCTTAAGAACATATTTGTACTGAACTTTAAGGAAAAGAGGAAAGGAAAGGACAGAAGCTGTGGAATGAAATGGGAAAAAAGGGCTTTGTAGCAAGGAGTGGCTTCTGCCACCATTTACTGAAGAATGCAGAGTTCAGTTTTTAAAATTGGAAATTAACTCATCTTTCACTCAGACTGGAATTTTCAAAAAGGCTGAGCTATCACAAAAAAACAAATAATAAGCAAAAAATGGCATATCTCTGCATCTCAAATTGCTGGCAGTGTTTTACAGCATTTGAGGATTTGTTAGAATTTTGCTCTTGTGAGCAACTATATCCTTAGGGAACGTTCTATAGAAATCTAGAGTTTTCCTTTTACGGTCTGACTGAAACACCACTGAAGGCAAGGGGAAAAAACCTCCTGTTGACTCCATAGGATGAATTTGGGCCCATGTAGTAGTCATTGCAGTGGCACCTAATTTTTCACTTCTGACAGAAAATTAGAATTGATCAATTGATAAAAATAATGTGCGAGGACTTCTGTCCTGAAATTGTTTCAGGGTATGTTTCACTGTTTGTTTTTCTTAAGCTCATACCATCTGCTGTTCACAGATATTCAGGCCAACTTACAGCTTAGTCATGAAAATGTTTGAAAATATCAGAAGTTTCAAAGTTTTTTGGATGAATGATCAATCATCTAGAAATTCGTCACAGAAGTCCATTATACAGTAGCTGTCATCATTTCAGTTTTTTGTTTAAAGAGTATCAACTACTCAATTTGAAGAGTGAACTGTATTCAAGATTTGTGCTAAAGCTAAGGTTATAAATCACCTTCTACAGAAAAGAAATATTTCTGGACACCAAATAATCAATTATAAAGATTTCACAAACCCCAGACATTAAAATTTGAGCATCAGTACTATTATTTTTTTTTCCACTAAAGCATTAACATCTACATATTTATACACAGCTATACAAACTGTACAGAAAATTAAGTCTTATGTTAACAAAGTGACAAGAGCTAAAATAAATGCCTGGGCTCAGCACAGCAAAAATCATCCAAAAGCAGCTGATTCAGAGAAGAAGTCTGTACATAGAAGTATAAAATTGTGATACAGCTGACCCAGAAGCCAAGGAGGTTGTGGCTGTGCAACACTCACCTACACTGTGTTGCAGGATACTGAAACTGCAGCAGGCACAGCAGGATGGGCAATGTGGCCTTTCTTCTGCTGCCAGTCAACAAATTAATAAATGGTATGAATGGTAGATTTTGTTAGCATAATGACCAGAAACTGTGACTAATAAAGAGCAGACAACTACTTATTGTGCTCTTGCTGAGATGGTTTTGATCATTCCCAGCTCATGGGTACACTGGATATCTATGGGTAGAAGCATCTTCAGTGGTTGCATCCAAATCCAGCACAGCTCATGAATCAGAAATCCAAGCTTGCATACCAGTTTTGTGAGATATAAGCAGCTTTAACATGCAGAATTCTTGCCAGACAAAACCACTTGTACACCGAGTGGTCATGGAAGAAGCAGGAACAGTAGAGTATGAAGTGACCATAGGTAAGGACAGGATTTGGCTTAGGTGGTTTTATATCCGTTCTTGGCAAGTGCAGAAGAAGTGAAGTTAAAGTACATTCTTCACTCAGAGAACAGGAGGGAGTTTCACTTTCAGCTCACTCCCTTCTTCAGAGCTGCACAATAGGGTGGATTCGTTGTTGTGGTTTTTCGCATTATCCAGGCGCAACACATGTTGAAGATGGCTGGCAGGAGAATACTCAGCTCAGTGCAAAGCTGTGCTGACCTAACAGAGCAAAGACCATGTTCCAGCCTCCCACACACTGTGGTCCTGCACATGCTTCTCTGTTGCACAATAATCATATTAATAGTAATTTACCAGAGATACCTCTTCCCATCCTTATTAATTAGTTCACATGCTATATTCATTGCTCAGCAATCTAGAGTTGTGGCTTTCACCCTAACTGTGGGTCGAAGGAATATTCTTGTAGAGCACATTTTTCTGTCTTTATGCCTTACAGAGTATGGAGGAAACTGGAGAATTAAGAAGAAACAACAGAAGGGATGCTCTTAAGTAATGGAGATTTATCCCACTCTTTCTTCAGCTCTGTGCAATAGGTCCACATGTGTAAGCAAAGACAATTTCAGGTGAAAATTAATATTCCTTTGTGGGAGTCAGAATTGAATCAGGATTGACACTGATTTCAAATGCAGATGCTGGCACAGAGTAAAATTATTTTTCAAACACCAAAGTTTTCCCTGGTAAAGTGTTTAAGATTGCATTTTCAGGCTAGAAGGAAAAAGTGATGAAAAGTTCTTAAAATTGAAGAAACAAAATCCTTGATTCTCATCCAGAGCCCTGCAAAACAAGATCCCATATGGTAACGACTAGTCTTAGGAGAATGGAGGGGGATAAAATGGGTGCATTTTCCTTCCTCTCTCTCTCTCTCTTCCTTTTTCCCCTTTGGTTTTTAAAGTTGCATGTAATATGTCACAGAAGGGTCTCTGCCAAAGAAATGTTTTCAGCATTGTTCACCAGCAACGCACATCTCATACTTTATTTGTTGTGGCTCTGTCAGGAAATGGGCACATGGTAGTTAGCAGAAGACACTACACAGCACCAAGCAATGTAGTGAAGAGGTGTTAGTCCAGGTCTCAAAAGTGGCATAGCCCTGTTTTCAACTGGGCTTTGTTAGTCCAGTGCAAGCCTTTTTCTCTTGTGATGGCCCCCTGTTCTTCAGAAAGTCCTTTTACCCTGTTTAACTTTGCAAAGGGTTAAATGATGCAATGTCGGCAAATGTGAATGCTTCTGTCCAGTTTTAAAATGCCTTTCCATGTTATCTTGGGAGCAATGCCTGTCTTTGGTTAGTCCATACCTTGTACTGTGTATAAAGCAGCTGTGATCCTAACTAGTTCTTCTGTGCCTGGAGAAAATAAACCATTCAAGAACTAATCATATAAATGTTATTAATAAATGTTGTTAATGATTGGTTTTAACTGTTAAAGGATCTATGGGCATTAAATAAGAAAAGGTCCCTGGTGTCCCAAGCAGGCTCTGCAAACTAAGTCTTCTTAAGAAGTTTGTTATCTGAGTAGACCCTTCAGAAGGATATCCTGTGTTTCCAACCCTCTACCATAGATGGTCTTTCCCCATGTTTTACAAGAAAAACAACTCCCTTGGCAATGAGTTCAGTCATTTCACCTTCATACCCAAGTAGCTTTACACTTTTAGAGAGCCACTGGTTACTCATCTGTGGAAGGATTTTCACAGTGGAGCTTGGCAGATCTGTTAACTTTCATCCTGAAAATTCAAGCCTTAGAAGAAAAGAGGGCCATAAAACACACCGTCAGTATACGTGACGCACAAAAGCAACAATTCAAAGATGTCTTTCAAAGTCAAGGAATGTACACCAATTTCAGACAGTTGCTGCGTGCAAGTTATGTTAGCTGGCAACCTGTCCTTTTTTCCACTTGTAACTGACATAACATATGGTGATATAATTAAATCATAATTATCATTTGGCCATGATGGAAGTCAATCATATTTTAGTCCGTAATGTAGGGTTCATAATGTAAGTTCATAATGTAAGTTCAACCCAGAAGGCCAAGTGTATGATGGGCTTCATTGAAAGCGTGACCAGCAGAACCAGTGACATGATTTTCCCCCACTATTCTGCTCTTGTGACACCCCACCTGAGTGCTGCATCCAGTTCTGGCACCCCCAGCACAAGAAGGACATCAAACTGTTGGAGCAGATCCAGAGGCGGGCCACGAAGATGATTAGAGGACAGAGAACCTCCCCTATGGGGCCAGGCTGTGAGAGTTGGGGCTGTTCAGCCTGGAGAAGAGAAGGCTCCAGGGAGACAGTGTGGCAGCCTACAAGAAAATCATAAAGGGCCTTTTCACAAGGGCTTGTTGTGTTACCAGGAGAGGGAATGTCTTGGACTTTGAGGAGGGTAGACTTAGGCTAGCTATTAGGAAGAAATTCTTCACAGTAAGGGTGGAGAGACACTGGAACAGATTGCCCAAGTATGGATGCCCTCTTCCTTGGAGGTGTTCCAGTCTGGGTTGGAGAAGGCCTTGTCTAGGAGAACCTTGTCTAGTGGAAAGTGCCCCTGCCCATGTCAGGGGCTTTGGAACTAGGTGATCTTTAAGGTCCCTTCCAACTCAGACTGTTCTATGATATAATTAAATTTATTGCTTCTGATTTGTCTAAGAACTCTACAGATCCAGTCCAATGGAAGAGAAATAATTCTGTGAAGTATCTTGTTATGGAACCTCAAATACATCCACCACCTGCTATATGGTGCAAATTGTTCAAATAGGCAATTTTAGGAGAAATCTACTCTTCATTTATATTTTTTAATTTGATAGTAACTGGTTCTTAATTACCAATTACTACTCAAGCCTACTAATCCCTTCTAACTACACTAGGACCTCGTGTGACTCCACAAGGCAACAACTGCCATGTTAATCTGGATGATGAAGAGTCAAAGATGCTTACAGGTTTTTGCTTGTGTTCAGTTTAGTTTGTAAAGACTCTCATAAAATTCCTTACAAATAGAACTGGAAAAAAGCAAGCAAGCAAAGAGAACCATTAGAAATGCTTTTGTGTCAAAATCCAAGCATTCTGAATAAATATGAAATATGCAGATTTTCTTTTAGAATTCAGAAACAGTAAAAAAAACTTGAAATGTTTTGGATTCTCTGTCTTGATTTAAACTAATGTTGCTGTTCTCAATGTGTTTTAGCAGGTTAGAGATGTCTGCCAGAGATGGAGTGCAGAGAAATCACCTAGTCTGCTCCATGGGAAGCCTCGTTTCATAAAACTGCTGCTGTCTATAACGTTGCTGAGCCATGAGACATGGAGAAAAGAAATTTAAACCAATCAAGATAGTTCTGAAAGATGAAAGTTATTTCCATAATATTTCAGCTTTGACTGTTGTGGGGGGTTTGGTTTGGTTTTTTGATGGTGGTGGTGGTTTTTGGTCTGTTGTGTTTTGGGTTGGGTTTTTTGTTTGGTTGGTTTGTTTTGGTCTTTTGTTTGGATTTTTTGTTGTTTGTTTGTTTGTTTGATTGGGATTTTTTTTTCCCTTTTTTAAAATAAACCCAGAGTTTTCTGGGTAATTTTTGAGGAAAAAGTCTATTTACCTGACAAGGTCATTTTCTGCTGTAAAATAGCTCTTCTGGGTGTTGCTCTGTTTTTTTTCTTTTTTTCTTTTTTTTCTTTTTTTCCTTTTTTTCTTTTTTTCTTTTCTTTTTTTTTTTTTATGGGAAGAACACAACACTCTTACTTCTAAAACTTTGCTGTTCCCTGGTGAGTAACTTGTATCTGTTCATCACACACCCATGCCACGTTTAATTATGTTGGCTCGAACAAAGGAGAAGTTATTTTTCTGAAGTGAGAAATTACGTGAGTGAGAGGTTAAAACCATGTTCAGGGGACAAAGGAAAGGAGCAGCATGTTTCTATGGTATGAGAACAGTTGGATGTTACACAGAATCACAGAATGATAGGGTTTGGAAGGGACCTCTGGAGACCGTCTAGTCCAACCCCTGTACCAGAGCAGGTTCATCTAGAGCAGGTTTCACAGGACAGCATTCAAATGGGTTTTGAATGACTCCACCATCACCCTGGACAGCCTGTTCCAGTGCTCTATCACCCTCAGAGTAAAGAAATTCTTTCTCATATTTGGATAGAACTTCCTGTGCTCAATTTTGTGCCATTTTTGGAGTATTCTTTTCTATGAGCTATACTGGGAGAATTCTCCTGTATAGCCCCTGCATTAGAATGTACACTTTTGTTGTTGTTAATTTCCTGTATTCTACAGTGAACCACCAAAATGCAGTATTATTTTGTTCAAAAAGTATTCAATGTAAATTGACACTTAATAGTTTTATTTAATTTTAATTAGCATGTAAAACATATATTAATTACATCAGAACTCGAGCAATTATTTAAATATACCCCTGGAGTACAACACCACTCAGGAACCAACTCCCTGCTGATGTTGTGTGAGGGCTTTTTACAGTGAAAAATGGAAAATAACAGCTAATTTTTAACATACATACATACATATGAAACACATTATTTTTAGAGAATTATTTTTACTGTGTATCTTGTAATAACGTGTGTGTGTGTGTGTGTTCATTGAACACAACTTGAGCTCTTGGAAAACTCCTCTCAGATTCCAATTAATATACATTACCTCTAAAGCAAAATATAGAAGATGAGGGTTGATGTTGCCATAAGCATTTTAATCAGCATCACTGTGGCAAAAGTGAGGGAGGTCTTAGAAATATTTCTTCATGCTAAGGATAAAGTTTTGCATTAAGTTGGACTAATCTCAGCCACCTGGTATTTCTGTTGACCTACCCTATAGTCTAGCTTTGGCTGTGGTATTAAACATAGAGGAGGAGGTGCCAACCTAGGAGGTTTTTTCCCCACTGCTTGCCTCTTAGAGTCACAGCACCATGTAAGTCTACAGTCATGGTTTGTCCCTTGAGGTGTCACTGTATCCCACCCCATGTTAGTGTTCTGTCTTGAGAAAATACTCCTAGAGAATACCTGTTCTTTCAGAGTGTCAAGTATCCCCTGCAGATTTCTCTACTCTGCCCTAGTGAGGGCTCATTTGGAGTATTGTGTCCACTTCTGGGCTCCCCGGTCCAAGAGAGACAAGGAACTACTAGAGCGAGTCCAAGAAACAGGTATAAGGGTGATTAAGGGAATAGAATATCTCTTTCATGAGGAAAAACTGAGAGACCTGGGGCTGTTTAGCCTGCAGAAGAGAAGGCTGAAAGGGGATCTGATCAATGTTTACAAATTCCTTAAGGGTAAGTGTCAAGATGATGAGGCCAGTCTCTTTTCGCTGCTGCCCAGTGACAGGACAAGGCACAGTGGATACAAACTTGAACACAGGGAGTGTCATCTGAACTTAAGTAAAAACTTCTTTACTGTGAGGATGCTGGAGCACTGGAATGGACTGTCCAGAGAGGATGTGGAGTCTCCTTCCCTAGAGACTTCCAAAACCTGCCTGGATGCAGTCCTAGGTGAATGTGCCTGGGCAGGGGGCTGGACTAGATGATCTCCAGAGGTCCCTTCCAACCTCTTCCATTCTGTGATTCTGTGATTCTTCAAAGTGTTATCCAGTGGGTTTGCCCAGCATGGAGAAAAAAGGGACTCAGAGTTGTGTAGCTTTAGATGTACCATTTTCGTTTGCTGAGGTGCTGAGCAATTTTTTGTCTCAAATAATTCAGCAGTGGGGTTTCAACATTCTGGAAGCTGAATCTTCAGATTTCAAAAGACTACATGAAAAAGAGAAAATGAAAAGGAAATCACCCAATCAAAATAACTATCTAACATCTCCTACAGCAACTTACATTAATTTTTTCACCTTTTAGTTGATCACAGAAAAATTCAGAGTGCATTCTGAAGTAAAAGGAAAGCAGTGACAAAGAGATCTGTCAAAATGAGAAGAGGCAGGATATTGCATGTGAGAATCTAGTTTACCAGAAAATCTGGTTTTCTTAAAATAAATAAAAAACAAAAATTAAAAATCTGCTGACTGAACAAACCTCCTAGATTTTATTTTTCCATCAGACAGCACAACAACAGCATTGAATTCAATGCTGTAACATGTTTGCATCTGCAAGAAGGGAACAACAGGTCACAGACCATGCCATTCAAAAACAAGAGTAACTCCACTGCTGATGTCAGCAGTTTTCACAAATAGACTGAAATAGCACATTACTGAAGTGTTCAGCTGCTCAGATGATTTGGGTTTTCTTTTTTTGTTATGTACTATTTTGTGGGTTTGGAGGGGGGTTATTATTTTTCTATTTTTTATCTTTTTTTAAAATTTTTTATTTGAAGGAGGGGAGTTTGGGAAAATTGTGTTGGCTATTGTAAGAACAGCTTGTACTCTGTCTCAATGCTTGACCCCACATTCTTTCTTTTATATGAGATGAAATTCATTTTCCTTGGGCAAGCATAAAATGAGAACACCATGGAAGTTTGTATCGTTGGCAGAGGTGAAGGGTGGGCTGGAGTGGATGATCTAATTGGACTTCTCCATCTTGAAGTTCTTGCATGCTGTGAAGTTCTGCGATGAGCTGTTGGTTTAATTTTACAGGACCTTGGTGGCCAGCTTGTGAAATCTGGCTAGCGAGAACATAATGGAGCTTACTGCACTATTGTGGCTGGGTTTGCTATGCTGTTTGTTTGTTTAGGAAAGTGTGTTTTCAGTGCAGAAAATATAAAAATAAAGGTAGCATTCTTTAGCACCTTAAATATGAATCCATTCATTTGTAGCTTCAGTGGATAGTTTCCATGCATTAACAGCCTAAGAATCTAACAGTGTGGAGACAGAAAGTCCTTGAAAACTTTGTAAAGAACCTGGACCTATTGTTTGATAGTATTTTTTATAATATGCAATTATTACTTTCTGTCATGATCATGAAATAGTTTTCCAAAATGATTTGTATTGGGGAAGTTTAGCTGTATAGTTTCCTTATCACCAAGAAGCTGATTTAGAAGAACAAGCTAAGGGAAAACCTCTTCATCTGTGGTTTTAATTTTTTGGGGGGCCTTATTGAGAACCTGAAATGCTTCATTGTTCTTCTATGCCCAGTGGAATTAGTCTGAAAGAGCTAAAACAGATAAGAGAAAGACACACGTTTTATTTGCCTTTATTTGTTGTAGATTTCTGAACCTCGAGTTGTGATTGTTGCTGTAAGGATATTACTTCAGTCCTGTCACTATTAAAATAGGAACCTTCTGGAAAAGTAAGGAAATTACTGGATAAGTATGTAAAAATAACTTAAAATTCTGTCCTCTTGACCCCTCAAAGTGCACTTGCCAGATCACGACCTTATTTGCATCCTGGTACAGAAAGTGTGATAAATTGCTCAGAAGATCAAAGTAATTAAGTAGCTCTTATTGTTAAGAAGGGCTTTTAAAAGTGAAAAATCGAATTGTGTTTAGCACTCAACACCTACACACAAAAGTACATAACCCAAATGAGGTAATCTTTAAAACTGGAGTAGAAATGAGATAATGTTTTTTAGAGAACTGTATGCACAATATGGCAAGAGATCAATACCAATTGGGGAAAAAAAGCCCAACAAAACAAACAAAGCCAAAACCCACCTAAAACTACTCAACTGCCAGCAATAAAGAAGTACCAAGTTGCAAAATGCATGAAGAGTTTTTTTTGGCTTGTTTGTGTCACCTGTTGTGTGTAGTTTCTTATGGCAGGCTCATATCTCGGCACTGGGGGATTGAGCATCTCCCCTATGAAGAGAGACTGAGATCCCTGGGGCTATTTAGTCTTGAGAAGAGAAGACTGAGAGGGGATCTGATCAATTTGTATAAATATCTGAGGGGTGCGTGTCAGGAGGAGGGGGCCAGGCTCTTTTCAGTGGTTCACAGTGATAAGACAAGGAACAAAGGGTACAAACCAGGCCATAGAAGATTTCACCTCAACATGAGGAGAAACTTCTTTACAGTGAGGGTGACTGAGCCCTGGAACAGGCTCCCCAGGGAGGTTGTGGAGTCTCCTTCTCTGGAGACTTTCCAAACCCACCTGGATGCACTCGTGTGTGGACTACCCTAAGTGATCCTGCTCTGGCAGGGGGGTTGGACCTGATGATCTCTTGAGGTCCCTTCCAACCTCTGATATACTGTGTGATACCATGAATTGAAATAGTGTTCGGTGTGACAATATATACATTTACAATTCATGGCAGCTGTGCCAAAAATAAGAGACCTCTGTAGAATGATAAAAGAGGCTTTGATAACACTGAGTAGAGTGGAAGCAGAGCTGTGTGGATTCCGCCTGTGTGTGCGCACGTATGGTGCACTCGCACATACCCAAGCAGACACATGCGCGTATATGAAACTCGGTAACGAAGCTTTGGGTTTTAAAAGCATGAAGTTGGCCTCAGGAGCTAAGAAACTGAATTTGTGAGCTGTTAAATGTCAGAGCTGACCTCTGGGAGTTTGAGGAGGGATGATGTGGTGAAGGGCAGGCTTCAGGTCATGTTTTATACAAGAAGTTTAATTGTTCTGGCTAGGAAGCAAAAGTGACTCATTTACTTGAAGTGGGTCCCTATCTCCCAACGCAGATTTCGAATGGGGGAGGATACTGCTAGCAATAATATCTTTAAAAGAATTGGACTGGTTTACTTCAGTATTTTAACTACTTCCATTCAGATTCATTTGTTTTGGACACATAATTTGATAGTGTTCCAATAATAGCAAAACCCAGTGCTTTTGTCACCCTTCTTGAACCCATACAAGTCTTTTCATTGTGTTTAAATCAGAGAGATTTTGCCAAAGAAAATTGTAAGCTAGTGGACTCTTTCTGAGCCTTTTATTGAAAAATGTAATAAACCATTTAACTGTATAGATTGTAAAGTCATCATGACACTGGGGTTGTGGTGTTGCTCTTTTCAGTTTCACTCCTGTCTCAGAAAGCTCTCTCTACAGATGTAGCATGTGCAATTTAAGCCATGGCAAAAGACATGTAATATGTATCTATAAATAAATAAATAACATATTTTACTTTTTTATTTTAGTAGCATCTAGTTCATTGCTGAAGCACTGTCATTCATTTCAGTTCAGCTTTTCTGTGTACAGATTTATCCAAGCTCCTTTTTCTGGGTTACCTTTCATAACCTCCACATTCAGTTTTGGAAGCTCCTATTTTTTTGGTGATGTATTTCCTATAAAATGTGAAATTCAATTAAAAATTTTGCCCTGGAAAATCTAAATCTATTTCCTACTTTCTGAGAAGTTTATAATTAGAGAAAAGAAAAGAATAGAAAAGAAAAGAAGAGAGAGAAGAAGAAAAGAGAAAAGAAAGGAAGAAAAGAAAAGAGAACAGAAAAGAGAAAAGATAAGAAAATAAAGAAAAGAAAAGAAAAGAAAATAAAGAAAAGAAAAGAAAAGAAAAGAAAAGAAAAGAAAAGAAAAGAAAAGAAAAGAAAAGAAAAGAAAAGAAAAGAAAAGAAAAGAAAAGAAAAGAAAAGAAAAGAAAAGAAAAGAAAAAAAGAAAAGAAAAGAAAAGAAAAGAAAAGAAAAGAAAAGAAAAGAAAAGAAAAGAAAAGAAAAGAAAAGAAAAAGAAAAGAAAAGAAAAGAAAAGAAAAGAAAAGAAAAGAAAAGAAAAGAAAAGAAAAGAAAAGAAAAGAAAAGAAAAGAAAAGAAAAGAAAAGAAAAGAAAAGAAAAGAAAAGAAAAGAAAAGAAAAGAAAAGAAAAGAAAAGAAAAAAGAAAAGAAAAGAAAAGAAAAGAAAAGAAAAGAAAAGAAAAGAAAAGAAAAGAAAAGAAAAGAAAAGAAAAGAAAAGAAAAGAAAAGAAAAGAAAAGAAAAGAAAAGAAAAGAAAAGAAAAGAAAAGAAAAGAAAAGAAAAGAAAAGAAAAGAAAAGAAAAGAAAAGAAAAGAAAAGAAAAGAAAAGAAAAGAAAAGAAAAGAAAAGAAAAGAAAAGAAAAGAAAAGAAAAGAAAGAAAAGAAAAGAAAAGAAAAGAAAAGAAAGAAAAGAAAAGAAAAGAAAAGAAAAGAAAAGAAAAGAAAAGAAAAGAAAAGAAAAGAAAAGAAAAGAAAAGAAAAGAAAAGAAAAGAAAAGAAAAGAAAAGAAAAGAAAAGAAAAGAAAAGAAAAGAAAAGAAAAGAAAAGAAAAGAAAAGAAAAGAAAAGAAAAGAAAAGAAAAGAAAAGAAAAGAAAAGAAAGGAAAGGAAAGAAAAGAAAAGAAAAAAAAGAAAAATAGAAAGAAAAAAGAGAAAAGAAAAAGTCAATAATTTAATTATTAGAAAGTTTTGGTGTTTCAAATGCTTTTATCAATCACAAAGGATGTATATATTATCACTGAAATGTAACAACACTCTACCACTGGGCCCTTGGCCAAATACCACTGAAATCATAGTGAGTTTTGTTACAGAGAAAGGGAAAGGTCCAAAGACCTTGATACCATGCTAAGTACTCACTTTGTGCAGAGAGAGCAATGCAGTTTGTGTTTTCAAACCCACACCTAAGGCTGTGTTTCAAGACGCCTAGAAAATTTGCCTTTTCAGAGAAGTTATTGAAGCCAAAGCTAAAAATACTTAAACTATAAACTGGGTATTTCTAATCATGGTAAATCATAGAAACAGAGTGAGGGAGGGACTTCCAGGAAGTCCTACCTTCAGCATGAAGCAGAATTACCAGCTCTCCACTGAGCAGAGGCAGTCCTCCCTTTTCCAGGAGGTGAAATAGTTCTCATATGGTTTTGTTGTTCATCTAATGATATGAGCCTCAGAATCAATTGCTGGTATTCCTTTAATGAGGATGATTCGCAGACTGCCTTCAAGTACAAGTCCCATGACTCTTGTTGGCACAAGGTAAAATTCCTACTTCAATAATGATGCTGTGCCTGGCAAACATAATGTTGACTTAGTTAAAAATCAAGAGAATTCTCTGAAAATGAGGCTTACTGACGAGCAAGATGAATAAGAAAATATAAATAGAAGATATATGAATGTGTACTAAAAATTGGACCAAGCTGCAAAATTTGGAGCAGTAACCAAGCCTCCCTAAAGTTTGCAAAGCTGACATTCAGTGCTCTTTTCAGCTCATTAAAGATACAATTAGACACCAGTTCACAAATATTTTATCTGCCTTCCCTGAAGTTCAGGTATTGAAAAACATCTGAAAACTGTTTTCTCTGTAAGCTCAGGTGTAATAGCAGTGTTCTTTCATACACCAGAAACCTCGAGTGAAGAAAAAAGAAATATGCCATCAAGTTAGAATAACATCTGTTCAAAAATTGTACAGAGATGAAGATACTCCTTGTATTAGCTCTTGTCCTGTGATCCTATCTGGTGAGTTCTTGTTTGTGCCTGAGAACCCAAAGCATTTGACTTTACTGCAGTTCTTTCTTACAAACATTTTCTTTGGTTTCAGTGAAGACCATGCTAGCCAAAAATCTGGATTGAAAATCTGGATCAGAGTTAACAGCTCAGTGATCTAAACCCAAGTACTGTATCTGAAGACAGGAATATGAATCCTTATGAGAACCATAGGTCAGTGAATTCAGCCCTGTATTATTGCAAGCAGCCATGGTGTACAGTCTGCTCAAGAAACTAATCAAGTTCTTTCTGTTCTTACTAGTTTTGCTGTAAGGAGCAGCACTTCACTGTTCAGAGAGCTAATAGCCTTTTCTCACTTCCAGCTTATGTTTATTCATTTGCACTTTAAAGCCATTAGCTTCTTTGTCAGCAGTTCCATACAGAATCCACTGCTTTACTCCTTTTAAAGTGTTCATGGAGTGCAGTAGTATCTCCTTCCTGCTTTTACTCTCCTAAGATAAATACTCAGTTTATTCCCATCTTCCCTCATCCCTCTAATGAGTCAAAACCCTTTCTTTCTAAAATTATTCCAGTTTAAATTAATCCCTTGTAAACATATGTAACCAAAATGATACCAAATGAGCTTTCTTCTGAGTCATATTAATGCTTCTATACATATATTTGCTTCTGTCTATATATTTACTTAGTTTTCTTTTTTGGGGAGATGGGTGTTGTCACATCCCTTTCATAAACCATAGCAGTTCTGTGATAGGGTTATTGGGGTGTAATGAAGAAAAATTGAACAAAACAGAATGTAACATTGGTTTTTGAGGTCCAGGTTTATAGGACAGGTTCACTTTTGGCCATCACCAGGTTTGATTCATTTCACTTTGCAACCTACAAATTATGCTGTAAAGCAGAACCAAGTCTCAAAGCAAAACCTAGAAGACCTCACACTTAGTTAGCTTACTTTGTATCAAACCATAAGATTCATAAATCTCCCTTTCATTCAAGAGATTTATGAACTTAAGCCAAGGACTTGAAATATACAGTCTAAGATTTTATTTTGTAATAAAAAATGAAAACAGGTGAATTTCCCATCATTGCAATTTTACTGTAAAAACTTTACAAATACCAATCAGAGGGAAGCACCTTCTCTTCACCTCCAGCTTGAATCCTTCTGGTATGCAGAGCGTTTCAAAACACAACCCAAACTTAAACTTAGGAAACTGCACTTATCTTCATCATACACTGGGAATAAACAGATGACTCAGTATCAAGGGCAGTAGAGATTTTTTTCCCCCCTTTTCTTTCCTTTGTATAACCAACCAACGTTTTTTTGTTTCTGCTAAAGGTTTTTTCACAAGTTGTTTTTAATCTTTCCTGTAGCAATGTATCCTTCTTTTTCATGAATAACTGAATTCCACATATTTCTTTCCTGACAGCTCTTATGAACATTTCCTAATGTCTGAGAAGTACAAGCACTCATAGACCTGATTAAATAAGCAAATATGAATGTGCCCTTAAAATGAAGGGAGAAGCTCACATTATTTTTGTTGCATTTCTTCCAAAGATGCAAGATGTCTTCTTGATCTTCTGATGCCAGTTAGAATCAATATGTGAAAATGAGTCCAAGCAAAGTCAAATGCTATACTTGGAGAAGTATCTTCATCAAGGAGGTGTGTTTATTTTGTACACAAAGGAGGTAATGGCTCTTCATGTCATATAATTGCATTTTGGAACTCATTACAACCTAACATTGTGAAAGCCAAAATTTTAAAGGGATTCTTTGAGTGATAGACTCACTAGGACTAGGTCCAGTGCTATTAAGACCAGTAGAATCTCCAACTCAGGTGGCTCCCTAAGCCACACGCTCCTAGAGACTGAGAAGCCTCGTAACAGAAAATAACATTGTTTATGTCTGCTTCAACCACTGTCAAAGATAGGCTAGTCAATTAAAAAAAATCTTTGACTTGCCTCTGAACGGCTGTTCATAAATTTTTATAGAGATTTAGGTAATCAAATTCAACAATACAGTGACCTGTGGTAAGAAAATGTTCTAACGTACTTATGAAAGACTTTATCTGCAGATGCAGCTTTTGAGTCTTGAATGGGTTAAGAAATGCAAGGAGATATTTTGGGGTCTAATTTGTACAGATATACAGAACTTTCGCTTCTGTGGATGTGTGCCAGCATTCTGAGAAAAGGTTAACATACACATTTATCTCCCTGGTACATGGATTTTTCTGCTCAAAAGCTGTTAGAAATTCTAGTCAAGGTACACTCTACAAATGCTCCTCTACAAGAGAAAAGAGTGGACAAGGATGACAGATGGACTTGCAATTGATGATAATAAAGTAAAAAAAAAATTAATAGTATTCCTTAGTAGCAAAGAGAAATCAAAGCAGAGCATTTTGGCCAAGTAAAGACTTTCAAACCTCATTGTTTATTTAGACCTAACCTATCTAAAAAATGGAAGTAGAAATCTTCAGTGAAGAACCTCTCTAGTGAACAGTCTCTCTAGTGAGACTTAACGACAGTTTCTTCCTGGTTATGCCAAAAGTAGAATCTTTTTCATCTGAGCGCAGTCATCTACTAGAAGTGTGCAAAGAGCTAAAGAAATATAAAAATCCGGTTTTGATTAATTTCTGATTTCTTGGGTTTCTACTGTCACAAACAGAGCTGTAGGTCCCTGACTTAAGGGCAACCTAAGAGGTAAAGTTCGTGCAGCAAAAGGCAACAATTTCAACATTTACTTGAAAATCTCTTGGCAGCCAACATGGCCAAAGCAGTGTGTGGAGTGGTGACCAGAGAATATATAAGAGTGACTGGATGAGACAGTGTTTCATCAAGTCTTTGCTTTACTCTTCATTAAAAAAATTTCTATGTACCTGCAAATAGAAGTTAGAGCTGCTTTGGAGTCAGTTTTCAAGAATGAACAGGACTAGGAACATAAAGGCACCTTACACTGTATTGCTCCTGGATCACAATTGAAATGTGCTTTGATTTTTGGAAGGGCTCAGGTTAGTTTCTATTTGGCACAATAGTTTAACACAACTTTAGCATTCAAACAGGTCAAACTTAGCTTTCTAGTAGCTCTTCTACAAGGCTGACCAGTCCAATGTGACTTTAAATTCCATCAAAAGACATGCAGTAACTAGGTTCTGAATATGGGTATGCAGAATTAGAGCAGCCTTCACAAACCACTCAACAGAATTTAATATACTAGCACAGAAAACATGGTTTCACAGGAATTCAAGATTACGTGCATAGAACAATTTATTCTTGTCAGTTGATGATTCTCTTTGTGCTGCTGGGGAGGGGGTGCTGAGGATTTGTTTTAAAAGACTGTTCCTCAGCATTGCTTCACAATGTTGCTTTTCATAACAATGTGGTGAGCTATCTAAAGCCTGCTTTATATGATGTGTTTGGAAATGCATTCACAATAATGAATGGGTAGTGGAAATTCAGCAAGTCATACAGAGGCAGATACTGTGAGGCAATGAATTAATAACAATCATAGCATCTGATGCCGGGGGCTATTTTCATTCTAAAATAAACTAACTCGTGTACAATACATGCCACTCAAATTTTTTTAACCCTTTTCCCCTTTTGGGTGCAGACAAACAAAAACCAAGCATGCTGTTAAAAGGTAGTATTTTTAGGAAGAAGTTTTACAAATGCAATTACAGCAAGATGTTGTTGCTTAGATTGCACATGGGTAAACACGTGCTTTCACACCAAGGGAAAAGTTTAGCTTGGCAGCTGAGGCTGAGAAGCATGACTCCGATCTCACTTAAAGCCAAAACTGCAGAAACCCAAGCCATTTCCAAAAATAACATCAAAATTAGAGCCTTGAACCTCCTCAGACTGGTCATGCTGAGAATGACGATCCTGGGGACCAACAAAGCTACTGAGTCCCCCATGGAAACATTTTTGTGTGCTGATTTTGTGCTTCAGCCATGGGGAAAGAAATATATTTCGGCAGCTGAATACAAATATAAATCAAATTAATTCAGTTTCTAGGATTATTTTGCTATTTAAAAATTATTATGAATTTTCAGGGCTTTTTCAGAATCATACTAACTAATACATAAGACTAAATCCTCTTAATTGATGTCCATTAACATTGAAAGCAGATTAGAGAAGATTCAAAATAACTTCCTTGCAAACTCAGAATAAATTCTTGAGATAGTTGTGAAGCCTCAGTTACTGCAGTATCTCAGTCTCATTCTATTTTAGTGATTTTTCTTTGCAAAATCCCTCCAGTGTTAGAAAGGTAGACAATCATTGTCATCTCTGTTTGCAAGATGGAAAACCTGCATCCTGCCAGGAGAGTTTTATTGAACAAAAGTGAGAAATTTAGATTTTGGAAGGCTCTGGTCCCTTCTCAAGGCACTAAATACACAGGCAGTGTTAGGATCTGGATCTAGACTTTGCATTCTTTTCAGTCAAGCTTAGCATAAGACCTGATGGGAGTTGTTCTGGATGATGGAGAATTTCCACAACTGAATCCTACCACTTCGGCGTAAAAAGACCTACCTGGTGAACCCCAACAGTGCTTAGGAGACAGGGAAGTGCTAAGATGTCCACACTGGCCAGGAAAGCTTTGCATAGATAAAGCTTCAGATACGCAAGGAATATAACCTGTGTAAAACACATGTATCTCACCAATGATGCTCTTGAGCTTCCTACGCTAATTTTCAGCCATGTGGGAAATCTGTGGTGAAATGGAGAACCACATGCTAGTTGAATCCAAAGGAAAGCATTACCCTCTGGTAACTTTTCCTGTAGGCAAAGTTGCATTGTCTCAGAAACCAGTAATGACATTAAGATACACAGGATTATTGTCAGGCTCCCCATGCAGGAAGCAAACTCCCTGTTGAATACCTAAATAGAGAAGTTCTGATAGATCATGAGGCAGTGGGACCAAAACAAAAAGTACAGGAGGCATAGAGGTCACAGAATCACAGAATTGTTAGGGTTGGAAGAGACCTCCAACCCCCTGCCATGGGTGGGGACACCTCACACTAGATCAGGTTGCCCAGAGCCACATCCAGCCTGGCCTTAAAGACCTCCAGGGATGAGGCTTCTACCACCTCCCAGGGCAACCTGTTCCAGTGTCTCACTACCCTCACGGTGAAGAACTTTTTCCTAAGATCCAATCTGAATCTACCCACTTCTACTTTGGCTCCATTCCCCCTAGTCCAGTCACTACTTGACATCCTAAAAGGTTCCTCAAGAGCTTTCCTGTAGACCCCTTTAAGGTACTGGAAGGCCACAGTAAGTTCTCCTCAGAGCCTTCTCTTCTCCAGACTGAACAACCCCAACTGTTTCAGTCTGTCTCCAAGTAAACTAGATTCCTCTGCAATACAGGTAACGATACAAAGACTAGGAAGGTTATCTTTAGAGCCCTTTCTCTTGCATAGGACTGCAGCCAGGATCTCTAAGAACTTGCAAAAGACAAATAGTTTAAGTTTTTTGCCAGCTATGAAAGGGAGAAGAAAGGACCTTTTCCTACTGCAGACCCATGCTAAGCGCCCACTATCTTAGCAGTGCTGACATGCACATGAGCAAAACCCCTTTCTCCTAGTCCAAAAGGGGCAGTGAGGGGCTCTGAGGGATGTGAAGTTGGTTCAGTCACAGCTTGTAGTCTGTTTCGCAGTCGGAAGCAAGGATGAAACACCATCTTAAAGAGGCATTTCAAATTAACCCCCACCCAAGCATAACTAGAGTCTCGGGGGGCACTCTCCATTCAGCAGTTCTTAATGTGGGCTGTGTGCAAGTAGCACTAGCTAGCACAACATTATTTAACCTTTAGTGTGTTTATTTGGCGGTAGAATAAGTTTTGATTTTCCCCTTTATAGAGATTCTGCTGGGAGAAGCAACATATTTCACACCAGCCATTGCAGTTCCTGAGCAGAGTAATAAAGCAGAGTGATGGATCATGCACCCCCTTGCTGCCTCTGCTTTACTATGCATTTCTACATAAAAATATTTTCAGTATTTTGAGAAGGAAGTTCTGACAATCAGGACTGGTGTTTGTGAAACTCCGGACCCTATCCAAGAGGCCCCAGACACAAATGCTCTTCCTCATAGAAGGAGCTGTTTCTTTAGCTCTTTCACCTCTTTAGAGCCATTCCATACAACTCCTTTGTAGGCGTTTTGCTTCTGAACAGGCTTTATTTAGTTACTACATAAAAACCAATAATAATAAAAAAAATTAAAACAAATTTTAAAAAAATGTTAAAAGCCCCTCAGAAACTCAGAGGGATGCCTGAAGAACTGACACAAGAGGTTTTTGTCCAAGGAAAAACAAGGAAAGCGTTAGGGTTCTATTCAAAGCTTGTCCAGCACTGCATATTTATCAGTATTCCTCTTTGTGCTGGGAACTGTTTGGTTGCCCTGTGCATTCTGTTGTTGTTTTTCAAAGCTTCAGCATGAGGAATAACAGTTGTTTGTTCATCACTAACAAAAATTGTTTACAGTACTCCATAGCTATATAGTGCAGTCAAATGCACTACTGGATTTAACAAGGCCACTCACGTACTTAAAATTTACTTACATGCTTACATACTTTGCTGAATCAGGGCTTAAGTGAACTGCCTTAAAATCACTCTAGATGTCTGAGAAGCCAGAACTCCTGACTCCTATTTCTGTGCATTAACCACAAGATTATCTTTCCCCTCCTGGGAGATTCAAGTTCAGTGCATTTCGAAATGACCACTGCTGAAAGACGGATGAATGAAACAGTGCACATAAAAATAACTATGATCAGAAGTCTTCTCTCAAACTGAACATTAGCACAATTTCCATTTGAACATTTCCATTGCTTTGAAATTTATTTTCCGTGTTCATGTATATCTCGATTCTGGCCCAAACCAGAACGTGAATTGCCAAAAATGCTGTACAAAAGGATACTTTTGTGGTCCAAGTGTGAGCATTCAGTGCTGAAAGTCTTGCAACAAAGCTTGTTCCCACAAGGTCTGTAGCCAAGTCTTGAAGATTTCAAGTGCTTAGATAGTATAAGGCCAGATCCTAGACCTCTTCATGCCAGCTGAAACTGACCTTAACACATATTCAGCGTCTTTCTAACCTACTATTATTGTACTACCTCTCTTAAAATGCTGCCCTGTGCCTTCTTGGACTTGTATCTCAGAAAAGATGAAAAGAAGGAAACATATAAGCAACCCAATAGCATCCTGCAAAATCTAACACAGAACTGAATAATTTCATCATTTTAGAAAATGGAGGTGGGGGGGAGGGGGAGTGGGTGTTTGTAATACACAGCTTGCTAGTCACAGAGCAAATTGGGGGGTACAGGATGCAGTGTTAATGGTAAACATTTTGAATGAGCAAACATCCAACCTCTATATCAGTGGACACTGCATAACACAAACAATCTGCTCTACCTTTTTCCTCAACAATACGCAATAAAACCCACAACAAAATACCAACTTGGAAGAGCTGCCAGCTTCCTTTATAAACTCATATGTAATATCAGTGAGATGTGTGTGGTTAGGACAGCAATGAAACTGATTAGCTTTAGTGGTGGTACAGCTAGACACGGAGAAGAGAGTTGGATTGCACAGACAAGAGCAGCAGGCAGAATGCTTGCTGTATCTGCAGTAGCTTCCTTTTACCTGCACTCTGCCTAGATTTGTGACAGTAATATACACACTGTGTTGCATAGTTGTTGAATAATATTTGCTGCTGGACCTATAACAATCTGGTAGGCAGGGTGGAGCACATGAGCAAAAGAAAAATGGCTGCTGACACATGCTCATGTGGAGTGTCCCAGGGTTAATACAAAATTAATGACCTCCCATGCCATTTGCATCATAAGCATCTCTTTGTAAATGAATCCAGGGTCATTTTTCTTTTCCCAGTTTCAGATGAAGTGAAAGTATGCAGTAATACACAGAATCTGCTGCTGCAAACATGAATTTTATTACCTAATATTGCTAGGCACAAGAGGTGAAAGACAGACTGGGTTTCCAAAGCCACCCAAAGTGGATTCTGGCTACACCCTAAGGTTTACAGAAGCAGCTTGGCACCCACTGAGCAGAAATCACAGGCATGTAGAAGGGAGCTGGTCTTAATGCTGCAAATGTGTTTATACTGGAACTCAAAATAAATAGGGAATAATGTGTCTTGTGTGTGCTGAACAAGTCTATGACACCAACAAATTGAGCTGTTTTGGAAAATGCTGCCTGGGGAAACTTTAGCACTAAGCTTTAACAGGAGTGAAGCCAGAAGTGGAAAAAAAACTCCAACAACCAACCCCACAAAAAACAACAACAAACACCCCAGAACATATTTCAAATCCGTGCATAAGTTATAGGAAAACCCTAAATTAAACAGTTTGGCTCTGGGCAACACACAAATCTTCACCACTTTGTAGCTCATTAAAACGGTCACAGTTCCTGAGAAATATAAAAAAATTATCAAGCACTTAACAAACACACATCTTATTCAACAAGAGTTGAAAAATTATGCACACTTTATAGAGGTTGAGCCTGAGCTATTTAAGAAGGTATAATAACCTGGAACTATAAGCGCAGTCAGAAAGATTGTCTGAAACAAACACTCATAACCGACTGCCTTGTTAATTCCTAGGCATGATTGGAGATTTAAGAAAGCATTGAAAGGGATTGCGTATGTAGCTTCTGTAAATCAATTGATTTTTGTGCTAAGGAAAGTAATGTACTGATTAGGAACACTAACAAAATTAAGCTAAGGAAAGTAGTGCATTGATTTGGAACACTACCAAAATTGAGCTGAGCAAAATAAAAGCAGATTCCGCACAAGAGTCCTTTGTCCTTTTCTAGCAACGCTTCTGTGTTGCAATTGTATAGTCCCAGAAAGCCGGAGTGAGCACAAATAGCAATAAACCCAAAATATGTTAATTTCTTTTTTAATTTCTTTTTCTGACAAATCTACTGTGGATATAATGAAGGAACTCTTAAAACCATTTTTGCCAAGGATCTGAGAAAGATTTGTTTGTTGGTTGGTAAGAATCGTGAGCGTGTGTGTATAGTAAATATCAGAGAGATTAAAAAAAGAGCTTTGATAACTTATCCTAGGCTGCATCCAGAGAAGTGAGGTGGGCAGGTCAATAAAGGTTACTCTGGCCCTTTACTCCATTGTTGTGAGACCCCACCTTGAAGACCCAGCAACAGAACAAGAAGCCACAGTCTCAAGCTGTGTAGGGGGAAGTTTAGGCTTGATCTTAGAAATAAGTTCTTCACAGAAAGAAATTGGAAGGGGCTGCCCAGGGAGATGGTGGGGTTGACGTCCCTGGAGGTGTTTAAGAAAAACCTGGATGAGGCACTTAGTGCCATGGTCTAGTTGATTAGTTAGATTTGGGTGATCACTTGGACTTGATGATCTTGGAGGTCTCTTCCAACCTGTTTGATTCTGTGATTCTGTGAACACTGCATCGAGTTCTGGTGTCCCTGTCATAAGAAGAACGTAGAACTGTAGGAGTGAGACCAGAGGAGGACCACAGGGGCTGGAGCACCTCTGCTATAGGGATAGGTTGAGGGAGCTGAGGTTGTTTGGCCTGGAGAAGACCCCTGGGGGACCTTAGAGCTGCCTTTCCATACCTGAAGGCAACCTACAGGAAGGTTGGAGAGAGACTTTTCATAAGGGTGTTTGGAGATAGGACAAGGGGGAATGGTTTTAAGCTGAAGGAGAATAGGTTTAAACTGGTTCTTAGGAAGAAGTTCTTCAGTACAAGGGTGGTGAGACTCTGCAACGGGTTGCCCAGAGAGACTGTGGCTGCCCTCTCCCTGAAGGTGTTTAAGGCCAGGTTGGATAAGGCCTTGAGCAGCCAAGTCTAGTTGAGAGGTATTCCTGCCCATGGCAGTGAGGTTGGAGCAGATGATCCCTAAGGCCTCTTCCAACCTAATCCATTCTTTGATGATTCTATAATAAGCCCAAAGAATATCTGGATGCTTTGTTGAAGCCTCCACACCTCCAAAACTTCTAAAATTCATACGGTTTGCAAGCCATTTCATAATATTACTACTAATGCTGGAATGGATCCATAAGACTATTGTACTATTTTGGCCTAAACAGTGATCTTCTCTTGGGACAGATCTCTTGAGGCCACTACTTGAACTTGTGCTGCTCTCCTGGTGCATCTTTTACAGCCATTCATAATCATAGCCCTTGAGAATGAGAGGAAAGAGCATCTGGCAGATCACAGTGGTTAGTAACATCAGAAATGTCATGAGGAAACACGTTTATCCCACAAAGTCTTTTAATTGAGCTGTGAAAACCTGTTATATACAGTGAGCCCACTGTATCACTTCAAGGTACAGGGTTAGACACTGTGAATTTTCCCTGCACTCCCACAAATTTCAGCTGGGATTATGCAGATGGATAGTGATGCCTTTGCAGGTTTAGTCTGAATGCCTAAATTAGATGTAATCTTGCAGTTCATGCTTGGGATCTGGTAGCTGGTGACTGAGACTACTGTTTTCTAATCTACAGGAAAAATGTTTCTACATGAAGCCCATACCAAGGCCTGTTGCACCTCAAAAAATGAAAGTTTGATTTGTAATTGCTGTGACTGTTGGCACATAACAAATTTAACATCAAAGGGGTTTGCCACTCTGTCTCCCAACTTTGTATTACATTCAAAATATCATTAGCCTTATTAAATACCAATATTTCTTAGATATTAATGTATAGAGAGTTATAATACATTAATACAGAATATATTTTCTATCTGTCTTGTGGATTTATACCCTTATTTTATTTACATTACTTATCTTTGGTAGCATGCTGGTTAAGATTTTTCTCTCTGCTGATTTTTTGTGGATGTACAAATCACTGAAGTTCCCATTCCTGTGACAGAGAATTCATGCCAATGAAATTTTTAAATGTACATGCAGATGTTCTCACATGTGCTGGCTAAGACAATTTATCACCTCATGAACAGGTTTTATATAGAGAGTGGCAAGAAAAATTAGCTGATATCTTTAGTCATAGTTCAGTTTGATTATACCTACACCTGTATTCTGTGCTCAATAGCTATAACTATATTCTAAAGGCATGACAGACTGTCAAATATCTTTTGATATGAACATTTTTGGAATCTGAGCTCTTTCTTTTCTTTTATTCTACCTACTGCATGCATACTCATGCCATCATTTTTAATTCTTTCTGATGTTTAGCCCTGGTTTTACTGGCTCTAACATTCAAGGTTGTTCAGCAGCTGGTTTTTGCTTCCTATATCTGCCTTACCATTTTCTCACACTGCTTTCTGGTTTTGCTCTACAGATGAAGTTCAGTTTGGTCTGGGTCTTAACCTTTAGTACACATATTTCTTATGCACAAAAGGCACAAGGTTGGCAGGAGTACCTTGCCACAGTTATTGTAAAACTTGGGTACTAATGAAATATTAACCATAATTTCAAGTTGCCACTTCAAAGATGAAAGACAGAAAGTCCTGCAGTAAAAACAGCAGAGAACAACTTGCTGGTGATTATTAGTTTTTTATTCTGTTCCAGAATTCTGAGTGACTTAAATGTCTGTGCTAACATGTAAAACAAGGGCAACCCTTCCTATCTGCTGTTTTCCTTCCTGTATAGTTATTAAATGCTTTGGAGTGCATGTGGTCTGCACATCTTCATAACCTCTGTTTGATACAAGATACTAAGTCCCAGCATGGCCCAGAACTGCTGTCCTCACCCAACTAAGTAGGAAGCCTAGATTACTCCACAGAAGCAAATACTTAGAGACTGTAATATGGGGTAGCTTTGGCAGAATTTCTGAAAATATCATGCCTATTTAATAATTCAAATTGCTTTTCTCCAAACTAATCACAGAATCATAGAACACTAGGGGCTGGAAGATCATCTAGTCCAACGCCCATGCCAGAGCAGGATCATCTAGGGTAGGTCACACAGGAACCTGTCTAGGTGGGTTTTGAATATCTCCAGAGAAGGACACTCCACAACCTCTCTGGGCAGCCCATTCCAGTGTTTTGTCAGCCCCACAGTGAAAAGATTTTTTCCTTATGTTCACATGGAACCTCCTATGCTCCAGCTTGCACCCATTGCCCCTTGTCCTATCATTGGGCATCACCGAGAAGAGCCTGGCTCCATCCTTCTGATACTCACCCTATGCATTAACATTAATGAGGTCACCTCTCAGTCTCCTCCTCTCCAAGATAAAGTGACCCAGCTCCCTCAACCTTTCCTCATAATGGAGATGTTCCACTCCCTTAATCATCTTTGTGGCTCTGTGCTGGACTCTTTCAAGCAGTTCCCTTTCTTTCTTGAACTCAGAGGCCCAGAACTGGACACAGTATTCCAGATGTGGTTCTGTCTCCTAAGACAGGTATGAGAAGGCAGAACTAAAAAAAAAAAAAACAAAACAAACCAAACAAACTCACAAACAAAACTCACAAACAAACTAAACACAAAGAATTACATTGCCTGCAGTTTCCCCCTACTGCTCCGTTATACTCTTTGGTTTTCAGCAGGATCTCCCTTGCACTCCTAAAACTGTGTGGATTTCAGTTCCTGTTGATGATGTTGGTAGAAGACATTGTTCATTGGTTACTGACTGTGTCAGGCCTCTGGCAGCAAGCTTGTTTCTCATTAAGCAAGACATTTCACCATCTCCAACAAAATGTAATTTTCTGGAAGAACTTAGTTTAAAAAGGAACTACTGTAACAAAACCACAAGGCTTGCCATTTACTCTTAGGCTATATTTTACTTTTTTTGCCAGTTTCCTTTCTTTCTCTAAACATCATTAGGATACAACAATCTCTTTCCTAGAAAACACAACATTTTCCCTTCTGAGTGGAACAAACTTTCACACGGCAAAGCAGTTGGCCACTTAAAGTAGTTTTCTTGTAATAAGAGCCACAGAGTTCTTAACATTCCTCCTAAGCAACAACAACAACAACTTTTGTAAATCACCTTCCATTTTCTGTTTTCCAGATTAAAAAGACACTGCACATTGAAAAACAAGATAAATTAGGGAACATAACGAGAAGTTGAATGAACCCCAAGACATTGAAGAAAAGCCTTCCCCTTCTCACCCAGGCCTCTTCCCAGCTACCTTGTGTTGCTTTTTCACATCTCCTTGATTTAAACCCCTGGCTTCCACAAATTTCTCACTATCCCAGTGTATTTCACCTGCTTTGAGCAGAGAGAATAAGTAAGTTAAGGATTAACCTCCTGACTGCCAACACTTGGGCCCTAAGTTATGTCAAGGAAAAAAAAATAAACCAAAACCATTATTAATCTCTTCAGTTTTACAGAGATACAGCAAATGCTGTGGGTGGAAGATTGTGCTTTCACTGAACTCTTATATCATATGGTGTGAAAAGCCTTTAGATAAATAGTTGAAAAAAAAATTAAGTTACTAAGAAACTGAAAAGAAAAATAACAGTTTTGTTATAATTTGTCCATTCATTTCCAGTGGGTTTGAATATTATCAGGCTGATAGCTATCATTGGGTATAGAATTCCTCTTTATTATCCAGAGCACAATCATTATAGAGACAGGCTTCCCCTGCTTGTCTTACCAAGGCCCTGCCTCTTTTTAGGAAGATAATCTCTGCTGATAAAAAACTACAGTCCCTGCTGAGCCTGCAGAAATGAATTGGAAGTCTGAGTCTGAATCTGAGTCCTAAAGAAAAAATAAAACCACAAATCTCAAAGGACACCCATGGAAAATAAGACTCCACTGTTTCCATTCAAATCTAACAAACCTTTAGAAGACAAAGAGAATGACTTAAAATGCATAAGGCAAACTTTGTACTCTTCCTATGTTGCTCTGATACTGTACAGCTGAACATCTTATGGTGGTGCATCAAGTATTATGACCTCAATGTAGTATGCAAGATCCATTTTCTGCTCCCCATCTACAGAGAAAGGGCAAGTGTGTTTTGAGTGTTTTTCAAAGTCATACCCCCTTGGGAAGGTTGAAACACTGAGTGGCATGGAGCAGGCTAGCTCACTCACAGCAAAACAAGGAACTGAAGAGTTTAAGGTCAGTCATGGAAACCATAAATTAAGAGCATGTCCAGATCTAACTGCTAGAGAAGAGAGAGGGAGATGGCACACTGCACCTCATGTCCCTGTTTATCTCCTATGTAACAACAATTGGTACAGTTGCTACCACAACTCCCTGCAGCCACTGAGTGTCATGGGCAGGACTGGTATTCTCTCTGCCAGTTACAGCTGGGCAACCCAGCATCTTCCACTAACCTCAGTAACCTCAGTATTTTAGCTGCTGCAGGTTTTCACAGCAGAGAAAACCTTGACTACTCCTTCACATCTCAGACTGAACATGTGAAGCTGGCTGGGGGCAGGAGGGGAGGGAAGCAAACAAGCTACAGGTTTTGTTTGATCAACTACAAGTTATGGATGGACAATAAACAAACCATTTTCTCCCATTCCTCTTGTTATTAAAGATACTTTTCACAGTAGAACAGTCTTCAAGCAAGGGCTGTAGGGTCAGGCTCTAAATCTAATTGAAAAAAACACCTGGTGCCTGAAATAGTTCATACCTCAACAAACCATGAGAAACAGATGCTTCTTTGAAAAGGGATGTGGGGACTGGAGATTTATAATGTTTAAGTCAACAGGTGAAGTAAAAATCTCCAGCATCTTGAGCGTGGTCTGCTAAAACTGTAAACTTTCCATTTAGAGCATCTGCATTCTCTGTTTAATACCTAGTTCACAAGCTGACCTTAATTCCAGGTTGAGCTTGGTAAGAAGGTGACTTTCCAGGCAATGTTAAAAGCACACACTATTCTTCATACTGCCTGCACAGGGTTTAACTAAGTGCATGACCTTATGCAAGATGTTGTCCCACATTTTTATTAACAGCAAGTAGTCCATGGTTCCTCCCATATAAAGACAAAAGTTTGAAGCTTGATACTTAACATTTAGGTTCCTAAACTAATTTTACATTTTTTTAAAGTAAGTGGCCAGAACTGCTCAGCACCTACGAAGTCAGTGGAAACTCCCAGGGTTCAACAGCTGTGAAAGTGAAAAAAATAATTAAAATTAAAATGAATTGTTACTCAACTGGGAGAAAGATTCAGTAGCAGTCTTTGGTTAGCTAAGACACGTTCCCCAACTTGCTCCTCCTCAGGAACCTGCTCTCATATCTGCCATTCTTAAAGGGACATTTAAGACTAATAATCCCAAATATTAGTGTATCCAAACCAACAGACTGGTTAAAGATATTCAAAGTCAAGGGAGAGTGTTGTAAGTTCTTTTTTTTAAAAAAACATACTACTTCTGTAGCCACTTTGTAGCAGATTAGAGGTAGGGAAATATGGTTAGATGTGTTCAATGTATGTGAAACCAGAATAGCACACAGAAAAGCAGTAGTGTCCCTTACCAGGTTTCCTGTGTGCTGAATGCATTTCATTAAAACCAGGTTATGTGTATCTTCACTGCAGAGCCACAAAACCTTCATTAATCAATAACTAGTTCCCAAAACAAGGAAGGAAGGAAGGAAGGAAGGAAGGAAGGAAGGAAGGAAGGAAGGAAGGAAGGAAGGAAGGAAGGAAGGAAGGAAGGAAGGAAGGAAGGAGGAAGGAGGGAAGGAAGGAAGGAAGGAAGGAAGGAAGAAGGAAGGAAGGAAGGAAGGAAGGAAGGAAGGAAGGAAGGAAGGAAGGAAGGAAGGAAGGAAGGAAGGAAGGAAGGAAGGAAGGAAGGAAGGAAGGTGCCTAAGCCTAAGACCTAACATCTGTTATGTCTTTTAAATACATTCAAGGGTGGTGACTCCACCACTTCCCTGGGCAGCCTTCTCCAGTGACTCACAACCATTTCAGTAGAGAAATTTTTCCTAATATCCAGCCTAAACCTCCCCTGGTACAACTTGAGGCCATTTCATTTTTTGTCCTATTGCTTGTTACTTGGGAAGAGAACAACATCCACCTTATTACAAGCTCCTTTTGGGTATTTCTAGAGAGCAAGAAAGTCTCCCTTTAGCCTCCTTTTCTCCAGACTGAACAACCCCAGTTCCCTCAGCCACTCCTCATAAGATTTGTTCTCCAAAACCCTCACTAGCTTTGTTGGCCTTTTCGGACATGCTCCACCACCTAAATGTCCTTCTCCTATTGAGGCATCCGAAACGGAACACAGTATTTGAGGTGTGGCCTCACCAGTGCTGAGTACAGGGACACAATTATTTCCCTCCTCCTGCTGGCCACACTATTTCTAATAAAAGTCAGGATGCTTTTGGCCTTCTTGGCCATCTGGGCATGCTGACAGCTCATATTCGGTTGGCTATTGAACAACACCCCCAGGTCCTTTTCCACAGGGTTGTTGTGATCCAAGTGCAGGACCTGGCACTTGGCCTTGTTGAGCTTCACACCATTGGCCTTGGCCCATTGATCCAGCCTGTTCACATCCCTCTATAGAGCCTGGAGGTTCTACATATGTGTGTATATATATATATGTATATTTATGTTTTTATATATATATACATAGAGAGAGAGAGAGATATTTTGATCTCCATGCTTTATTTCAGGGTGTTGTTACAGTGAGAATTTAGGATGAGATGTTCAGATACTGAAACCAATCTTATTTTCCTTCCAGACATTCAATGTGGCAACTCTTAATTTAGATTATCACATTTGTCTCTCTAATTGCTCTCACCATGTGGAACCCATCCTCCAGACACTTTTTTTCTTTTTTTTCAACACAGCACAATATTCTGGAACATGCATAATGCCTGGTGGTCATTTTTTAAACTACTAGGTTACTTTATATATGAAAAGTAAGAAACTAAAGGGCCAAGACAAAAACCACTCACTTGGCTTCTGAACACTTGGCTTTTTGTCACAAATGGATGGCAAAAAGAGCGAAACACCACAACATTCTCATTTCACAGTATTAGTGACAGTATTATTATGAGTTTTTACTTCTGAAAAGGTAAAACACAAGCAGCTCAGAATACTCAGGTTACTTTTTCTGGCCTTCCCTGTTCAAAGCCTGGTCTCTTTGCTGTAATAACAAGAAACTCTGCTCACCAATGCAGCATGTGGTGGTGTTAGGTCATAGGCTGGACTTGATGATCTCAGAGGTCTATTCCAGCCTCAACAATTCTGTGATGTTTTGTTCTCCTTATCCTCTGGAAAACTTAAAGTATCAAACTCATCTCACAGGGCTACTGAACAGTGAGTCACCACACCTAAACAAATATCAGTTGCTGAAATCCTAGGATTCATTGAAAATGACTGCACACAAAGGAAATCCCACCCTTAGAATGAAACAAAATGAAACACTAGAAAATAAAATTGAAATATCTTCTGTAGACTATGGTATCTGCTTGGGTGCATAATATACCTGCCTCTGAAGATGGTGAAAAAGAAATGGGGTTGAAACAAGAAGTTTGGAGCCTATTAAAAAACAAAGAATCAAGAAGTTCTTCTTTTGGGGAAAGGTGTTATTATTGTAGTACTATAGATATAACTTGCAATTAAAAAAATGCTAATTTTGTTTGCTTCCACCATGTTTTTTCACTTTTCATTTTTTTTTCTGGAGCAACAAAATTTTGCTGCAGAAATCTCTGCATAAGGAAAACGTCCAAGTCACAAACACAAATATTTGTGAAAAACAAAACTTAACTGTGCACAAAGAGACTCCAGCAAATAATGGTTTGTCCATGGAAGGAGCAAAAAAATCTTCAAGAGATTTAATCTACCTGGCAAAAACTAACCAATTCAGCTCATATTTCTAATATTTATTACTTGTCAGGAAATTAAAAATATTGAAAATATTCAAACTAAGTTAGAGTACTGAAAAAGTAAGAAGCAAGTCCAATCAGCCCAGTGGAAAAAAAATCAGGTTGCATGAACTAAAATATTACTTTCACAAAATAATGATTTAAAAAACCAAATTATGGAATATTTAATTTCATTTGCAAGTCCAAGTAAAAATGATTAATGATCAGTGCATGGAGATTAAGAAAGCAGTAAAAGGGACAAGATGGCTCAGGGAATTGGTAATGCAGCACTGCGCCTTTTTGGTTTCAATTTCAGCTTTTCAGTTGCTGTTACTAGTGAATCCCTTATGCTTTAAAACTGACTTTTATGTTTTAAATCTAAGTTCTCTTGCCAAATGGCAAATTGCCTGAAAAGTCAATAAAAGTTGGGGTCTGGTTCACCACTGTACTGATCTAGTATCACGCTAGCGTAGCTCAGTTGACTTCAAGCAGTGTACTGGAGCACCAAGACCCAGGAGGGTAATACTCAGCAGCAAATAACACTTGCTTGGAATATGAGATCTCTTAGCTATAAACTGGGATGCAGCCTTGCCAAATCCTGAGATTTTTATCATGAATCTCACAACAGTTGATGCTTTCCTTATAGTTTCATCTCTCCTGACTTTTAGAACTAAAAGAGAATCTCAGTTTTCATTTTAAAAGTAAATTTTCTAGAAAACCATCACCTTGTACTGAAAATTGTGTGACTCATGCATACCTTTGAGACTCAAAAAAGGGGAAGAAGATGAATAAAACATCTTAATGGATACTGTTGCTTTTTTTTTTTTTTTTAACACTGGCTTTTTAACCTAGTCTCCTATTCCTTAGTGGTCTGCTCCCTTCTACTTATGGCTGGCAGGGTTCAGAGCTTCTAATATGTTGGCTTCCTGGTCATCTCGGTACAGATCTCTCTTCACCAACAGTCATAGAATCATAGTTAGAGAATGCTCTGGGTTGGAATGGACCTTAAAGATCATCTAGTTCCAAGCTCCCTGGCCATGGGTAGGGACTGCAGTCCACTACACCAGGTTACTCAAAGCCCTATCCAACCTGGCCTTGAACACTTCCAGGCAGGAGGCATCCACAACTTAGAACTGTAGAGTGCACTGGGTTCAAAAGGACCTTTAAAGACCATCTAGGCCAACCCCTCTACAGTAACCACAGACATCCCCAACTAGATCAGTTGCTCAGAATTCCATCAAGCCTGACCTTGAATAGATGAGACCTTCATCCCCTCCCTGGGAGACCTGTTGCATTGTTCCACCATCCTCATAGTAAAGAACTTCTTCCTAATGTTCAGTCTAAACCCCTTCTCTAGTTTAGAACCATCACTCTTTGTACCATTGATACATACCCTTGTAAACAGCCCCTCTTCCCCTTTTCTTGTAGGCTCCCTACAGGTACTGGAAGGTTTCTATGGACTATTCAATTTCATATTTTATTATGAAAAATGAGACGAAATTTTTTTCTGTAAAAGTAGTGTATGAAATTTCTTCTATAAAAAAATGGTGCCAACCATAACCACCACTTCAAGCAGGATGATTATGGGGCTTTTCCTTCCAACTCTGCCTAGCAAAATAGGGTGTGGAGGGAGAGGAAAGGTCTGCATTTTCTTTAAAAGACAGACATGCTTCCCATTAATATTAATGGGTGTTTACATGCATTCATAAGACTGAGAATAGGTCTCATACTACATATTCATAGTGTTTAAAAAGTGAAATAAAAATAAAACAAAGCACTCTACATGGGGCACCATTGTTATGAACTGGAATATGTTACACCAGCTTCTGTTCCCCAACCAATTATGCCTTTCATAAGATTTGTGTTTTATTCTCTGGCCAAGTATCATCCCTCCCTTAATGAGAAAAGACATTTGAAAAAAACTGTATGGAAAATCTACATTTGACCTTGTGCCCTTGCTTCATGTCAACAATTTCAACTACATCTGCTCCTGCACTGTGAAAATGTTGGCATATATCTCCGAGCTCTGCTCCGACAGCTGCAGACACTCTCTCATTGTACAGGATAATTCCACTCCTGAATACTCTCAGAACAGCGAGTGCAGATCTTTCATTGCTCTCTCATTTAATGCAGAGACTCTGCAAAAAGAATTGAAGAGGTTTCCACTGAAAAAAAAAATCCCTTCAATTCTCAGTCCTTGAGGAAGAATTTATTATTTCTGTGGTCACTAAGTGATGGTGAAATCATGGCTATGTGATCAGTGGAAGCTAGAAAAATGTTTGCAAAAGGAGTACAACAATCTACACACATTATTTTTTTTTTTTAAACATGGCAAAAAAAAAAAAAAGTCAATCAAACTATCAAACACACACTTTCCATTATGTTTAACACCTGTTAGATCAGAATCTGATCACACATAAGGTTAATGGCTTTTGCCTGTATGATTTGTTGATCAGGGAATTCATAAATCTGGATGATAAACTATCAGACCAGGGACTGCAATTAATTTTTCTGTGCTGCAGAAGCTATGTTCCTCTCTGGAGTCCTGCCAAGATAACAGTGGCAATGTATATGATGCAATGCAGGGAAGTTTGGATGAAGTGAGAAGCCTTATTTTAAGTTAGCTTAAGTTAATTTACAATGTAATTCCTCATTATTATTCCCTGACGTGGTGCTAACTGAAAACAAGTTTCTCATAGAAAACTGTTTGTTTCTGTGACTGTGCATATAACACCATCTGTCACTTGTGTTCCATCTGTACTTCATTTTTAGAGTGTAAGGGGCATCCCTTTTGATCACAGAATCACAGGATCACTAAGGTTGGAAAAAACCTCAAGGATCATCAAGTCCAACTTGTCACCCAAAACCTCATGACTACTAAACCATGGTACCAAGTGCCATGTCCAATCCCCTCTTCAACACCTAACCTGATCTTGCATTTAATCATCCATTCCTTTAGGGTGAGGCACACTAAATGTCATATACAGAATGTTTGCACCTTGCTGGATTATTACATTGGAAGACAGAGACACATTCCAATTTTCTTTCATTTCAAGCACAGAATTCCACACTAAGGATAGATAGAGGGTATTGGATGTGGACAAAGAGAAGAGAAAGAACCCATTCATTTCTTTACATGGAATCAAGAACGGTCAGAATGTATTTTGCATTTTCAGTCAGATGCTAAGATGGACCCATAATAGCTAATACTGTAAAAAATATATGAATATTGGAATCACATATTTTAGAGTAATGTCTCTTCAAGATTATTACAATCTCACATAAATTAAATGAAATATGGACTTCCATATTCATGACACATTTTCTCATTGGCTTGGTTTTCGGTGTTATTTTAAGATCTTTGTATTTCTTGCAAAATTCCTTCTTGATTATAAATCCTCTATATTTCCATACATAGTAGTAGCATCAATATGGCTTTGCCTGTTTGGTAATAATGATTAAATCTGGTCTACTGTTACTACTGCTATTACTACTTATACTGTGATGAACAACTCTTAGACTTTATATATATATATATATATATTGAAAATGTTAATGCTCAGTATTGATGCAGAGTGAGATGGGGGAAGTGCACAGCATAGACGGTCGGTTTTATTGTGTGCTTCTTATATTTGTTATGGGCAGTCACACAGTATCACAGTATCACAGCATCACAGTATATCAGAGGTTGGAAGGGACCTCAAGAGATTATCAGGCCCAACCCCCCTGCCAGAGCAGGATCACTTAGGGTAGTCCACACAGGAATGCATCCAGGTGGATTTGGAAAGTCTGCAGAGACTCCCTTTGGGGAGCCTGTTCCAGTGCTTTGTCACCCTCACTGTAAAAAAGTTTCTCCTCATGTTGAGGTGAAATCTTCTGTGTTCAAGTTTGAACCTATTGTTCCTTGTCTTATCACTGTGAACTGCCAAAAAGAGCCTGGCCCCCTCCTCCTGACACCCACCCCTCAGATATTTATAGACATTGATCAGATCCCCTTGCAGTCTTCTCTTCTCAAGACTAAATAGCCCCAGGGATCTTAGTCTCTCTTCATAGGGCAGATGCTCAAGTGCCCTAATCATCCTTGTGGCTGTCCGTTGGATTCTCTCTATTAAACTGGGGAGCCCAAAACTGGACACAGTATTCCAGGTGTGGTCTCAGCAGGGCAGAATAGAGAGGTAGAAGAACTTCCCTAGACCTGCTGGACACTCCTTTCTTGATGCATCCCAGGATCCCATTGGCTCTCCTGGCCACAAGAGCACATTGTTGTTCCATGGAGAACTTGCTGTCCACCAGCACAGGTGGTCCAAGGTCTTTCTCTGTGGAACTGCTTTCCAGCTGCTTTCCAGCTGCTTTCCTAACCTGTACTGGTGCCTGTTGTTATTTCTCCCCAAATGTAGGACCCTGCACTTGTCCTTATTAAACTTCATGAGGTTTGCCTGCACCCAGCTCCCCAGCCTGTGCAGGTCACATTGGATGGCTACACAGCCTGACAGGTGTCAGCCAACCCCTCCAGTTTTGTATCATCAGTGAACTTGATGAGGGTACTCTCAATCTCCTCATCCAGGTCATTGATAAAGATATTGAACAAAACTGGGCCCAGTACCAATCCCTGGGGGACACCACTGGCCACAGGCCTCCAAGTTGACTCTGTGCCACTGATGATGACCCTCTGAACTCTGTTGTGGAGCCAGTTTTCAATCCACCTCACTGACCAACCATCTATGCCACATCACCTGAACTTTCCTATGAGGATGTTATGGGAGACAGTGTCAAAAGCTGTACTGAAGTCAAGATATATGACATCCACTGCTCTTCCCTCATCTACCCACTTGGTAGACAAACATGTTTCAAATAAATTTCCAAACAGAAAAACAAAACATACAAAGCTCTGACAGAGATGTTAAATAGGGCTTGTAATTCATGAAACACACACTTGAAACAGCATGAGAGACCAGTGAGCTGTGTTGCACAATTGCTCTTCTGTACCTTCTCCCAGGAAGGGAGATCTCCAGAATCCTCTGGAACATGGAATAAGTTGTGTCTGTATAATTTTGAATGTAAGCATTCCAAATCTCCTGCTTTATCATAGAATCATAGAATCAGTCAGGGTTGGAAGGGACCACAAGGATCATCTAGTTCCAACCCCCCTGCCACGGGCAGGGACACCTCACACTGTTGTATAATAAGTAGATTGATGTACCTGGATATTGTAAAGCAGGAAAGTTTAATGTTCATATGAGTGTTTAGCAGATGTTAATACTTTCTGGTTTATGATGCCCAGGTACATTAGCTGATCTATGAGGTTCTGAGTGTTTTGCACACGTGAGTAAAACAAAGACACTTGTTCATGCCACTAGTCCTAACAAAAAAAATGACATCTCACAAAATACTTGTAGCAGCAGTTATTTAGATTTCCATTCTGTTAAATAATGTCATTAAAACAAACAAACAAACAAACAAACCACAAACTGCAGCAAACATTGGATATACGTTAAAATTAAAAATGTTACCAACAGAGTTTAGCTGTAAAATCCTGCACTAGTCATGAAAATGAAGCAATAAGAAATGAAAATTATTAATTTTGGTGAAAACAAAAAACCACAGAGGAATTTTTTAATGTGTGCCAGATCATGCTTGTACTGTATTTGAAAAGGATGTCTTCATGAAGACAATAATAACATAGCTGATACATATTTAGATTCTGAGTGAGTCACTAACAGAACTTGGGAAATCCACCAACACTTATGACTAGTTAGTGAAGTCTAACATTTCTTTCTCCAGTTAGTAAACTGCACACTAGTAGATCATGGATTCTTCCAAAGTAATTGTTGGTTCCCACACCATCAGCTTGTTCACAGCAGTGCCCTATGAACACTAGATGTCTGGATTTTCAGTTCTACCTTTCCAGTGTGGACTGGTCATTCATTAGCTGCTTCCTTTAAGCCTGATGTATAGTTTCTTTGTGATAGTTTCTTTCTCACTTGAGTATTGAGGAGAACAGCTAATTCACATACAAACTCTGAGGGAAATTTACAGGTTTTGGCAATATTCACGTAGTAAAATAAGTAACACTTCTAATACATTTTATTTATTTAGTGGTAACACTCAGGGACACTGACAGGCTTTAGAAATGTTAATTACCTTAGTCTCCTAATTCCCATTCTAAGTGGGTGATTATTATCATCCTTCTTCTACAAAAGAGGAAAGCAAGGGAATGAGAGATTAAGTGATTTATCCCATGTCCACAGGAAATTTGTGATAAAGCACAGACCAGAGCCCAGGTCTCCAGACTCCCAGCCACATTGTCTCACTGCCAGATTGTCCCCTACTGCCTTTCTGATGGGTCTGCTGAAGTTTTGGGAACACTGCCAGAAATTTCTGCATCAAAAAGGAAGCAGAGACAGTGGCCAGATATCCACACATTTTGCTGAAACTGATTTCTGTATAAACAGATGTAATAATAATTAAAGGTCTGATTTTCCTTCTGCTTAAACATAATAAAATGCACTTTGGGTGTGATAGTGACCACATGATTTTGTCTATACTTCTTATGGGATAGGCAAGTCCAAAACCCAATTGTGTTGGGCCTTACTATTTGAAACAACTGAAGAATGTTAAAGTTTAGCTTTGCTCTCAGACAGGACAAGGCTCTTAGAGGAGGTCCAGTTAACAAACAGCTTCTCTTTGACCACCCATATGTCACATCCATATGTGCTCAATCTTTTATTCTGCCTATTTAGCTATGTCTCATATGAAATAGAAGTAAAATCCTATTTCACACTCCACATTTTGGCAGCTCTTGCCAGACTCATGGATACGGAATAACAGAATATTATATAGTGACTTTATACATCACTGTTAATTTGCACTAAAAGCTTGGCTCTGTGTTCTTTTTTCTCCTTTCAAGAAGTCAATGGCTTTTCCTCCTCTGCAGATAGTCTAAAATGAAACCATGAGAAATGCCTGTGTTTTTCACATGCCAGGAAATCTTGTATGAGAACACAGCTGCAGCAAAGCTGGTTCCCATTCTGCACTGCTTCACCAGAGAATGGGGTCCCCATTCACCCCCTTGGCCATCTGTGATAGCAAGGGGCTCTGGGGGTCTTGGGCTGAGGCATTAAATGGAGATGTGTGGCATTTCCCAGCCACAAACAATCCATGTTGGGTTTTTTCAGGAAGATGTAGAAAAGGCCATGGCTGTGTCACAATAGGACTCTTCTGGACCTACAGATACAGGGGTACAGATCAAACAGAAGGACAAATTAGCTCAGAGAGCAAGAAGTAGCCAAGATATGTTTCTTTGAATGGGCTACAGATCATTCCTAGTACTGCTACTCTGGTGGTGTGGGTACAAACATGTCCATACCCAGGAGTGATTATAATCTCCTTCTAATTTAGGAGACAAAGAGCAGGAATTTGAGTCAACAAGGAAAAGCTCAGTAATTCTCCAGAGGACCAAAAAAAAAAAAAAAAAAAAAAAGAAGAAAGAGAAAAGGGTTCCTTGATGACGACACTCATTATCAGTGATCTTGATGGTATTTCTTCATGGCACCTGCTGTCTCCTCCTTCCTTAATACAAAGTCAGAATTTACTAAACACCCTTCTCAGGTCATGCTCTTTTTTTGCCCTAGCAGATATAGTGGGGATGTTTGTGTAGATGGAAGTGTGTCTGGACTTCTTTTCCTGTCTATTACCTCCCTTGTCCTTAGTAGCCAATGACTTCTATTTTCTCACTTCTTGAAAAATTGGTAATGCACTAGTTTTGTCATTTTCATCTGTCCAACATCAGTGATATGATGATTAAATCTGTTGTTGACATCACTTCAAGACAGAGATCTCAATATCAAGAGGAAGAGACAGAGGGCACAGAACAAACTATGAACTGGAAACCAAGACCCTATAGCATCAAAATAAAGGTAGAAGTTGTAACCTGTCTGTTTATTTCTATATGTATGTAATCAATTGTTTACAGAGTGAATTTATTGGTCATATCTATTTTTAACAAGCAGAAACTTTATCTGCTGGGAACAGAGAAGTTTTAGAAATTCATGAATATTTGTACCCAGAACATAGACTACATCAGCTGTTTAGTTCATGAGTTCAAGACATTAACAAGCTCTAGTGCAATTAGATGCAGGGATTAAAATCATTTTTGCTCTAAATATCTGCTTGCAGGCAGAAGTTTGCAAAAACAACCCAGAAAATTCAAAAGTCAGAGGAGAAACAGAGATTCACACATTTCTTAAAGAAAAATACCTTTTTAATGTTTTTAAATTATTTTTAAGGCAACCTCATATTTTATGTTCAAGGTAATATGTCCCAAAGTGCCAAGTCCACGCATTTCTTGAACAATTCCAGGGATGGTGACTCCACCACCTCCACAGGCAGCCTGTTTCAATGCCTCCACAGGCAGCCTGTTCCAATGTCTGACCATTCTTTCAGCGAAGAAATTTTTCCTAATGTCCAATCTAAGCCTCCCCTGGCACAATTTCAGGTCATTTCCTCTTGATACTAGGGAGAAAAGACTGATTCCCACCTCACTAAAATCTCCTTTCAGGGAGTTATAGAGAGCAATGAGGTCTTCACTCAGCCTCCTTTTGTCCAGACTGAACAACCCCAGTTCCCTCAGCTGCTCCTAATAAAACCCATTCTCCAGACCCTTGGTCAGCTATATTGCCCTTGTCAGGACATGCTACAGCACCTCAAAGTCCTTCTTGTAGTGAGGAGCCTAAAACTGAACCCAGTGTTTGAGTTGCAGCCTCACCGGTGCGGAGTAGAGGGGAATGATCCCTTCCCTACTCCCGTTGGACACATTACTCCTGATACAGACCAGGATGCTGGCCAAATATCAAACAGAGGAAGATGACTGATTTAAAGATCTTCCACACAGGCTGTTGGACTGGATAGCACAGCAAAGAGTGGCTGCTTCTAGGGTTATGAAAAAGCTATTGCTGAGTTTATATCTATTAACTTTGAAGTAGAAGTTCTCTCTTCCCGTGTGCGCTGTCACCAATCTCAGCACGGGCCCCTATGACTGAGACTGATACAAATATTAGTACTTGTGTGTGTGTTATCATCACAGTTGTGATCAGGCATGAATGCCTCTCTGCATCAGCAGCAGTCCCTGACAGCTGTCTGTCCATCATGGCAAAGGCATTAAGTCCAGGAGGGAGTGCCCTTGGAAGGGGTTTCATTGCAGTTGGTAATTCTGGAAAGCTTTGTACAGATCTTTTAGCTACAACTGTTTAAAATTATTTAGTGGCTTTTAAATGTTGTTCATGCCCATTCTGAACAAGCCCACAGAACATCTGCACAGTGTCTGCCAGTTCTGCTCAGGGAGTGTCTACCAACAATCTTATATTGTTCTCAGCAAACATACATCAGTCCAGATATTTTTCTGGGGCTTAGTATCCTCTTCAGGCATTGAGGAAACTCTGACCTTTCATTGATTCAGGCACTGAAACTATAATCACAATACTGAGTAGTTGTATTTGCTTTGGAAAAGCAATCCTATTGTTCTCCTCTTTTAAAGCTTAAACTAACAGTCAGCATGAATATCATCTTCATAAAACGATAGGAAACCTACAATATCTGGTATTAATAAATGCCTCTGTGCTCAGTGTCTGAAGGGGGCTAGGGCTGAAAGGAAAGAATGAAGTCCTTATGACAGCACTCAGGGGTAGCCACTCTTGTGAGTGTTTTTATGAGATGCAGCTACTGCAGAAGTGCATCTTGTGCATCCCAAGGCAATCAGTTTTCTCTTCAAGGGAGCACAGTGATAATTTATTCCTGACAGGAGAGGAACCCATAGTGGTGGTCTGAACTGTCACTGTTGGTCTCTGATTCATTCTGAGTGTATTCTGAGCTGCTGACTGTATGATCAGAGGAAGAACTGCCCTGCTGGGAACGGATGGGGAGAGCCAACAGTCACACGGAAACCAGTGAGCCCAGCACTGCAGCACAGTCAGTCTCAAATGTTGCTGACTTTTAGGAAAATAATCTGAAAAGTCCTGAAGTGCTAGTCACATACAGTTTATAAGAGTAAATGTGACAGCAGAGAACAGCACACTGACTAATTTCAACTGTAGACTACAGGGTTTGTTTTTTTTTTTTTCATAGGTGCTGTTGTGATGAACGGTACCTGAAAAATCACTGGTAGAAGATTTCCCTTAAGGCATTTATACAGGGCAGGGTCTCAAGTGAACTGGACTTGCTTCATGGTTCCTCCTTAATCTTTATGCATGGTTTCAAGAGAGTCATTTAATCTCTCTCAACTTATCCTGTCTGCAAAAGAATAATATTTTTGTCTATTTAAGTTGCAAGCTCCTTAGGACCAAAGTGTAAATAGATTTTATGTTTATACTGCAGAAAATACATGGGACTTTGATCTCAACAGTGGTCAACATGCAGTCATTAATAAAAATGCTATTAATTAGAAATAAAGAGTGCATTACACTTTAATAGGGTTGTGTTAGGTAACAATGGCTGTACATACTGAATTAATGTAATTTTCACGGTTGTGCCCAGAGTAAGGAATTATTTTGGCTAGAAAACAAGTCAAACAAGCAGTGCCAGCAGCTGCAGGGTCAGGAATAACTGTTAGGTTTTATTTGTGAGCTCTCCTTCTTCTTACACTACATTCAGTAAAAGGAGGAGGTGAAAAATACACAGAAAATTCTGACAGTGTCCAGCACTACTTTTCTGAAGCTGATCTTTGTTGATTGGCAGGCATACCTCAGTCTCACTGCTTTTAAATGGTCCCAGGTATGAATGGATCAAAATAGATTGTGTTATGATAAAGACATTAGCCAAAAAGTCAAAAGATACTCCGATAGCCCATTCTAAATCATAAAAGTTTTCTTTTGCTAGTCATTTCCAGAGCTAATTTTCACAGCCTACCTGTAATGTACATAAAATTCAGAGTGTGTAAAAAGTAAGAGACTAAATATCCCTCTTGTTGCATACATTGCATGTGCAACATTGTGTGTTGTATGTTTGGTTTGTTTTGTTTTTTTTTTTCTGGATAATATTGTATACAAGCATAGTTGACAGAAGACCAGAAACACGTGTGTGTCAATGGATACCAGTTCTGGATGTAATCCTAGTTCATCCTTCAGCTCTGAAAAAAGACTTTACAGAAAGGCCCTACTATTGCAGTTGGAAGGAGGGAGAGACAAAGAGAGATGATCTTTCCAAAAGACTCTTATGTAAAAGACAGTCTTGCAGAAAAAGTTGTACATATCTTTCACTCAGGCTTTGAGGTGTGCATAGTGACTGCTTCCCTCTTTCTGGGAGAAACTTTTTTTTTTTTTCTGTCTTTTTAATGACATACAGAAATAATTTCTTGCAGCACTAGGAAGAACAAGAAAAACATAGATTCTATAAGAATAGACACGGGTAAATCAGTAAGCAAATGGAAGTTTCAGGGTGGAGAAGGGAAAAAGAACCAAGGCCAGCAGGGAAAAAAGTCTTGACCAGACAAGTGTGCAAGCTCTTCTTTAGATCTGAAACAGAATAAGATATAAGAGACATTAGAAACATGCTGGTTTTCACTTCTTAATCTCTTTAACTTGAAGGTTTTATACTCTTGAGGGTCAGAGTAATTCTGATGTTACTTTCCTTTTTCTGTGTGAGTGAAAGGGCACACAGCCTTGAAATTTGTGGCAGAGACTCTGTTTCTGCATAATCACCCTATGACCCATGTTCACTTTTGTGCCTTTTGGACCCTGAGCAAATTCCATTTCCCACAGCTTCTGTTAAGGCATTGACTTTGAACGTATTTCATATACATTTTCCAAATCAGACTACTGCTGGCCATGGCAACAAGGACTGACTTCTTCAGGAGTGAGGGAGCCATGAGGGAAAGAACAAAAGTTAAGCTTGTGGGACTAATTCTGGTCACACTGAAACAGTCCAGATGTCAGCATAAAAAATTAAAGCAATGGAAACCAGCAACCCCCTCATATACATTTGCCACAATGATATAAGTATCCTCCATTTTACAACATGGGGAAAAAAATCCTTTCATTGCATGGAAATGTGTTACATAACTACTGTGCTCTACTGTTTGGAAAATGCTGGGACAAGCCAATACCAACACTTCCTCTCATTCTCATATTTGATTAATCAAATTACTTTTTACCAGACATTAGCCAGAACACTAGATAATTGTTTTCTATTTTAAATAATGCCTTGCTGAATTCAAAGGGTCTTGTTTGAGTCTGCCAAACCTGGCATCAAACAATACCCAATTATGCCCATTACCCTTAGGCAAGTACTTTTCTTAGAAAAATCACCTGTCAGCAACACAGCATTCTGCCAGAGCCATTTTTATTCCCTTTCTGTTACAGAGGCATTTTGCTTGCTGATCTATCAGTTGAAAAGTCCCTGTCAAAGAGGAGGAAATAGCGATAATGTTTTAGTGAAGCAACACACTTCTACAGAGGTTGTACTAGACCAACACAATGCATTCTTCCCATTATTCTGACTATGGGCCAGATGATTCTGGTCCAGGAACAATTAGGATTAGATACAGGGAAAGTCTAGGAAGGCTGTTGCAGTTAGAAAAGAATGTTCAACTTGATGGGCAGAAGACTGCCTTTGTCTTTTTATGATAGCTTTTTATGTTGCTGCAGGTAAGAGGCAAAAAAACCCCAACCCCAAACAATAAAGAAGCTCAAGCAACAACAAAAAAAGCTAGTGAAAAAAAATTATTTGCAAATAAGGACACAATCTACAGGATCTCACATGAAAATGGGTAGTTAATGTTATGACAAAATACATTTTGAATGTTGGGAATCCCTGTGAAGGTCTCCATGCCTTTCTGTGTCAATCTTTTTAGATTACTCCAATGTTATTTCCAACCTTATTTTCAGTTTCATTAAGTGGGCTCCACAGAGAACTCATTTTGTGATTTAAAAGAGCATATAATTTACAACATAGAACAGAGGTTGTATTGGAGGCTCCATTTGTAAAGTCTAATGCTGATTTCACAATTTTTATACTAGGAGGCCACAACCAGAGAATGGTAACATTTTGAGAGGAAGAAGCATGCCAAGAGGAAAAAAGTAAATCTGAGAATACATTTAAAAGAAACAATGAAACTGACTACATCTGCTCCCTGTGTTGGATTCTTCACAACAAAAATGAAAGAAATTCTGGAGATCAGAGCATTATACTGTTTTAATCTAATTCAGTAAGGTGTATTAAAGAGGCATTTTCAGCAAAAGGTTATTGAAACCAAATCCTGGGGAGATGTAGCCAGCTGTTTCAGGGAACATATGATCAAGTTTTAAGATGATTTTTTACAGCAGTTGGGGCTCTTAAAAACTTTCCCATCTCATTTGATAGCTAATGTGCATTTGCTGCAGATGCCTGCTTTGGTCCATGATTATAGAGCAGAGGTCTCTTCAGTCTGAACAGGTAACGTTGAGCAAACAGATCTTTTTTTCTAGCCAAAATGGCAGCTACTTACCAGTCAGATTTCTTTCTACACTTTCTTCACCAATTCAACAGTGTAAAGAGGAATAAGAAAATTGGAGGACAGGGGACATCTTGAATTCTGACACAGGATTGCCTGTGATTTTGTGTATGTCAGTGATTAACATTTTAGCTTTATCTTTTGTTAATTATCAGGAGACAAAGTTGTGTTAAAGTGCCTGTCCAGCAAGGACAAGCAAGCAAGCCCTTCAAAGGGCTATTGATACAGGTAGATCTCCTAGTTTACATATATGGTCAGAGCACTGAGGATGTAGAATGATAAACAACTGCTGAGTGGAATTGCTGTGAGCAGAAAGCCTGTGAGCTACGGGCACTCATTGAGGTTGTTCATTGGCATGAGCTGAGCAGATCTATCCAGGCATACTGGCAGACATTGGTGCTCAGCACCCTAGAAGAATCAGCAGCCCTGACACAAGGACTCAGGTGTGCTGTGAGTTTTACATGCCTGAGTGTGTGGGCTCCAAAAGGACCATCATGTGTAGTGGGAAACCACGATATTGCCCACTTGTAAACACCAATGAAGTTCAAATTTCACTTCAGCTCAGTTTTTCTTTTTCCTCCTGAGTGCTTGTTCAGAGAATTCAAAGTCCTGAAATGTCTTGTAAAAGATATTTATCTGAATTCTTTCAAAACTGGTGGAAGAAAGATTGTTCTTTCTTTCAAAGCATGCCCAGAGGAGTATACAGGCATAGTCTGTCTTCACTGTTGCTCAGCATTTAGCATAAGCAACAAGGATGTTGTAAGCCTGATGAAATTTAAGCACACATTTCACTTTCTGCTGGAATATGCATTACCTCCCAGTCTCCAGGCAAAAGACATTCTTACCTTTCTTTGAAGTTTTTTCTCTTTTCCTCAGAGCTAGGGAGTGTTCACTACATGAGAGAAAAGTAGCGGGAATGACATTCATTTGGATGATTAAGAGACAGAGCCTGTTCCTTCCTCCAATTAACATATCAGCCTTGGTGGAGCAATAGGAATTTCCATCTTTCCTTTCACTCATACTCTGACCAATTTGAGCAGGCTTACTCTCTCCAAAGTCTCTCTTACACCCTCACCAAATGCCATCTTCAAATGGTGAAAATGGTCTCTGTGACACAGTAGGTGAGGATTTCAAATCTCCTCTGTTGGTGAAGGAAGTGGACCTGTCCCTTTCATAGCACAGCTGGATGATGATCTTACCTGGGGGCAGCATCCAGGAGAAGCACCATCCATCACCTTCTTAATTTCCTTTCTTCAGTGACACTCAGTCTGTTGGTAAGTACCACCACACCACCTTGCAGTCCACAGAAATATTGGCGAAGGTTAACCCTGCTCAGCAAGGGAGAAGTGCTAAATTACCAGCATCAGTAAGGCAAAGGGTCTTGCTATAATAAGCAGTAGAACTTCAAGCACATAGAAAACTTTAAAAATGAAAACTTAGTTGCCTGCAACAAGAGTAAATGTCCAATGGTTAGGAGGCAGCTGAACAAGGATCCTGAAGATCCAAATTTTTGACTGGGGGCTTAAAGTAGCAGGTGAGCATTGAAGTCATATCCAAGCCCTTTCATGGATTTAGCCCCCAAGACCTATAAAGCAAGGAACCACCTTAAACACACCTCAGGAATCACAGTCTCTTGTTTATCACTTCCCACAGGCACCACTTTAAACATACATGTGTGTGTGTGTGTATATATGTGTACAAAAGGACTACCTGGAGAAATTCAAAACATCTTAATTAAACTTAAGATGTGTGGTTCAGATAAGATTGGCATGTGGCCACTGCATTCCAAGATTCTCAAATAGCATAATCTAATTAATTTTGTATAAGAACACAGAGGTCATAAACATACAGTAATTTGAAACACTTAATACCCTGCCAGCTGGCACTGTCTCCTTTCCACTTCTTTACACTGTAATTTCACTTCCATTTGTGCCGAGCCTGAAATCTCCTCACTCTAGTAGTAGGCTGTATTATGTTACACAGTATTCAGCTGAGGTATTTTTTAATGAACTAATTACATGTTAGTTAATAATAGGACATTTCTTTAGTAGTCAACTGCTGAATATAACTCTGAGAGAACTACCGTAGGTCAGGATCCTGTAAGAATGTCTAGGAAGAGGTTTCAGCTTAAAAGCATTATGTTTATTCTTTAATAATCTATAAATAAATAGAAAAGATCTCCCCTGAGAAACCTGATGTTTTATATTTTCAGTGCTGGGTTGTGCACTGAAAATTGATGTTTTCCCACCTTTGTTAGCAGATGACTTTTGAGAACCATTCAAAAAACACTGGAGTGTATTTATAGAGACCTGCCATCAGAAAAGCCTGTTTGAATTTCCTTCTGTTTGCCATCTGCTCATATCCAGCTCGTTTCTGCTGCAATGTTGGAGGCACAGTCTATGCACTCATTTCTTAGGCAATCTCTGAGTGTCTGGAACAGATAGGTTCTGCAAGGCTCAGACCCTCTTCATAGCTCTCTTGAAAGAGGCAACATGATGTCATGTAACACGATGTTGTGCAAATCTTTCAAAACGTTTCTCACCACTCTTCCCACCACAAAACCATCTGGCTGATGTGCTTAGCCAAATATCCAAAGAGCTCAGCACATTTCTAGTTACTGAGATGAAATGCAGATAAATGTCATTACTTTAGAGCTTCGTTTTGTCATTCAAAATAACTGCCCAAGGATGCATGGCTTTAAATATTGACTTTTGACCACTGGTTTTAGTTTTGAGATAGCAAGAGCTAGTGAGTTAGAGAGAGATTTTGATGGACTTGTGGATATTATTACTTCAGAAGTCGATACTTTTGAGAATGCCATAGGTCAGATTCTCCTTGGCTGATGTAAATGAGCACTGCATGATGAAGCAATACTTAAGCTTCATAGATTTATAGCAAGGAAGAAAGATCTGGCTTGGCATACAGAGACACACGCACGTCATACACAGGCTTTGCTATTCTCACAGATTAACTATCACTAACTTTAATGAAAGGCATGCATTGAGGGGTTATGTTCTTACATGTACATTAGTGTGTAAAGATCTCCATCAAAGATTTTCTCTGCTGGAAGACAGAGATACAGTTACAAAGCTATTCTCTATCTGGTACTGCCAGCAGCACTGTAAATCCCCCACACTCCATATCTAATGTACTCAGATGCAGAGGAGGCAAAGAGTCATGCCAGGGGAAAGCAAGAGGAGCACAGGCTGGCTGAAAGGTAGCTCTCAGAGACAAAAACCAGATGGAACCCCCTACAGTCCCAGCACTGGACTCCTAAGAACTGCTCAGCCTTAATCCTTAGCCAGCTAGAAACTGAAGGGCAATTACCAAAGTTTACTGTTAGTGAAAATATGAAGCATGTCTTTTTGATCACAAAATGCTGCACGATGTGGAATCATTGGATTTTTTAAAGTGTTATACATGAAAGACACATAGACATCCCATTTCTTACCTTACACTATTCCTGGGGAGAAGGGTCTAGAGCTGCAAAATCTTTGGTGTGGAGAGGTTGTTGGAGCTTCTAGTCCAGCCTCCTGCTTGGGTCATGCGCAGTGAAGGCTGGCTGCCCAGAGCTTTGCCCAGCTGGTTTTGAGCACCTACAAGGATGGAGATTCTAGCACCTCTCTGGGCAGTCTGATCCAGTGCTTGACTATCACTTAAGATTTTCCTTATATTGAGCCAAAATTTCTTGTGTGATAACTTGAGTCCATTCTCTCATATCCATAGTGAAAGCAAGATTGGACCACAGCTTCATTAACCCCTTTTAATTTATTTCAATAGTTCAAAGTAGTTTTCCTGCAAATAGTAGTGGAGATAGAGCTGCAAGGTACAGACAACCAATGATGCTATATAAACCTTTCCACTTTGAATTTAGCTGGATCTGATACTTATTAAATGACACAGTTATATAAGTGGTTTGAGTGAAATAATTGGTTGTATGAGACCAATCCCTTTTGTATCATGTATGTTTCTGACATTCAGTGGATTGGTCTTCACATCAAAGCCGACCGTCACAGTTGGTGCTCACACATTTCTTGAGAGTGTTCCAGATTCTTAAAGGTATTTAGGCATTATTCTGCTCAGTTTTGCAAGGTCAAAGTGATTGAGACAGGCAAGAAACCTTTTCAGAATTTCCTGACTCAAGACTCCTTGTAAACCAAGATTTAAGTGGAAAAGAAACTGGGATTTACCCCTCATCATTAGAAGTAGTATCTACACAAGGAGGCAGGAAGAAAAGTAAGTAAGGCAAGTTGTGGAAATTTATGTTACCTTTATAGGTGTTGTGCATGTTAAGAGAACTTCATTTCCAGAAACTGTCACTCAAATCTTATAATAATGATTCTTAAAATTAATAATTAATGAAAATTAATACAGGAATATTCTCTTGGCTACATCTAATATTTTTCTAGGTATAAAAAACACACAAATGAGCCCACAGGTTCTGTTTTCTGAACAAGAGTTCAAAAAAGGGAAGAGGTCACTGGATTTTAATTTTATCCTTCTTAAGAAAAGTGTCCCTTGAATAGGGTCTTGTTGAAAGGAACTCTACAGGAACATAACTGAGAATGACCAAAGCAAAGATGTGGTTCACATACTTATGCATATGAGATCAAACCACTGCCCTGCATCTGGTGAGTTTATACTGACAGTTTATTTCCAAGACAGTCATCAATATAATGTCTGAGACCTTAATCCTTCTCCCACTGTGTCAGTACCAAGACTCCCACTGGCTTCTGCTGTGCAGTTCTGAAGCCTGCATATTCAATGCCTACGAAATGAATTGCTGCTTACCCAAGAGAAAAGCCAGGCAGAAAGTATCCAAGTATAAACATTTATTTTTAAAGAACTACCTCTATTGAAATCCATCACAAAATTGGTTGGTTGTCTATAGTTTTTGGAAGGTTTCCTTTTCCTTTTTTTCGGAATGCATTTTATAAATTGATATAGCTACTGAAATAGGAATAGCCTATTTTATTTTAGATTTTAAATAAAGCAGAAAATTCCATCTTACTTTCTGAGTAAAGTCAAGTCTTATTTTATAACAAAAAGAAATGGCTGATTTACAAAAACTTTGCTTTGGATAACTGAAGAATAAACATAGTAATCTTTTTGGGTTTAGCGAAAGGCCATCAAATACCACCTGAAGTTACACTTAATCAATCAGATAAGCCTGTTTTAAATCCTGAAAAATAAAAGCATCACTGAGATTTTCCTATGTTTTCAGTGTTGTTTTTTTGACCTGCTCTATCTGCTTGGAAACTAACTGCAAATTCCAGTTGGAGCATATTGTAATGTTTAGAGTAGAAATAAAGCACATGCTAACCTTGGTTTTGTTCAAGGGCAAAGAGCATAAGGGCCAGTGTGTTTCTCTGTGTCCCTTTAAAATCTAGGTCCATACAGAATTTTTTGGGGGTATGAGCTGAGGTTTTTGGGGATAAGTAAGATCAGTGCTTTAACAATATGTCATTTACTTTCCTCCATCTTCCAGCATATATAATTTCATTTTGAGCAGGATGTGCTGTTGATTGCGACTGAAGGAATGAGAGAATTGCACTCTTGTTTATGAGATTGCTCTTTAAAATGCAATTCAGAAATCAAAAACTGCAATTAATGAACCATCGTTAATCTCAAAAAGCAGTAACATTTCCCTTCATTTCCTGATTTTTCCTGAAAAGTCACTGCAGACAGTAAGCTTCCTCCCTGACTGAGGTCTGTGGTGCAGGGACTGTGATTCTTGTCCTGCTGAGCAGCATTACACCATCAAGTTCTGAGCCATGTGAAGTTTCTTGGCTGTGCTCTTTTATTTTTTTTCCAATTCCTCCAGATTCCTATGCCCTGTTCTCCAGTTCCCAGAGGTAGGCATTTCTGAAATTTCAATTCACTTCCAAATATCTTTAGAAAATGCAAAGCGCTCTTGGCTTGGATTTCAAGCACAACCCAGTGCCAAAAACCCATCTGCATTTTTTCCCTTGTATATCCTAATTCTAAACTTAGTTTTCCTTTTACATTCTGCAGTACTATGCATTCCTGTGGGGGGGAATAGCTATTTAGGGTAGCATTAACCCTGTGTGAAATATAAAGTGTGAACATTTTGGCTGCCCATCATCACTCAGCTAAACAAAACAGCTTTGTGACTGGCACTTCTTCCACCTTATTCCTACTCCCTGAAATTGCTTAAACAAAATCCATCTTACTGGTTCTTTCTAAAACCTTAGACTCACATTGTCTAGCCTGTCTAACTGCCCCCCTAATCCAGTCAGAAAGCCCAACCTGTTTGAAATAACCAAATATGCATGTGGAATTTGCATTAGAAACATAATAGACCTACTAACCATGGTTATTACAGCCCACTCAATTGTTCAAACACGCCTCCCACCTGTTGCTGCTTATAATGTGCTCAAGTGCCATCAAGTGCAAAAGTTATGGTGCTATTTATATGGAACCTTCTTAGACATGCACGAGGTGCAAGATATATTTACAAAAGCTTGCTTTCATCTCTTCCGCAAGGCACGACAGGGGGCTCCTCTCCTTCCTGGATGCACACGTGACTACAGATGTCATTACTGGAAATAAAACATTCCCACCATGCAGAGACTAAACCCCAGGGAGACCATGGCAGGAATTCTCCTCAGTCTTCCCTCTGGAGAAGGAGAAAGTGGGGGGAGGGGAAACGAAGCAACAAAAATGTCCCACAGCTTTGTTGCTTTAATTGCCGTGTTGTGGAGGCATGTGGGATAAAAACAAGGAAGGAACTGCAAGCATTCAGGTGGGAGTCATTCTGAAATCCTACAGGAAATTTGTGTTGGTCTTCGGGGGTGCTGAAACCTTCTGGAGTTAATGGTAAGATTCAGAATCACTTGAACATGCTCTGGATCGAGCTCTTAATACAGAAACATGTCCTAAGATGTGAGGCACCTCTTGTGCACAGCTACAAGGCACAAAACAGTGAACTCCTGCTTATAATTAAGCCAACTAATATTTTTATCATTAACTCACCAGAGCAAAGTTTCAATACTTTTCAATTTCAGAAGAGTCAGCTCAAACTCTTAAGCTTAGGCCATGGCAGGGTAGCCAGTTCTGAAGTGAAGCGCACACCAGTTGTGCTTCATTGCTTCATTCAAAAACTAGGAAAAATCTAAAAATAAAACTTCATGTTTGTTTCATCTGGCCCTGTACACAAGCAGACTTACCTTTTTCTTGTCAAAGGCTTCTCTAGCTAGGATATTTTCAGTGGCTGAGCTATACTTAGGACATCCCGTGATCTCTCACTTGTTCACTGTACTGTGAACCACAGACTTTTAGATTCATAGAATGGTTTAAGTTGGAAGAGACCTTAAAGATTGTGTAGTTCCAACCTCCCTGCCATGGACAGGGACACCTTCCACTAGATCATGTCCCTCAAGGCCTCATCCAGGCTGGTCTTGAACACCTCCATGGAGGGGGTATTCAAAACCTCCCTGGGTAACCTGTTCCAGTGTCTCACCACTGCCACTGTAAAGAATTTCTTCCTCGTATCCAGCTAAAATCTACCCTCCTCAAGCTTAAAGCTGTTCCCTCTTGTCCTATCACTACAAGCCCTTGTAAACAGTCCCTTCCTGGCTTTCTTGTAGGCCCCCTGCAGATATTGGAAGGCTGCTGTAAGCTCTCCCCAGAGCCTTCTTTTCTCCAGGCTGAACAGCCCCAACTCTCTGAGCCTGTCTCCATAGGGGAGGTGCTCCAGCCCTCTGATCATCTTTGTGTCTCTCCTTTTCTTCATGCTTATACAAGTAGTGGTATTTTTCCATTCTTAAATTAGGTTATCCTGTGAGCTCAGAGGCTGCAGAGGGTCTAACTCCATCTGGAGATCACAGAACCTCTAAGTCCCTCTGCTGGTTTGGTGCCACTGTGCATATCTCTGTGGACCAACATGTGAACAGTATCCCAGGCGTAGCTAGCTAACATGCTGCTGCATAATCTGTTTTGGAAGGTAAAATTGGTTTTCAGTTAATTATTTTTTTTCCCCCAATGGATTGTCTCTTTTCCATGTTAAATTTCTGGCTGAAAATCCAAATCATTCTCATTAAAATGCCTGGTGTGTTTTTATGAGATGGTGCATGGCACAGGAAGGTAAGGGGAACATTTTCTGACAAGTACTGCTGGTATAAGCCTATATTAATGCTGCTGCTTTTTCGTGCAGCAAGTTGTTAGTGAAGCCACTGGAAATTACAGACAGATGGAAGATGCAGGTTGTTGCACGAAGCTTGTTCAGCGTGCTGAACAGTACCACAAATATGTTTTTATGTGCACTCCTCTTTGAAGTGTGATGGATATAGTATGTGTGAGTTGCTGTCTCATTTTTCTATTGAATTATTAAAAAAAAAAAACAAACAAAACCCTACTCACAGATCTAGCTGGGTGGTAGCTCCATTTTTTCCCAGTAGCTTCTGACAGTAGTTACATTTCATTTAAAACATACGCTCACTTTTCCTTCATTCCCCAATGTAAACATGTAAGAGATGCTGGAATTTACTGAATAAGAACTTTGCAGTGCTGTACTGAAGACAGTGGCACAGGAGGGCCAGAGAAAACACATCTGTGGGTGAAAGGCTCACACTCTGCCTTTCACAGCCAGAAAGGTATAGGTTTTGCTTCGACTGCCCATGGAAGCACTGAGCTCAGCATTTGCTTTTTCTGAAGGGGATCAGGCTGTGCTCAGTCCCAGTGTGTGACTTACAATGGGTGATGGAGAATGCAGCTGTATCCTGCTTGCAGAGCTAAGGAGTGAAGGCAGTTCACTGCCTTGCCTTGCTCCTCCACCCCAGTTAGCCCATCATCCAGGACAAGAGGTAAGTGCACCTATATCTTCATGGCTGAGCGTACACATCACTGGGCATACCTTGAGCTTTTCACAGAATCACAGAATGGTAAGGGCTTGGAAAGGACATCTGGAGATCATTGAGTCTCTGCCAAGGCAGGTTCACCTAAAGAAGAACATAGAATCATAGAATCATAGAATCACAGAATCAGTCGGGGTTGGAAGGGACCACAAGGATCATCTAGTCCCAACCCCCCCTGCCATGGGCAGGGACACCTCACACTACATCAGGCTGGCCAGAGCCTCATTCAGCCTGGCCTTAAATATCTCCAGGGATGGAGCCTCAACCACCTCCCTGGACAACCCATTCCAGGCTCTCACCACTCTCATGGGGAAGAACTTCTTCCTCACGTCCAGCCTGAATCTCCCCACTTCCAGCTTTATTCCATTCCCCCTAGTCCTATCACTACCTGATAGCCTAAAAAGTCCCTCCCCAGCTTTCTTGTAGGCCCCCTTCAGACATATAGGAACACATCCAGGAAGTTTTTTAATGTCTCCCGAAATGTAGACTCCACCACCTCTCCAGGCAGCTTGTCCCAGTTTTCTGTCACTCTTAAAGAAGTTTCTCCTCATGTTTAGACAGAACTTCTTAAATTCAACTTTGTGGCCATTACCCCTTGTCCTGTCACTGGGCACCACTGAAAAAGGACTGGTCTCACCCACTGAGAACCCATCCTTTAAGTGTTTATAATCATTTATGAGATCCCCCCTTTCTCTTTTCCAGAAGAAAAAGACCAAATTCTCTCAGTCTTTCCTCATAGAGAGATGTTCCTGTCCCCTAATCATCTTTGTAGCCCTTTTCCATACCCTCTCCATTAAGTCCTTGTCCTGCCTGAACCAGGGAGCCCAGAACTACAGGGCTATGCAAACAGACCACTTGATGATTTTCTCACTAAAAGGGATGTCGATATCTGATTGTTTTCAGCATCTTTTGCTACCAGGAAAAAAAATCTTGATTTTTTTTAATTATTATTTTTAAAATTAATTTAAAATGTGATCTCTGTGTCTCTGGGTTGATTTGTTCTGGCTGCAGTTTGAAAGAATGCCATTCACAGAAACCACAAGAGGCTTAAAGATTGAAGCAATTACTGCATCCACATACTTGGAAAAGTCTGATAACAGAGGAGACCATTCCTACAGCTCAGTGGCAGGCCTGAGTATGCTGTGAGAGAGTACAGCATGAAAATGACTCATGGGCCAGTGAGTCCTCAGTGCTTGCACACTGACATCAAAGCCTAGGAACTCAAGAAAGCTTCCCTTGAATGAGCTCAACTGCATTTAAGGAGATTCTGGTAATCAGTCTAAAAAAAGCACATTAGACATGTATAAGGAAGCAAAGTGTACAATTTCTTTGTAATCTCTGGCATCAGTGGAATGATAGAAAAGAGGTAGATTTTCCCAGGGTGTCCATCAGGGAAGAGCCCTGCCAGGTTTTTCAGATGCCCATCAATGAAATTAGCATATATCAGGGAAAAGTACACACTGTCATCCTATTTGAAAGGACATCTTGCATGACTGTTAAATGGTGAATTAGGTTCTTACAAAGGGTTGACTTTGACAAGTTTGTCAAATAGATGATTTATTTTGTGATGCTGACATCTTGATACATATAGAAATGCTCCTTGTCAGTTTGCTTGTTCCATGAAAGTCTACTGATTGTCATCACCCTTTTCAGCTACCTGTAACAAAGTGAAGTAGATTTTCTCAAGAAACAACACTTTGTTCTGGACAGCTCTGATTGCAATATGTTGAGTTCCTTCATTTTCAAAGTACAGCTCTCAATTCTAGCCCAATATTTTTAAAATTAAGCATACCTGATTTTATTTTCCAAAGGTAGAAAACTGTCTTATTTTCTGATTACATCTGCATTTAATTTCTCAGTAATTAACTTAGATACTAACACTTCCAATTCAGTTTTACACTGAGTAGTTGTATGACCAAAGCTCATTAACTGGTGCACAGAAATCCATTGTAGGTTTTGACAGATATTGGAGATCAGGCAAACTGGATTTAATCCTCTCTCTGCCCCAGACTGCCTTCAAGCCCATGGGCAAGCTTTTCTTCTCAATGTTTAGCATAGGTCAACTCTCCCAGAGCTACTTTTTCCATACTGATAAGGTGAATAATAAGGTTTTAAAGTTTCTATGTAACAGTGATTTGGAGTTGGTCTTAGTTTCTGACAAACAACAGTTATTAGCCCAAGTGTAGCACAGTGGTGCTCTAATCCTGGTTGAGATCTCTTTGTAATGATCATTAGTGATTCTGCAAATAAACATCAACCACAAAGAACAAAAATATTGTAGGTTCAGTCTCTAAAAGACAAAAGACTTTGTAACACCATCTGCTAGGAAAACTCTGCTGAGAGCATTGTTCAGGTTATTCTTTAATAGACCAAATCCTTTTTTTAAGAGCGTGGGGTGGGTAAAATGAAAGGGACACAGTAACATAATGAAAATGCTGTTGAGTCATTATAAAATGCATAGGAGAATTCATAGGAGGAATAGTGACTTAAGAATAGGAAGTAGGGAAGGTGGACTTGAAAAGAAAGGAATTTCTTGTAAACTTTTCACAAATCAGTAGAATGATAATTTTTTGAGTGATGAAATCCATTGTTTTAGTGTTAGATTTATGATGAACACCTTGTGGCATATGGCAAGTACTGTCATGACACTGTAGCTAGCAGCAGCATAATTCTCTGTATATGAATATATATATATATATATATATGATTTATTGTTCCCAGGTAATACTGGGGACATTCCCACACTGAAGTTTCAGATAAGTCAACATAGGTAGTCATTTTAGAAAACAATAATAGAAATGGTTCAGACTAAGTAGAGAAAAGCTCATTTCTGCAGAATGGGGCAATTACTGGAACAACAGATGTAACTTTGGTGCATCTTTCAGTGGCAGCTCTTTGGCACACATACACATTTGCTTGAAGAATACCAAAAGTCCATTTGTAACTGGACTAAAAATCTCCCATCTGCATTTTACTGTTTCTTAACTGGTGACCTGCAAATTTCCACCTAAAAGAGAATATCTTGTGCCCAGCCCATGTATTTTTTTGAAATGGTCAATATTCTCATTAAATCATATTTATTATTCCTCTTCCTAGCACAGCAATTGTTCATTCAGGGTTTGGGTTTTGCGAGTGAGGATGTGGAGGGGTTTTTGGAAGGAAGGGTGGTATTAATTATTCAGGGTCCTTCCTCAGATGAATTTCAAGCTATGAACTTATTGCTTTAAAAGGTTCCTGAAATCTTTAGCATTATGAAAACAAGAATCTGGGCAAAGTTGTGGAAATGTCGCCTCTCATCTCGCCAGTCACTCCTTCACTGTTCCATGTTAAAGCATAAACCCTTTCTGCTTTCATACAAAGTGAGGGAAGGATTGAGGAGGAAATCATTTCCTCTTTTTCAGATGTAAATTGCTTAACTGATAGTGACCAGCTCTGACAGAAAAGTCAGAAACTGAAAAATCAGTTACTCCTTTTGCAGTCCTTTTAGGACCAGGCACTAGTTCAACCCATCAAGAACTTTTGGCCCTCCCAGGAAGGGAAAGAGACAGAGGAAAAACAAACACATGGAGAGAAACAGCAGACTGTGGAGTATAATAAATAGAAAAGACAAGATACAGGGTCAGAAAACTTTATGAATGTGGAAGTAGAAGAGGAATATGGAATACCCATGTCATTGTCCCATGCTCCCAGAAGGGATGCAAAGAGCTGGTGGCAGCTGCTGGGACATGTGGAACAGGAGTGGGGACAGGATCACTGACAATAGGGCTCTCTCCATCCCATTTTTGCTGCTTTTTCTTCTTTCTGGTGATGTGAACCATCATTTCAGCTAGAGCTAGAATAAAGCTGATAGGTTCTAGTGACTTGCAAGGCTTCATTCTGAAAGGTTAGGCACTTGTGGACTTCCACATCCCTCTGGCTACCACAAGTGGTACTCCGAGCTAGACTGGGAGAGCAACTTACAAATAAAGTGCAGTATCAGATCAGCTTGTAACGTTCCCAGCAGAATAGAGAGAGACTTTCACCATGAGAAAACAAACAAACAAACAAGAAGTCAAAGAAAAGAAGCTGTTTTCCATGTTTTGCTTGGAGGCAACAGACATTTATCATACCTCTTTTGGCAGGACTAACTCTTGGCTCAGAGCAAAGCAAAACTTTCCATGGAGAGTGAATGGTGCTACTGACCCAGACACAGAGGTGTGGGAATATACAGAGTAATCCAAGCTGTCTCCAGCAAGGATGCTTTACTGAGGAGGCAGCTGCTACTTTGTAAGGTCTTTGTGGCAAGTAGTTTTGTTAATTTTGTAATTTCTATACAGAGGGATTTCCCTCCATGCCTGAGCCTCAAAGGCATAGCTGTCACACGTTTTATAAATGACAACACTGATCACTCTTGAAAGCACAGCCACAGCCTGGCTGCAGAGCCTCTGCCAGCACTCTGAGCCATGGAAGGCCAGAGGATAATGTTGGCTGAGTCAAATGGCTCTTGAGGGATTTACAGAGTGGATTATACTTAAAAAGGGAATCCTCTTTTATGTCTAGTCTTGGGAAATAAATGTTAGGCACTGTTCAAAGTTGTTCCAAGTTGGACAAATTCTCTGAAACTAAAATCAGAACCAAATTCCTGCCATTCCCTCAAGGTACTTCAGAGAAGTCCCAAGTACCTGATAGGAGAAAGTAAAAGAAATCCAAACTGTTTATCTGGTGTAATGGCACAGAACAGAACCAAGCCTGTGCTAAACACAAACCATTCTGTTCTTGTCTATGTTCATTTGCCACTGAAGTATCTGCCTGGCTTTCAGTAGTGCATCAGTAATGGGATGAACGTTTGTCCTGTCATCATTTTCTACTTTAATCTTCTCTTTGAGGGAAGGGGTATTTAGAGTAATATCGTTCTGGCAGAAGTTTAATTCCAGGATTGAAGGGAGGAGGCAAGGAATAAAAGTTTCTGGAGTTTTTGTTGTTTATTATTATATTCTTGCCTTTCTGATCATTTCAGAGGTGAAAAGAGCAACACACACACACACCCCCCAGATTTTGCATCTAATACAAAGCACATATTCAAATGAATGTTTTTCTGGAGACTACAGCAGAAGAAATAATTGACAATGACCTGTGTGTTTAGAAGATCTTTTAGACACCTGAAGCCTCAATACATGAGCATCAGCAATAAAGTTATATATTTGGATGCCACAGAGCTGAGACATAACTGAAAAACGCCTAAGATCAAGCAAGAGAAGTAAGCTGCTGATTCTGAAACAATGAAGTTTTTGTTTGTACTCCTTGAAAGCAATTTTTAGTTTTAAGTCCATAGCTAAAAAATAATTAAAATTAATTATGAATTTGAAGAACTGTTTTTAGAAAAGTCACAGAATCACAGAATCACAGAAAGTTAGGGGCTGGAACGGACCTCGAGAGATCATCTAGTCCAACCCCCTGCCAGAGCAGGATCACCTATACCAGGCCACACAGGAACTCATCCATATCTCCAGAAAGGGAGACTCCACAACCTCCCTGGGCAAACTTTTCCAGTGTTCTGTCACCCTCACAGTGAAATAATTCTTCCTCCTCTTTCCATGGAACTTCCTATGCCTCAACTTCCACCCACTGCCCCTTGTGCTGTCATTGGGCATCACCAAGAAGAGCCTGGCTCCATCCTCTTGGCACTCACCCCTTACATATTTATAAACATGAATGAGATCACCCCTCAGTCTCCTCTTCTCCAAGCTAAAGAGCCCCAGGTCCCTCAGTCTCTCCTCATAAGATGTTCCACTCCTTTAATCATTTTCATGGGTCTGCACTGGACTCTTTCAAGCAGTTCCCTGAGGTCCTTCCTGAACTGACGGACCCAGAACTGGACACAATATTCCAGATGTGGCCTCACCAGGGCAGAGTATAGAGGGAGAAGAACCTCTCTGACCTACTGACCACAGCCCTTCTAATACAACCCAGGATATCATTGGCCTTCTTGGCCACAAGAGCACACTGCTGGCTCATAGTTAACCTCCCATCCACCAGGACCCCCAAGTCCTTTTCCCCTTCACTGCTCTCCAGCAGGTCAGTCCCCAACCTATACTGCTACATGGGGTTGCTCTTTCCCAGGTGCAAGACTCTACACTTGCCCTTGTTGAACTTAATTGAATTTCTCCCTGCCCATCTCTTCAGCCTGTCCAAGTCCTGTTGAATGGCAGCACAACCTCTGGTGTGTCAGCCACTCCAAGCAGTTTGGTGTCATCGGCAAACTTGCTGACAGTACACTCTCTGCCCTCATCCAGGTCATTGATGAATATATTGAACAGCACTGGTCCCAATTCTGACCCCTGAGGGACTCCACTAGTTACAGGTTTCCAACTAGACACTGTCCCATTGACCACAACTCTCTGACTTCTTTCCTTCAACCAGTTCACATCCACCTCACTACCTGATCATCCAGACCACACTGCATCAGTTTAGCTGCAAGGATGTTGTGGGAGACAGTGTCAAATAAACCACATCCACTGCACTACCATCGTCTATCCACCTGGTTACGTCCCCATAAAAGGATATCAGGTTGGTCAGACATGACTTCCCCTTGGTAAAACCATGTTGACTGCCCTAATGACCCTCTTGTCCTGCTCAAGTCTTTAAATTGCTTCAAATATTTTTGTTTTGTTTGCCTTTGTTGCTGCTTTACATGCTTTTGGCAACTTTGAGTAAAGTTCTAGAAATTTTTTCAAGGTCTTCATTCTTTCAAGTCAATGAAATCAAATGCTAGAAAGCTTAACCAGCCCTTACGTACATGGTTTACCTGTCTAGCACTTGTTATTTGAACATGTCAGAATAAACCTCAAGAATCATGTACTTCATCCAATTTTGATGAATTTGTTTGATATTTTCACTCTTAGATGCCTTCTGATTATATGACTTTAAGAATGATCTGCCAAAGACATTAGGGATACTCATGAAGTTAATCATAGAATCATAGAATCATAGAATCAGTCAGGGTTGAAAGGGACCACAAGGATCATCCAGTTCCAACCCCCCCTGCCATGGGCAGGGACACCTCACACTACATCAGGCTGGCCAGAGCCTCATCCAGCCTGGCCTTAAACACCTCCAGGGATGGGACCTCAACCACCTCTCTGGACAACCCATTCCAGGCTCTCACCACTCTCATGGGGAAGAACTTCTTCCTCACATCCAGCCTGAATCTCCCCACTTCCAGCTTTATTCCATTCCTCCTAGTCTTATCACTACCTGATATCCTAAAAAGTCCCTCCCCAGCTTTCTTGTAGCCCCCTTCAGATACTGGAAGGCCACAAGAAGGTCACCTCGGAGCCTTCTCTTCTCCAGACTGAACAGCCCCAACTCTTTCAGTCTCTCCTCATAGGAGAGGTGCTCCAGCCCTCTGATCATTCTGGTGGCCCTTCTCTGGACACGTTCCAGCATGTCCATATCCCTCTTGTAATAGGGGCTCCAGAACTGGACGCAGTACCCCAGGTTGGGTCTCACCACAAGTAAGATCTCTACAAGAGTAGAGGGGGAGAATCACCTCCCTTGACCTGCTGGCCACAGGTCAAGACTGTACCTGTGTGCAAACATCCTGATTCAGTGTACAAGTGACTTCCCAGTTGCATGGAGGAAGTTTGTGGACCTGAAAATTAACCTTTTGACTTGCAGCCCCATTTTGTTCCCATACTGCTACCCTACCTCCCCTACAGAAGTTGTTATTTTATGTTAAATATTTATGTTGCAGCATCATACACTTAGGATGTAACTCTGATACCTAACAGGCAAGCACTCCCAGAAAAACTCCACATCCTGTACGGTATTAAACGTCTGTATTTTGTTTGGTTCAAGTTCTCACACAAGTGTGAAAAGGAATTTGAAGCTATAAATCACTGTCGGTCAGTCTTTACCTTAAGTGCTAACCACATCCCTGAATCAACAATGTGTTTTCCTTCCTTTCCACAGATGGGTTGACCCTGTGGGTTCACCATGCATTATTACACCTAGAAATTCCCCCCACGCTCACTGATTGCATCACTAACCACTATTCATTGCTGAGCTGAGGAACGTCTTCTCAGATGATCTGCAATCGCACAGCTGAGAGTTTTTATTCTCCTAGCAGAGGTTGCTTTCAAATAGAAAACTCCAACCCTGTTAATATAATCCTAATAGTTAGGTAAAATATTGAAACACTTTCTAATTGCTTCCTTCCCGTTTCCTATGGCTTTTCTTTTAATAACATGGATTTTTATTATTATTGCTTGGTTTCAGACTCATTCATTCTCTGTAATAGGTCTGCTCCATTTCCTCAAACTCTGAGCAGGAGGGACCTGCATATTCAGCTCAGCTGATGATTTGAGACAATATGAAAATGGGATGATCTGGAAAAGCTTGGAAAGGCCACTTGTTTGTGTTATGTTGCTACATGGGTTCCCAACATAGCCTTTTCCCCTTTCCAAGGCAACTAGTCTCCAAAGAGTTTCAAACTGCAGTTGAAAGCATCACAGTGAGTTTGTGCCTCAGAAGGAAGTGCCAAATATTGACTCAGCTGATGGTTTCATGCAACATACAGGTAACCCTCAGAAGCATCTGAAATTAGTACTGGCTCCCTGCAATGCAGCCTCCTCAAAAGGAACACACAATTTAAAGAGACAGGTCAAACATAGGAACAATAATATCTCAAGGAAATTACTTTCCATGGGAATAATGATGGTGTACAAGCAACTCAAATGACTCAGAAGGATTCCCCCCTCCCCCTTAAACACAGCAGGAACAGCCAGTAGAGACTTTATCTGAGGGCAAACAGGCAGGCAGGCAGACAGACAGACAGACAGCAACTTTCCACCCACCACGTTAATGAAGGTGAGTCAGTTGTTTTCCTCCTCAGAGCTTTTGTGGGTGATTAATATGAAACATAAGCTTCTTTCATCACTGATTTATGCTCGTTCTCTGCAAGTGATCGAATAAACCCTGTCTTCAATTGGTGTAATTCTGGCTCACCTCATTTGAGCTGAGGACCTATCTTTGAAATGTGAAATCTCATTCTGTTATGGCTATGCTTGATTTCATTATCTAACTCTTGAGTTTTAATTTTAAGTTTATTATACGTGTAGGTTTTGAGCTCTTTACAAGAAGGTGTTTTATGTTGCTCCCTCTCATTTCATGACAAGTTACTTTCATTAAGCCAGTTGGTAGCTCCTTTCACTTAGTCTCTCTACCCTAAACCTTTGCATTCTCCTGAGCTGCTCTCAGCATCCCTCATTCCTTGGTGATAGTATCTTTCTCATACAGCACTCTACAGCTTCTTGCAAATGACTAACACAGAAAACAAATAGCTTTTCTTTGTCCTCCTGTCCTTTGGCTACTACAAACTGGCATTTTGCACCTTTTTTTTTTTTTTTTTTTTTTTTTAGCACAGCTGTGTGGCTGACTACTGGCTTCAATTATTTTTACACAATAACTCCCAGGTCTTTTTTCCAGAGAAAAAAGATGACTATTTAATTCAGCACATACAATAGTTCTTGCATCAGTTTCTTGCTTGCAGACAAATTACTTGATGTGTGCTAATATTGAACTACATTTACCACCTGCTGTCTCAGATCATCTCAAATGATCCAAAGACTCTTAACTTCAGTTCCACTGTTCCTTGTATTCATCCACTTCTAATGCTAGCATTATATTCCACTCCAAAGGTTTATTTTTAGGACACCTCTGCCAAGCATGTTAGTTCCCTTAACATTTCCTCATTTCCAAAACTTTATGACCCCAGGGGCAAAATGAAGGCCTCTGTTAGCAGTGAATGGTATATAGCCATGGCAAGATGAAAGTGTGAATATGGCCTTACACAGGTTCTTTGAAAAATTAAAAATGGAGAGAGCACAATTTTCCAAAGGGCTTAAACTGAGAAGAGTGAGATTAGCTGTGCAGAACTGCTGAGAGCATGGTGCTTAGGGGCCTCAGGGGGAGTCCACTTTGTCCAGATCATTAGGACTAAATGATTCTGGAAGTTTTGGTACATAAAGACAATTGGTGTACACTTCATTTCTAATGTGCAAATGTGTTTGGGAATTATATCAGTTCCTCTGAAAACTATAGCATCCAGTGGAATGGTTTTTGTGCCCTCTACAGTGAAATCAGATCTTATCAAGTGGTCTGTGAAAAGGATGACAATGGGTCAAAACAGAAGTCCTCTCAGATAAAAGAGTGGTGAACCCTGTTCCCTAGGGCACCTTGAAGTGAGGCAGCTGATTTCAAGACTACAAGTACACTCATTCTGAGTTGGATTTGGACCCTGCTCAAAAGCTAAAGCCCCTGATTTGTTTTTACTTCAAAACAAAATAAATAAATTATAAAAAACCAATCCAGAGTGACTATCAAAACTCTGAAGGATGTCAAAACATGAAGACTGAAGATACAAAACATTCCGTTAGAAGGGGAAGTTCTTTTCTAGAATTACCTAGCTATCTGAAAATAAAGCCACCATTTCTGTGAAGTGACAGTGGTCTAAAGAATTTTGAAGAAATAGCAATCTGTGACTTTAATATCCCAGTCCATGTCAGACCTTTTCTGGCAGTGCTGAGAAAACATTTCCTACATACTTTCAGCCTTATCATGGAAAGTCAGACAGCTTGGGATCACATGGGTTGATGTGTTTTCAACCAAATAAGAGTCAGAAATGTAAAAGAAAAATACCCTGGGAAAGTTTCCTTCAGCTCATATGTATGAGAGAATATAGTACATTCCCCTGTCCAGCCTATAATTAAGATGAAAGGCATATTTCCATATAATTTGCCATTCAGTGGCATGGTTTGCATTCCATGCAGACTGCATCATCTTGATTCTTGTAATGCAATTAAACAAAACAAAACAAAAAAAGAAATCAGTCTGAATAGGGTGTGTTATTACAGTTCAGACTATTTTTAACTCTCAAGAAACAAAGCTGTTTTAGCTGCTAGCTTTTCATAGGAATTGAAATGTACATCCTCTGCCAAAGTGGGACTTTTTGTGTAAAATCAACAAACTACCCTGGCTTGAAAACTCAGCTTATATCACTTTCTTTCCTCATTATCAGATGGACAGAGAAAGACAGAGGAAAGCAGTAGAGATACTCTTAACCTACCTTTTATTCAGCTACATTTTTAGCCCTCCATGGCTGTCTGTCATAGTCTGTGCGATTGTCTTGTTGAGCTGTAGGGCATTGTTGCAAGCATGCACACAAACACACATGCATTTAAGCCTTTAGCTCTGTGCAGGTCTGACCATGCATAGTCTCATCAAAGTGAATTAGAACCTTTCTTTCTGAGGTCAGAAATGTATTATGAGTGATAAACACTCAGTAGCTCTCACCAACTGGAAAGATTTACAGACTGATTCTGCTTTTTGCTGCAGTTCAATGACTTCAGTGGAGTTCAGGAAAACCTGAACACTTAAGTAAACCATAAGTATTTTAGGAGCTCTTGAGAAGTTCTTCCCTTCTGAGTTCTCTAGTACTTCCTAATTCCATCTGTGCTAGAAATGGCATGAGAACAGTCTTTCTCGTGGTAAATCAGTATATCCGTATTTTCTCTAAGCTAGGATGAAGAACAGCAGAGGACACACACATATAAACAACTTAAAAGAGAATATAAACTGAGAACTTTTTTTAACCCCCCAACACAGTTCAGTTCAAGTTTTATGCTAAGACCTGTGCTGATTCTTCTTTTATACAAACCTACTTGTCCATCATTATTAGAGTCTGGATTCCAAGGAGATATATATGCTTAAAGTCAGATGTCTGGCCAAAGATCTATGGGAAATACAGATGTCAAGACACATCTGGAGAAACCACAGAGCCCTTCAAGCACAGGTTCTTATATGCAGATATACCATTTGGATCAGGGACCTAGTGAAGCTGCTGGAAAACTGCCAGTGCATTGAGGATCAGTCCCATGATGATGAGGCTTTGCCCCAGTGTCCTCACCTGGGCCCAAGACAGTGTGGAGAGTGAAGAAAAAGGAGTGGACTTTTCTCCAGCCTCCCTCTTGCACAAAGAGAGCAAGAGCAGTATGCCTTTCCTTGCCTGCATAGCAGCTGCCCTGGAGTTGTAACACTACATTTTTGATCGGCAACATCCCTGGCTGAGGAGATTCTCATAGTTTAGTTCTTTACACACCAGTTGTGTGTAATTTCCAGAATATCCTTATGCGCTCTTCCATTATTCCCTTTCCTGGAGCTTCTGCATTAGCAGTAGGCTATCATCAGAGGGAGAAAATGTCCACTTGGATATACAGAGAAATCAGAATGTTTGCTAGAAACTAACATATCACTTTCTGTTGGGTTCATACTGAGTGGACATTTTCTTCTGGTGCTGATATCCCACCATTGACACCAAAGCACTAGGAAAAGGAGTGATGAGGGTGTACATAATGCTCTGCAGACTATGCACAGCTACCTCATCACCTCCTCTTGGGTCCCCAACAAGGGCCAATATGTGGCTGAACAGCTGTAAGACTAGGCCAAAGAATGAAAAAGTTTAGCACCTTCTGCTCCTGCTGAGAAAGACCAAGTTAATTGCACTTCTGCCCTCTTGCCAGCTACTGTGGCCAGCAAGGGTACTCTCCATCCTCTTCTTTCCTCTCCCTCCTTTCTCATATTTGTCAGGAGCAGAGGAATTCAGGCAAATAGTTCCTGCCTGCCTCCAGAGGAACAACAATTTGATGAACTCAAGAAAGAGAGAACAGACAGGGGTACGGAAATGGAGCTTCCTGAGGAAATCTGTTTTTCCATGTGAGACCACTCAGGGAACTGATAAGCTTGAGAACCTGAGCATCACTAGACAACCTTCTGTACATCAGAACCACACCTGTGGTCTCTCCAGACTTACTTCTGATAAAGAATGATATAAAGAAAGACAAAATGCAGGAGTAGATGGCAGGAGGAGCAGTGTCTCTGTGCCAGTTGGCACGTTGGTTTGTTTTGTTTAGATTTTACACGGTGTCGGTGTCTGTGACAGATAAACCTGAGAGGTTTCAGAGTTCGGATTCGGCTTGTGCAAATACTCAAAAGTTTAGATGTTTATCTGAACCACATCTGAACTATGCAAAGTAACTTCTTGAGACTGCTCTGTTGGGCTGGAAATCTTGTAAGAACAGGCTTTCTCGTGACATTTTCAACACTCCTGCTTCCTGTCATGGCAGTGAAAACAGCCGTCCTCACGGTATTTCAACAATTCTTCTTCTAAATGGAAACCAGAAGCAGAGTGTGTGTGTGTGTGTGTGTAGAAATCTATGAGACATCTCCAAACTTTGGAAATCTGCTGCTTGAGTTTCATTCTAGAAACATTTAGTGTTCAGAAGCTTACTTTTTTTTTTTTCCCAAACCTGTTCTACAAAAGAGAGAGCACAGAAGAGGAAGTGAAAGTGCTACTGACAGAAAGAGATGAATCAAGTCATATCATTTTTTTGCAGTAAAAAAAACACAAGAGGTATTTGATGGAGTTGAAAGACAGCATAATTAAAATGAATAAAAGCAAACACTTTTTCACATAACTTCTGTGGCACATGACCACAGGATATCACCGAGGCCAAAATCTTAACAGGATTTAAGAAGTGATAGGTCATTCATATGGATAATAAAGATATTTGCTGTCACTTTGGATAGAGTTGTACTAAAATATTTGCAAGGGATATAAACTCATCTGCCTCATGGTATAAGCCAGACCCCAAGCAAATGGCATTAGGGAAAAAAATTGTGTTGTTAAATCCCTTTTAATAATAGCTTTTTTAATTGCATATTAATGCTACATGTCTGGTATTAGAGAAGAGATGATACTGAACTAAAAGAAGCTTCCTGTTGCTTTCCATAGAATTCCTCTAAATGAGTTGCTAGAGGACCAAGATATGGAAATTGTATGTGGTTGCTTCCTCTAGCAGACATGAGGTAAGATATAAGCCCTAGTTTAAAGTCAAAATAATACTTATCACAGCCAGTAAGTAGAAGTATACTATCCCAACTATATTTGGGGGAAATTAAACAGAACAATTAATAAGTTTATGGACAGCTGCATGGTAAAACAATAGAAAAACAGAATTACAATTGTGGTATCCTGGGTTTCTATACCTATTAGTAATGCATTGAATCATAGCATCTCCTTTCTGTATCTGTAGATGAACATAGGTGTGAACATCTGTAACAGTGATTCTCAATCTATTTAACAGGAAGAACTGGTCAGGAAAACAGAATTTTTATCCCCAGTGGAAATTTCAGTATTTCAAACCTGATTTTTATTTGAGTCAGAAATAAAAACTAAAATGTCATGTTTCACTGTGAACAAAAGATTGCTTCAAAATCACTGAAGTGTTTCATTTTGATAGCATCAGTTTCATGTGACATTAATTCCCTTGTTAATACACTTTAAACTGACCATGTTGAAACACTGTAGTATATTACATTTTAATAACTCAGCTATTGTAATAGTGCATGAATCACTGAATACATTGTGTAGCCTTAATATTAAAATTACAGTCCAAATGCATTGACAAGTCAGAACAAATTCAAAATACTTTTCCTCCTCTAAATGAAATATTTAAATGTAATATTCAGAATGGTACATTCTCAGATTTCCCATCAACAAACATTGTTAGTATTGCATGTTTCCTTAAAAAAACTCCAATCAAAAAAAACCACCCCAAATGCAAAGTTTGTGGATGTAGTCTACCTGGACTTCAGCAAAGCCTTTGACACCGTCTGCCACAAGAAGCTCCTGGCAAATCTGGCATCTTGTGGCTTGCACAGATTCACTCTGAAACGGGTCAAGAACTGGATGGAGGGCTGGGTCCAGAAAGTGGTGGTGAACGGTGCCACAACCAGTTGGTGGCCAGTCACTAGTGGTGTCCCCCAGGGATCAGTGCTGGGCCCCATCATGTCCAATATCTTTATTGATGATCTGGACAAGGGGATTGCGTCCATCATCAGTAAGTTTGCAGGTGACACCAAATTAGGAGCAGGTATGGATCTGCTGGAGGGTAGGAGGGCCCTGCAGAGGGACCTGGACAGGCTGGCTGGATGGGCAGAGGCCAATGGGATGAGATTTAACAAGGCTAAGTGCAGGGTTCTACACTTTGGCCACAACAACCCCATGCAGAGCTACAGGCTGGGGACAGAGTGGCTGGAGAGCAGCCAGACAGAGAGGGACCTGGGGGTGCTGGTTGATAGTAGGCTGAACATGAACCAGCAGTGTGCCCAGGTGGCCAGGAGAGCCAATGGCATCCTGGCCTGGATCAGGCATAGTGTAGCCAGCAGGACAAGGGAGGTTATTCTTCCCCTGTACTCGGCTCTGGTCAGGCCACACCTTGAGAACTGTGTCCAGTTCTGGGCTTCTCAATTCAAGAGAGATGTTGAGGTACTGGAACGTGTCCAGAGAAGGGCAATGAAGCTGATGAGGGGCCTGGAACACAAACTCTATGAGGAGAGGCTGAGGGAGCTGGGGGTGTTTAGCCTGGAGAAGAGGAGGCTCAGGGGTGACCTCATTGCTGTCTACAGCTACCAGAAGGGAGGTTGTAGCCAGGTGGGGGTTGGGCTCTTCTCCCAGGCAACCAGCAGCAGAACAAGAGGACACAGTCTCAAGTTGTGCCAGGGGAGGTATAGGCTGGATGTTAGGAGGAAGTTCTTCACAGAGAGGGTAATTGCCCATTGGAATGGGCTGCCCAGGGAGGTGGTGGAGTCGCTGTCACTGGAGATGTTCAAGAAATGATTGGATGAGGCACTTAGTGCCATGGTCTAGTTGATTGGATAGGGCTGGGTGATCGGTTGGACTGGATGATCTTGGAGGTCTCTTCCAACCTGGTTGATTCTATGACTTGCATCTCCCATCAGAAATCATTTCTAATGAAAAATTTTCACTCAGTTCTCAGAAAACCCTAAGCCAAGCCACATTCCTTATGCATCTCAACTGATACAACTCAGTGGTGAGGAAAGCTACTGCTCTTGTGGTAGTAGAAGCAATAACTTCATTAAAGCAAGAGAAAAATGGAAATGATGATTGCAGATAGCCTCAGGTTGCTGTCTGGTACAATAACATAGTTGCTCTTTACACAGTAATGAGCAAACCAGATGTATTCTGTCATGAGTAGAGTAGGAATACAGTTAGTGCAGCAAGATATGAAGCTGCATTTCAGATATCTAGAAAGATTCTGGACAAAATATCTTTTCTCTAGATCTAGCTGACTGAATCAATCTCTTTAGATTATATCTTAACATTTGCAGCAGTAATAATAAATTTGGGGTTGAATCATGCTCTTATCCTTCTCAAGCACTATCTCATTCACAGCTAGTCCTGTCTAGGGGCTGAAAAAGCCGTAGCTGATGCAAATCCTTTCCTGAATTTTTCTCCTCCCCTTTCTGTGTATATCATATATTATGTATATCAAATCCACACCTTTCCATCTATCTATACCTATGCATAAGTTTGTCTGCACTTCCATCTATGGTAAATCTGTGTGGAAAAGAAGTATTTGCATCTCTCTCCTTTTTCCTGGAAAAGGATGGTTGACACAGACAGACTGGGAAAACAGTGAGCCATTTTAGTCTCCTTCATGAAATGCTGAGGGGTCCTCCCGAGGCAAGGTGTATGTGATTTTGGTCCTGAGTGATGAGCAGCAGAATCACAGAATCATAGAATTGTTTCATTTAGAAAAGACCTCTAAGATCATTGAGTCCAACCATTGACTTAAGACCACCATGGTCATTAAACCATGTCCTGAAGTGCCAGGTCCACACATTTCTTGAACACCTCCAGGGACAGTGACTCCACCATCTCCCTGGGCAGCCTGTTCCAATGCCTGACCACTATTTCAGTAAAGTTTTTCCTAATGTTCAGTCTAAACCTCCCCTGGCATAATTTGAGGCCCTTTCCTCTTGTTCTATCAGAGGTGCTGTTCTCGTGGCTAACTGTAAAGCAACTGTTGATGCTCCGTGACTTTTAGGTCCTTTCAGAGTAGCCTAAAGGTCCTATCTGCAGGGTGTACTGCAGAGTCCACCCATCTCTGGAGACCCTGAGGTAGAATGGAAGATCTTAATAGACTGAATCTGGGCTTGCAGTAGGAGGGGGAGGAGATGAGGGCTATAAGCAGAGTAAAGTGGCAGGGATGAAAAAATCCCATTTCGTTTATCATTACAGTCCAGAGTCACTTGCTGAAGTTACATTTACTTATGGCCATTGACCATGCTTTGGGTTTGTATTTTTTTGGGGGGAATAGATAGATAAATAAATAAATAAATAAATAAATAAATAAATAAGAAAAAAGGGGAGAAAACAAGATATGGAATTATATAAATGGGCAAAACATATTAATATAGACTTCATTTTGTACATCAACTTGTACCACAGCAATCCAGTGCATACCTTGGACTACTGTTCCCTGTGACTCTAAAGCTTTTTAATTTCTCATTCACTTTGTCATATAGCCCTGCCATCTATCATCTCCTGCTGCTCTTCAGGTTCATTTTCCCATCTGATTTCCACCAGTGCTTCATCACTTGCATCTACATTTAAGAATTTTTCCTGTTAAACAACTTTGTGACATTTAAAGAGATAGATGGTGACCAAAGTAAATGCCACTGTATCTTTCTATATAGAATCATAGAATCAGTCGGGGTTGAAAGGGACCACAAGGATCATCTAGTTCCAACCCCCCTGCCATGGGCAGGGACACCTCACACTACATCAGGCTGGACAGAGCCTCATCCAACCTGGCCTTAAACACCTCCAGGGATGGGGCCTCAACCACCTCCCTGGACAACCCATTCCAGGCTCTCACCACTCTCATGGTGAAGCACTTCTTCCTCACGTCCTGCCTGAATCTCCCCACTTCCAGCTTTATTCCATTCCCCCTAGTCCTGTCACTACCTGAGACACTAAAAAGTCCTTCCCCAGCTTTCTTGTAGGTCCCCTTCAGATACTGGAAGGCCACCATAAGGTCACCTCGGAGCCTTCTCTTCTCCAGACTGAACAGCCCCAACTCTTTCAGTCTCTCCTCATATGAGAGGTGCTCCAGCCCTCTGATCATCCTGGTGGCCCTTCTCTGGACACCTTCCAGCATGTCCATATCTCTTTTGTAATAGGAGGTCCAGAACTGAATGCAGTACTCCAGGTGAGGTCTCACCAGAGTGGAGTAGAGGTGGAGAATCACCTCCCTTGACCTGCTGGCCACACTTCTCTTGATGCATCCCAGGATCTGGTTGGCAATATGTTGTATTGTGCAGCAGGACTAATGTGTATCTGAAAGCAGTAAAATCCAGATTGGATGAGGGAAGTGATATATGAATGTCTATGCATACAGGTGTGTTTCTTTTGGAGCTAAAATGGAGTTTTCAAGTAGTTTGATGAAATTAAGTGGGTAATGTCACCAGACAGAGAAGAAAATCTACATCTCTAAATCTTCCACTATTTAGCAATAGATCAAAATAGTTACAGCAGGAACAGTCTTGTTTTTTGTAGTAATGATATTCTTTGTTTAAACATTTCAATGAGATTACACTAAATAAATTACAAGACAAAGTAGTTGCATCAATTCTCAGTTCTTCGAGGAGGTTGAGCAGTTCAAGAATGATCTTTATTATAGCAATGTATAAAGTTTTCACATTTAATGCTGAACTGAGATTTGCAGTCATAGCAGGAACAAAATCTTCTCAAGGATCATATCCCCCTCAAATTACATCACTTATTCAGAGCAGTGAATGTGCTTCCTGATAATTTTCTCTCATATCTGTTAATTTCCCACTAGTTATAAATATTTTAAAGATTTTCCATGAACATTGTGTTAGCCTTTCTAAGAGCTTCTCAAAAAATTCCCAGTTGTGGATCTTCAAAAATAAACAGCTCCTAAAATGGAACAAAATCTAGAGCATAAAATAGTTCTTCATTTACTAAAAATACACAAGACAATCCAAGTTCTCCACAAGAACCAGATTTTATTATTGACTCATTGGAGGCCAGCATCTCAGTTTATAAAGTGGAGGGAATCATCCATCCATTCTCTCTTGAAATACTAAGAATACATATTGCCTATCAGTTTAGTTCATCCCACCACTGTTTCAAAGCCCCTGCCTCCTGGTCTGAGTTAGAACAGAATCAATTCTGTTCAATGATTTTACTTTTCAGCTCAATCTCTTTTAAGTAACTGACCCTTCTGAAATTAACAACATGTTTTCACAGACAGTGTCTGTTTCAAGTAACTGCTTGATGCTTCTAGGTAATGTCAAGGGTTGGTATGCAGACCAAGATCACTGTTAAATCTTGTGTACTACATGGGGATGCAGAATAAAAGACAGGGAGGATTGGCTGGCCAAGTGACCTAAACTGATCAGCTAGGTATTTCATTCCATATACCTCATGCTTGGGATAAAGCTGAGGGATCACAAGGGTCAGGCTCTCTTGCTATTCTTCAGTGGCTGGCAGCCAAAGAGAATTCTGTCTGTTCTGCCTTTGATCCTGGCCCACAAGTTCCTGAATCCAGCTCCAGAATGCAGTTCCCATCTGCCACTGAGGCCAATCTTTAATGTCTGCTACAGCATCAGTGGTGATGGTGACTAATTGCCATGAGGGGGGCTGAGTTCAATATTGGTTTTACACACAGTTGTATATATTTCATTTTATTAGTATTATTTTCATTAAGGTAATTTTAGCTTTCTTTTCCAGTCCATAAGTCTCACACTAATTCCTTTTCTTTGGGGAAAGACGGAGAGTGTCTGTTAGTTGTTCAGTAGCTGGCCCAGCCCTAACCCATGAAAACTTCTTTTATCCTGTAGAACAACCCTGATCAACCCTTCTGAAAACCTTAATTGCAAGACAGCCCATTCATTCTGTCTGTCACATGTAGATGCATCCCAGCCAGAAAACCAAAACCATCACTGAGCCTTCTCCATAATGTTAAAAATAAAGTCAACACTGAAGTTTGGTCCTTAGTTCATATAGTTCTCTTTTTGATGGCAGGTGGTAAAAAGCCTCTCTTCTGAAGTGAGATGGGGATTGACAGCACCTGATGTGGTATTCTAGAAATAATATTACGCCTCTGCTACTCTTTACTCTTTTCTATGTAACGAGTCCTTTGTGTCTTGGTCCCTGTGATGGAGTGGTGGCAGTAGCAAAAGTGAACATGTATACATTCAGATATTTTGAGAATGAAGTATGATGTTTAAGTTCAAGTTGCAAAATGGGAGAACAGGAGATGAAAGGGGCAATCACCTCGAGGGAGGAGGATCTGGAAGATCTGAACACACAAGTTTCTTTGCTAGGTTAACAGGATACTGTCATTAGGCTCATCTATGTAAAGTTCAGCCCATCCCTTCTATAGGGACATTGGCTATCCAGCATGGGGTAGCATGCGTCATAACAAAAAGTGTTCTGCCATGACTAAGGATCTTAGGTTTTTGGGGGAAATTTGGGGGAAATCTGAGGAATTCGAGGGAAAAGACTAATCAAACCTTTCAAAAGCAAGATCCCAAAACCTAACCTCCAGAGACCATACTCAGACAGATATTTCCCACCCAGCAACACCCACTGACTTCATAGTCACAGACACTTTAAAAGAAGAAGTCAGTGTCTTCTAGTTAGTACTCACTGGATGCTCTAGAGTATTGCGTCCAGTTTGGACCCACTGGTCCAAGAAAGACACCGAACAATAGAAGTTAGTTCAATGGAGGAACACAAACATGCTCAGGGTGCTGGAGAATAGACCCTGGGGAGCTGGGGCTGTTTAGGCTGGTGGAGAGACAGATTTGAAGGACTTGATAACAGTCGCCCATTACCTATGGGGAAGCTGTCAAGAAGAAAGGGTGAGGCTTTCGACAGTGGTCCACAATGGGAAGATGAGAAAACAAGTGTTGAAACAGAAGAGTTCAGCCTGGTTGTAAAGAAATTTTTTTCACTATGAGAACAGTTAAACAGTGAAACAAGCTGCCTAGGAAGGTGGTGCAGTCTGCATTTCAGTTTCGAGGATCTTACCGGATAAAGAAAGCCCTGACCTTGTCAATGGACTCTGCTGACCACAGGTAGTTGAACTATAAGATCTTCTGATGTCCCTCCTCCAACCTGAATTATCCTGTGGTCCTGTGGCAGTGTTACAGAGCCTTTTCTATTTCAGCACCATTTCTCCTATTCTTTGACAAAATCATTTTTGTAAACCCAAGGTCATATAAATCTCTTTGAATGTTGAGTGACACAGGAAGACATTAATTTCACCAAAATAATATTGCCTGAGAATGCACAATGGGGTGGAGTTGTTTTGGGTTTCTTGCAAGGGCTGTTAACTTGCCAGCTGGAAGCTTGCAGTGCTCTTCCCCAGCTCCTCTAGCTGACTGACTATGCAAAAGTATGGCATGATGTATGATGTATGTGTGTATATATATATATATAGGAACATGCAGCTAAAAGGCATTCTGCAATTGTGCCATGTTGTGTCTCCAGTACATGTCGTCACATCACCACCTGAAAAAAAACCAAAGCCAACCCCACTCCCCCAATCTCCTTTAAGTGTCTCTCTTTTTCTTTCTCTCCTAACTGCTCTGTATTATTTTAATCTACCAGATTTCCCTGCCCCTAACTGCTCTCTATTATTTTAATCTACCAGATTTCCCTGCCCCCTCCACTTGGTAAGATTATATTGGCTTTCAGGAACAGTAGGTTTATTTTCATACATGCTATTTGGTAGCTCTTCTCAAGAACATTACACTAGGCAAACACACTACTCTTGTTTACTCAGAGCACAATTCCAGGACAGTTGTACTAATTTGAAAAACCTTCCTAGAAAGGAAATTTTTGTACTGTTTTGATTCTGATTATATTTTCCCCTATGTATTCATTTATCTTAAAAATAAACCAACGAACCAACCAAGCAAAACAACCAACAAAAACAAACAACCAACCCCAAACAAACAAAAAACCCAAACAAACAAATAAAAAACCCTCAGTTGCAACTCATAGAAGAAAAGAACATGTTTGACTTTTGGTGTGTTGTGCTCATATTTTGTTTTAAATTAATATTGTTGTCCTAAACCAAGTTGTTCTGCATTCGTATTTCTCTCATGGATTCACCTAGAAGTTGTGCAAATATTGTATATAGGCTTCAGCAAAAAAAGGATGAAGTCATGTGCTGGTTTTGTAGCTATTTTCTTTAAATGCTTGAAAGGTCAACTGATCTTTATCTGAAACCTTGACCTGAGAAATCCTAAAACACAGCTTTAGGATAAAATACAATACTCTGATGGAGAGAAAATGGACCTAGAAGAAGGAATGTGGAAACAAAACTGTAGGGTTTTTGAGCTTGCAAAGAGCAGAGGAGCACTGAGAAATCACAATCTGTTTTCAGTCATGAATATCTTGTAAAACTGGAGTGAGGCACATTATCTACCAGCACATGAAGCTGATGATTTTCTAGTGATCTTTTCTTCTCAGTGATGGAGATCAAACTTGCAAAAGCTAAAATAAGAAATAGTGAACCATGTTACAAGGAAAACAATGAAGTAATTGAAATGCACTCATTCTAGCCAATAGCTTTTCTCTCTGGTTAAGGTTAAGAAAAATGAATGTATTAGGACTTTCCTTAGAGTGCTGCTGAAGGTATCCTTTGAACTAAAATAGCCTGAAGCCCAAAAAGCCAGAATATATTTTCTACAAACTGTTTTGTAGTGCTGTTGTTTATTTATCTAACTCTAGCTTAACATGAACTTACTGCAGAAAGATGCTTTACTGTCACTTTTCAAATGAGAAAACCGAGGGCTAATTCATCCTTTTTTGGGTTTTGGAGTGGTCTCATGAAGCTGCACAGATGACTTAAAGGTGTCCTACTGAATACTGATGTGAGAATTTTTTCATTAGGTATGACAGACATTTGATTTGATGCCTTCTCCATATGCACAACACCAGAAAGAAGAGAAGCCCTCCAGATTCCTAAAGTGATGCAGCACTCCTTTTCTATACTTTGTAGTTCAGAGGGGGAGTATATCCCACAGAAATACCATCCATCATCCCTAGGTTTCTAGGGATCTGTGCTACTCTATCATCTACTCAGAGCTGTGGTTATGAGAAACAGTGGAGGCTAAGAAAATTAAAACCTGACCTTCACCTGGTATAAACTGACACATTCTATTGAAATCAGTGCCAATTTCTTGCTTATGATTTACTTTTTCTGATGCAGCATGTTTAAGTTTAAACAGGGCATTTGAAATTCAGTGTTAAGTTTCAGAGGCACCTACCTATATGAAAATGTTGGTGTAAATTAGAAATAAACAACTATGCAAAATTGCATATGTGCTCATCTGTTTGCCTTTCCATCTGTGCATTTTCAAATAAACTCTTTGGGATTTGAGGATTGGTTACCAGCTGAGAAAAACTGACACCCTGAAGACTGATCTGCTTAGTTCAAAATCCATTATCCCAGGGATAATTTTTTCTTTACTTGAGTCTCTGCTAAAGGATTGAGTCTATGTGTAAGAATAGGTGCAAAGATTCTGCTGGTGCTGGTTAGGTGGTTTCAGTTTACAGAGGGTTTCTAGGGAAATAGTGCCCTGTGTGCTTGCCAGCAGTCTCATTTGGCTCTTCTCGGAGTAATTCAGTTAGTTTATTTGTACCAGATTACAGCAGGGGGTAGTAGCAGAATTTAGAGAAGCAGAGGAAAGTAGAAGCCACAGCAGAAACAACTTGGTACCCTAAGCAACACAAACAACAACAGCTGAAGAAGCTGAGCCAGACAGGAATTGGATTGTCCAGGATACTCTCCTTATGCTGTGCAGAGTGATCTTGAGCACTCTCAGGCAGCAGAACAGTCCTCATGCAACCAGGGAAAAAAAAAAATAACAACCACTTTTGGAAACTGCAACGACACAGAGAACTCTCTTTCCCAGGGTGAGGGCTTCTGCCTACCACACCCAGCATCAAGTGTTTTGAAACCAACAACAAAGCCCTGCACAACAAAAGAAGAGCAGTAATAACAGCTAATAATGCTAAAATAAGAAGAGTTTGGCACCTTCCACTGAGAATCTATACAGTACACAACGATGCCAAGCAACCAGTCATCTTGGCTAAAATAATTGATGGCAAGAGCTGAGGGAATCATTTCATAGCAGAACACACTCTGCTTACAGTGGGCTCATTTTTGTGTGTGTTCCAGTGGGAGATCCAACAGCACATCACAGGTTTCTCAAAGACTTTTTCTGTTTGAATGCATTTTGGTTGTTTTTCTATATTAATCAGTTTTACTTGAAATTAGAGCTCTGCTGCTATTAGGCTACTGGGAGACATTGCATTTTTCAGTTCCCAAAGTGTGCTGCATAAACATATCCACTGTTGTTAACTTATTAAAAAAACTAGCTGATGCAAATATCCACTTGTAGAACTTCAGAAGCCTTTTTTAAAGTCAGCTTATGTGGCTAGAGATTCGTTGGTGTGCATATGTATTGCAAGTAAGCACACAAAAAGATGTGACTGAGACTGAAGTAAATTAATTGAAAATGCAAATTTTTATACATCCAGTACAGTAAACCGTATATATGGTTATTTCAGTTTAGTCAAGTGCTTAAATTCTTTGTAGAACTGGGGTGGAATTAAACTTAAAACTAAGCCTATGATTCAGTATTTTATTGAATCAAGGCCCGTTTGTAGTTTGGGGCAAACTTCTTGCTTTTTAGCCAACTGTACTTATTAAATTACAGTATCTTCAAGGACATAATTTTGTTTTCTTTATTTTAGGGCCATTTTACAGTGACAGGACATAAAAAAAAAAAAAATCATCTCTCTTTAGAAAAACCCAAACCCAGCAGCTCTCAGGAGCTGTTGATTTACAGTGTCCTGCCATCATGATCTTGAAATGAGCATTTGTTCTGATGATGTGATGTTTGTGATTTCATATCCTGCTGTGGTGTTTCAGTGTGAGAAGGCGTATTTTGGAACTCAGATGAACTGGAATGTTGCCTCACCTACTCAGGCAGTTTCAGGTCCAATGAATTGATTTAATCTTTTTGCTCTTAATAAAAAACAGTTGTTATTTTTCTTACTCTCCACTGGATTCCTAGACCACATCTACAGTGGTGTCAAGAAAACAAATATAAAAATCAGTGTTTGAATGCAGCTTTAATTTCTTTGTGACCAAACTGGCTTTCAGCAATATTTAACGATCAGAATATGAAATCATTTTAATATCTAGTCATACGTATTCATTCTTGAATTGCAAGAAGCATTATTATAACAATCAATGACCACTGTACCTATCCAGTCAGAATTTCTCTTTTTGCAGCTTGTGACCATTGATTCTCATTCTGTCACTGAACTCCTCTGAGAACAGCTGACCTCCATCTTGTTCATACTCTCCCATTTAGTAGTTGAAGAGCACAATAAGCTATTTAATTATCTTTTTCCTAATATAACTGAACGAATACAGTTCTCAGCCTCTTCTCATATATCATGTGTTACAGACCCCTTGTCATCTTGATGGGCCTCCCTTTGACTTACTACAGTACATCTCTATCTTTCTTGTAAGGACTGCAACAGAGAACATATTTCATACTGTCACTGACAGGTGGAGAATATAAATGAAACAAATCTGGCACTTTGCAGTATTTGGTAGGTTTGATTGAAGAGTACTGGCTCTGGAATCCTCTTGCCTCAATTAACCATCCCACTTTCCTTCCCAGTTTATGTTCTTAAAGTAACACTTTTGTAAATTAGTCTCCTCTTTATTCACCACCGTTTCAATGAATCAGGCAAGAGAGACTAACACTGATAGGTAGAGGTGCTCTGTGAGGACCTTCTTGAACGGATGATTCAAGAACGGTCAGACTCTAACCTCAAAGGAGCTCATAAAGTGAGAAGTAACACTTCTATTGTCCCTGCATTTGCCTTGCTCATCACCTGTACATATACTACTATAAATCACTGCCTGATCCCTGACACTTCTCGTTTCAAGAATGTGTTGTCAAAGAAATAATGGTGCCAGAGGTACAAGTCAGTAAATGAGGAGGTAAGCCCAATCACCCTTCAGGCGCCAGGCAGACTGAGACCCCTTCACACAAGCAAATACAGCAGAGTCTGACTCTGAGCAAAGAAAGGAAGAAGCATCCTAGAGGGTCAAGAACTGCATCTGAGGAACAGAGAAGGAAGGGGACATTCAGTTTTTCTGAGTCATGTGTCTTCCTGGGCCACCAGTGGGGACTGCAGTAAAATTCCTTATGCTTGTAGTGGAATACAATTCACCCACTGCAGATCCTCCTGCATCAGATACTATCTTTGTTACATCTGTCTCCTTCTCTTTGGTGTGTTTAGAAGAGAAAAAAAAATAGAAATTCTGCAGGTGCAGAATTTGGCACCAACAAGGGTTAAAGATAGTGTTGTAAACATCATTGTGCTTGTAGACATACTGATGGAAACAGCTATGAAATAAGGTGCTATGCAATGAGAATAAGAAAAAAATCACCACCAAAAAAAAATATCTACACCATGCCATATTCTGAGGCTATGTAGTACTTCTAAATACAGCTGCCGATAGAGGAGATTTTTGTTGCAGTTTGAGCTTGTAGTTTGAGCTTATAGTTTGAAACATTGCCCAGTTTTTAATTTGTCATGAAACACAATGAAATTGCAATTAATAGGTTCTTTCTATGAGCCACAAGGTCAGTTTGACACTGTGAATAGTTAAATCATCCTTGGCAAGATTCTTATTCTGTCTTAAATTCTATAATGACAAATCCAGATTACCATCATCACTTGACATGTCAGTGCCCAGCACTTAATCTAACACCATTTGGTTTTGCACTGAATAGTAACACCTTTAACACAGTCATTAAGGATGCCTATGAGTTCGATTGGCTTGACATTAGATATTTTACTTTTAATTGTGACTTTTAATATCTGTTATTTGCAATAAACAAGCAATCACAAAGTCTTTTCATCTCTACTTCTTCAACATCTTCAGCTCAGCCGCTTCACGGATGGAAGAGATTCAGTTCAGCTGGCTTCATACAGCAATCAGTAAAAGCCCATGAACCATCCCTGAAGGCCTTAAACCACATTTCACTGAAACACAAGATCTGGCCTTCTCCCCCTTAATGGTCCTTGAATTTTCAGTGATTGCCTAATTTAAGTATTCAACAGGAGGATCATTCTCTGATACTCAGACTTAATAAAATCTTCCTCTGAGAACTAAATTAGAAGTGCCACAAGGGACAACTTATGAAGCTGAATGCTACTGACTATGAGTAAGGGTATTAGTATCTGGCACTATGCTGCTTGGGCCACTACGTCATTTATGGCTTGTGCTGCTCTCTTCCTATACCCGCAGTGTTTGGCTCGGTTGTGGCTCTTGCAGTGCTAAGGAAAACAAAGTTCTCTACTGCCCCTGGAGCATCCTTAAAGAGAGAAGCATCCTAGAATCAGTCGAGGTCCACCAAATGTATGCTGAGCCGCATGCAATTGCCACCACTGACTGTTGGTGCCACAGAGCAACTTCATGCTACATCTTCCCTGTCCCTTTCACCCTCCTGCCACATGGAGAAGGTGAAGATGTATCTCTGCAGAAGCTGTGTCACCCCTGCATGGAGGGAGACGGCACAGGGAAAGGAAGGGCCAGATGTTTCTACTTGTAAGTCCACAGCTTTGTGTAGTCTGGACGAAATTCCATATGTCCATTAAACATTAAGAATGTATGGCTGGTACACTTAAAGCATTTAGCCTGAATTCAAAAGAGAATCCTCCAAAGTCTTTGTAGCTATACTAGTCTAGTTTTGTCAAAGAGATGAGGAAAGAACCAGAAGGGTTTTTGTTCATAAAACAACTTTAAATTAGCTTTTATCCATATTACACATACATAATATCTTCAAATAATGTCTCCTACTTTCTTCATTTTGGATTTCAAAACAATGCTGTACATATTGTTTAGCTTAAGGAATAAAATTAAATTAATTTATATACTAATAAAAGGCCAGAAAAGAATGCCTCTCATTCTTAATTTGACTGTCACAAAACAGATGTGATTCTTTTGCATTCCTATGAACCATCAGTGTCTAGCCAATTAAATCACTCCTTAGTAATACGCTTTTGAGTGTATGTCTAAAAGTGTTTGCAAAGTGAGGGTAATCACTGCCTACGTCAGTCCTTCAGTGTTAAAAAGGTTTTGTTTCCCAGACATATTGTCTGTTCAGATTATGCCATCTTCCAAGAAGGCACTGACTGTGGGAGTATGAGAGCTTAATCCAGAAATGCCCTGCTTTAGGTATATTTTACTATTGCCATCAAAAATAGCAGGAATAGTATTGTGTCAACTTTAGAGCCCCCTGAAGAGGCTAGAAATTATAGGATGCAAGAGAAATGCTAAAGTAAAATGAAGATGGGCTAGAGAGGAAGCAGCTGACCAGTCCTCTTACAAGTCATGACTGACACATCTGTGGGTTTTTAGACAGTGCATCTGCCAGACAATTCAGTTGTTAATTTTCCAGTCTGATGTGCATACTCAGGCAGAATTCAACAAAAATGGTTATGAGCAGAAACAGCAACGACAGGTTTTTGTAAGTGGAAAATTACATTTCTTGGTTTTGTTTTTGTTTTGTTTTTTTTTTCAGTAGAAGTTTTCAATTTTTCATCCATCTGGAAGCTGGTGAGGATACCCTCACCCTGGTGCCTGCCTTGTCAAGGCTTATTGCAGCTGTTCGATTGCTACCAATTGCAGCTCAGGGGTAATATTGTGAAATGGATCTGGCTCCTCTCCCTACCTGCCCTTCAATTCAATGCAGCAAAAGGAGAAACAGCTGGAGCATGACCCAAAAAACATCAGAATATTATTTTACCCATTGTGATTTTTAAGGAGAACTGTTTTGTTGCTCACCTCGTCCTTAACAAGCTGCAATATAGACCTATGGGAAAGGCAATGTGGTTTTCAAAGTGACTATGTCGTACATCAAATGTTCTTGATAAGACAGATGGTCTTGGGATAGATGGTCCAAAAGTGCTGGAAGCATGTAAAAGGTCGGTATATGTGTTTTATGGACCCTGAGCATACATACAACTAAATGTAAAGAGATGGTGTCAGTGAGTTATTGACCTCTGTGGAGCAGCTAGAAGCAATCACACAGTGAAAGCAGATGTTCCATGTGTGCATGTTTGTAGGCTGAACTATGACACTTATCAAATTCTCTTATTTGTTTTGTGGGGTTTTCTTATTGCTCCTGCAACCATACCTTATGGAAACTTTTTTGCTTGATATATAAAGAGATGTCTTGTCTTTGCTTTTCTACTTCTTGCTGTTAGAAATCTTGAGCTAAAAAGCTTTTAATTTCCAAAGCACTTCATGCTCATGATGTGAGTGTGAGTAGCAAAGCTGTTATAGAACAGTAAATGGGGCTCCTGTTTCTGTTGACTTTTACATATTTTCTAGTGTTAGCCTGAATTTGTGAAGAAAAAGGTTCTTCTGCTCAGAACATCTGACTCTGAATCAAGTAGTAATTTAAAATAGGTGGATGTTTAAAGTACAAATGGAAGTTGTCTGGAGTCTCAACATCTTGACCCTATGAATGCTGGTAGTTCTTGTAGCAACAAAGATTAAAAGACAAGATTTTCTCAAAAAAACAATTTTGGAAATTTTACTTGGAATAAGAAATCTCTCTATCTGCTTCAGTGAAGACCAGGATTTTCCCACAATTCCCTTCATGGTTACATCACAATAGAAAAACAAAACAAAACAAGACAAAGCAACAACAACAACAAAAAAACCCCACCACAACAACAACAACAACAACAAAAACACAAAACAAAAAACCCAAACCAACCAAACAAAAAAATTTTGGAAGAGGTCAGCTTTAGGTAATACAGCCACCCTTTGGCAGTCACACCAGAGGTGTGCCAAGAACACACTGCACCAGGTGCTAAGAGCACTGATTTTTAGGGATCAGAAGGTTATTCACATTCCTCTGCAGCTATCAACACATCCAGGGAGGTCTTTAAAACATACTCAGCTGCATAATGAAAGAGCAATGTCTTGACACATTTCCCAGCAGGCGCTGGTAAATAAAGCTTACCATTCCAGCACCACCCTTCCGTGATTCCCAGCTGGGGGTGGTAGGACAGCCTTGGTAGAAGGACACTGTCCCATAGAAAGCACCCTCAGTTCCAATACCCTGGCCTCAGGGAGCCACTGGCCCAGAATGTGCCAGTGGCTTAATCATACATGATACTTTTTAAATTCAAACCCATCTAAACCAGGGTGCCTCCACTCTTTCAAGGACCACACATGCAGAGTGATTTGCCTTTGCCTCCTCTTTTCCCATCCTCGCTGAGCTCCCCCGCCTCTTCCTCAGCTGCTCACTAAAAAATGTGCGATGTGGAAAATGTATGGAAAAGGCAATACTGAAAGTACTTGTGTTAATTTAACCCATCATGTATTGTGGTTTCACAGGTGGAATTCAGCATTGTGAGATCAAGTAGCTTCAGGCACTTTTCAAGCTGTAGGTGCTTTTCAATCATTTAGGGAACGAGTGCTGTCAAACAGCAGGAGGCAAGTTTGGGTTGACTAAGCTGTGCAATATGTGCTCCTCGTTGGAGGATCTCACAGCAAGATGGCAAAAGTATGAATATGTTTAAAGTATGATCACATAATTGATGTTACACATATATTATGTATGACAGGAGTAGTGTATAATGCTACTTAAGATCCATCCTAAGGTGGATTTTGAAACCATCTCAAAGTATTTGAAGGTCATAAACACCACACGGGAAGACAAATTACCTAGGGTAGTGGAATACACTTATGACAAGGAGAACTAGGATGCAATGGAACAAAGTTAAATTCAAGCTGCATATCAGGAAAATTTTCCTAGCAGAAAAGTCTATTAGCCTGTGGAATAGCCTCCCAGGGGAAGTGGTGGAAGCCCCACAGCCTGAGTCATTTAAAGCTAGACTAGAAAACATTCGAGAATAATCCTGAATTGGCAGAGAGTAATCCTACATTGGCAGGGAGATGGAAAAGATGACCTAATAGGTCTTTTCCATCTCTAGCTTCTATGATTCAACCAAGGTATGTTGCTGTGTGTTATGTATTGAGGCATGCCCAGCCCATTAACTTCAAGTTCCACTTCAAAGTGGAAATCTTGAAATTTTACTTTGGCTGCAACTGACTGTGCCATTTCAGCAGACAGTGAAAGCTTTGTGTTCCTAAAGCATTTGTTCATTTGGAAAGCCTGCATAGAGAGTGAAAATATTAACAATATATTTAGAACAACTTGTGGTTTCTTTTAAATAACAGGGATATTTTTTGTTTCTTTTGATTATTTTTCCTTTTTTTGAATCTTTTCTGGCATGGCACTGTGAGAAGCAGCCCTCTGACCATGTTCCAGTTATATCAATGTATTTTCACATCTGTTCCCATCATTATCATGTTTGAATATCTGATGCATAATCAGTGCAGGGAGCAGCCCTTAGCTCACAAGCAGGCCTGAATCTTGCAAATGAGGGAGAGTTTATAGGCATATGAGTCCGTGCATAACATTGCTGTTCCCACAACTGTGCCAGTTAAATATGTTGACACAACAGACCTGGCTCTCAACTTGGTGTAAATCACAGCAACTCTACCCACTGAGGAGCTTACTGGTGTGTTTTTGTCGTAATAGTGTGACTTTTGATGTGCTCCTGCTAAAATGCACTGGAATGGATCCTCTAACTTGCCAGGCTTAACTTGCATCACTCATACAGCACAATGCAAATGTGATCTGCCTGGAAATGGCTCATAGGCCATGTGCCCTGCCAGGAAAGCTCTGTGTTTCCAGAAAACTGGCAGATGCATCACAGCTGCTACCTGAGCCCTCTGCAGAGTAGGGAAGGGACCAGGGCCAGGGCCAGGGCTGGCATCAGCAAGAAGAGCTATTCTGCAGCAACACTCATACAGTGGCACAAATCTCCCCTGCAGAGCAGTGGGACAAGGAAGAGGCATAGTACTTTGTACATACAGTCCCACTGTTGAATGTACTCTGATATTGTAAGAAATAAGCCCTTTAAGGTCTGTTCCTAAAAAGAAATGCTCAATGCCCAATCCAGATTACAGCTACATCTCACTGATGGAAAGTGGCAGGAGAGGTCCAGTGCTCCATAGACCTGATAGCATCAAGGTCTTCAGCTTGGCAAAGAAAGAAGAGTGAGTTCTAATACTGATGTTCTGTGTTGGCCTTATTTGACTCAATATAAGCACTTATTTTTCTTGGTGAGGCCAACTCACCATGGGAAAACACTTTTCCAGTGCTGTGGGTATTGCTAAAAATTCCTGACATCAAAACTGGATAGCTTCCTAGTTCAAATCAGAGTTACCTCAAAAGTGTGTCTGCAAGACTGCCTTATGCTCTCACCCTTGTGGAATTCATGAGCTGTGTGACTGTGAGGACACTTAGTAATTATTTGCAAGACTGAGTGTGTCATGCTGGAGGAGTGAATTTTCTGATACTTCCCTAAGCATTCAGATCTTCATTTCACTCTTCTCAACCCATATGCTTAACAAGTGACATCTGGTTATTCTTGTTTTTATAGCACACATTTCTCTGTCCTTTTCCAAGGAGGCCCTTATTTTATGGAATAGCTTTACTGAAACCACAGCATTTAGAGATCCAAAAAAGTGTTGATTCTGATTTTGCACGGGGGGAAAATGGACGAAAGGGAGGCTAGACTAAAATGAAAAAACCTTCTCTTTCAGGAAATACACATATCAGTTCAGAGGTGTGCTTAGGCAAATTACTGCGCAATGTTCCTCTTTGCCCAATTCCTTTCTTCTTTCTTCTGTGACCATCCCTTCTTCTTGCCTGTCAGCTTATATCGAATTCAGACATTCCTTCAAACTCCATTTCTTTTTGCAGTAGAGGCTGTCTTTGTTTCTAAGATGCCTGACACAGCTCCAGATACTCAATATCTAGAGAAGGAGGAGAGAAACAGCAACTGTCCCAGGAGACTTCAGCTGAAAAATGTGTATTTTACACCTGCTATTATGTATTGGTTTCAACAGGGAATCAGATGAGGTGTCCAAGCTAGTAAAGAAAAAATTTAAAAACCAGTGCATTTTACAGGTAGCAGCATAAACATTATATTTGGCTCCCTCTTTTTTCTGCAGATCTTTCCATGGCTAGTAAGAATGGGATTTTTTTTTTTTCAACCTCTTCTAGCTTTGGCAGTGACTTCAGTGGGAGAGGGGTTACTCCATCACTGAGCCCATTTGGAAAATCTCACCTTAAATAATCAAATATAATTTTGATGCCCAGGATATTATCTGCCACATTCAACCTCAGCTACAAGTGGATCAAATTTAAATTCAAAATAGGAAATAGTAATCTGGAACACTGCTTGTTCTCAAATGGAGCTTCAGTGCCAGGCCTTGCCTCAACTCCAATTGCCAGGTCAGGAGTGGTAATGCAATATCATTTAGGACTCCGTGCTACAGAATAAAAGCTTCTCCATGTGTTAAATGCTTTGCTCTTTAACCTGCTGATGCTGGAAATGAGCACTTGTTAATGTTAGAGCGATAACATTTAACAACACTAGTATTTAGACCACTTCAGTGAAGTAATGATGCTTTTGGGTGTGAAAGAACTGCTTAAGGTCATGCAATAATGTAGGCTTTCAAAGTACAGAAGTGAAACTTCTGTACAGGACCAGCATCTTTCCTAAACCAGGATTAGTTGTGATTATAGTGCCACAGCACCAGGTTGGACTCTGATCATCATGGTATCAGCATCACAGTATATCAGAGGTTGGAAGGGCCCTCAAGAGATCATCAGGTCCAACCCCCCTGCCAGAGCAGGAGTAACAAGGTAACTCATAAATGACTTTGGAGAAAATAAAATAAAATAAAATGAGTGTCATATAGTCCTGCTGCAATGCATCTCTGCAAAATTTTTGTTGTGCAAAACATTGGTACCTGACTTATGGAAGGAGTCTTTTTACTTTTAATTGCTTTGCTTACTGCTAATTAAAAACTGTGAATGGTGGTTTCCATGATACTTATTTATGATAGCAAGCCTATATTAACATAAATATTTTATTGTTCAATGAGGACATAAAGAAAATAAATTGATGTTTTGGCAGTCATTCAATGTTTTTGGGATCTATTTTATAAGATATTTTGCTGATGAAAATGTGTCTTAAAGTCTTAGCAATATGTTTGGCTTTGGTCTTTGGCAGCAGAAAAGCAAGAATCTGAAAGCCAGAAATGTCCCCAGAGCATGCATCTATATTCCTGCTGTAGGTCTTCAGAATTCTCCTTTTACAGTCAATTGGAAAAATGTTTCAGTGGCTGTTTTCTGATACATTTTGATTTGTGTATGAGCAAATCTCACGTTTCTGCTGTCAGACGTTCCCATGTTTTATCACATTTTCCTTAAATGATTTTCAAGAAATTGCATTAACTCTTCAAGTTGACAGGAGTAAATATTGGCATGATAAAAGTCTAACACTGATTTCACAGATAACACCTCATTTCTGGGGAATTTTGTGTTGACTAATGAAAAAAACAGAAGGGAGAAAGCACTTGCACTCTAAGTACATTTTACTTTGAAGTGAAGTTCATGAAAGGCATCATGTATGGTTGCAGAGAATATTTGAAGATACATATATACATTAAACTTCCTTTGAAACTTGTATCTGAATGTCTAAAAACAAGGACATATTAGATACCATCCTAATTAAGATATTATGAGTAGAGCTTAGCACTCCTTTAAAAGCTTAACATAATACAGTGCTAGCAATGAATAACGAAATATTAATTCTGTACCCCAAATGTGTACTAGAAATCTTCTTCTCTGAGACAGTTTTCCAGTTCCTGCTTAAGAAAACAGCTTTCTGTACTGCTGGCAAAAACTTGTCCAAAAGTTAAGTATTTACTGTAGTATAAAAATCAAGAAAGGGAACTACCTCTTAAGAGTCATCAAAGTAAATTAAAAAAAAAAAAAAAAAGCATTGGGTCAAAAGTCAGGAGAGTTCATCCTGATTTTAATTATGCACTGAAGTAGAGATTTGGATTCTCCATCACCCATATTAAAATTCAGTAAGCAGGTCCACAAAGCAGATGTGTCAGTTCCCAGTCTGGCAAGACCTGCTATATTTTCCTGACCAAGCCCTATACTTGCAGTGCAACTATTCTTTTTGGCTGCTTATTAGCTTAACTGTTAAATTTTGTGGCACAAGCTGTCTTCCACAATGACATTTAAGTTTCTGATGTCGAATTACCTAGTATAGTTAGGCACTGCTATTCAAAATTCTGCTTTAAAATGTTTTATTTTATTTTCCTAAATAAAAATCCAGCTAGCTAATGGCTTAAATGAAATTGCCAAGCTCTTTGGTTTGACTTTCTGATTTCTTATGCTGACTTCTGCTCTTTTGGGGACAGTAGTACCCCATAAAGTTTTGCAAAACCAACTTCCAGTTTCTTCTCCATACAATCAACAGAAGCTTAAAGCTTTTTCCATAACAGGAAAGGAGCATAGTGACATCTCTTTAACAGTATTCTAACTAAGAAGGCATGTGCTTACTCTCACCACCAGTTCAGGAGAATATATTTTCTGTGGCACTGTCTTTTCTTGTGGTTTGAAAGTACCTATTTTTTTTCCCCACTACTGTAATGTAAAGAATTAATACTTAGTAAGTAAAAAGAAGAACATTAAGAAGACAGGAAGGCAGAAAAAACTATTTTTGTCTGCTGGAGTGGTTTGTATACTGCAACAGATGTTCTTGCAGCAGCTGAGAAAAAACTAATAGCTAAACAAAGAGGTATTTAACTTTGTGCTGCTTACGTTTGGCCAGTTGGGTCTTAGGCTTCAAGTTACACAAATTGAATGTACAGGCGTCCTTGGGCCCTGAGGAGATGCACCCAAGAGTGTTAGGAGAACTGGCTGATGTTGTTCTATCACTCTCCAACATTTTTGCAAAATCATGGGAAACAGGAGGAGGACTGAAGGAAAGCCGGTGTCACTCCAATCTTTAAAAAGGGCAAGAACGAGGTTCCAGGAAACCACAGACCAGTGAGCCTCACCTCTATCTCTGGAAAAACAATGGAACAGCTGATTCTGGAGGTTGTCTCTAGGCACTTGGAAGACAAGAAGGTTATCAGGAGCAGTCGGCATGGATTTACCAAGGGGAAATCATGCTTGACTAATCTGATAGCTGTCTATGCTGTCATAACTGAATGGGTAGATGCAGGGAGACCAGTGGATGTAGTCTACCTTGACCTTTGTAAAACTGTTGATACTGTCTCCCATAATATCCTTGTGAGCAAGCTCAGGAAGTGTGGGATGGAAGAACAGACAGTGAGATGGATTAGGAACTGGTTACAAAATAGAGTCCAAAGAGTGGTAGTCAATGGTGCCAAGTCCAGCTCAAGAGCTGTAACTAATGGAGTCCCCCCAGGGATCAGTGCTGGGTCTGGTCCTGAACATCTTTATCAGTGACATTGATGAAGGGACAGAGAGTCTGCTCAGCAAGTTTGTTGATGGTACCAAACTGGGAGGCTTGGCTGATACAGCTGAAGGTTGTATGGCCATTCAGTGAGACTTGGACAGACTGCAGAGCTGGGCAAAGAGGAACATAATGAGGTTCAACAAGGATAAGTGCAAAGTCCTGCATCTGGGAAGGAATAATAAACTGCACCAGTACAGGTTAGGAGGTGATCTGCTAGAGAGCAGCCCTGTGGAGAAGGACTGGGAGTCCTGGTGGATAAGAAGTTATCTGTGGGACAGCAATGTGCCCTTGTGACAACAAGGTCAATGGGATCCTGGAATGCATTAAGCAGAGTGTGTCCAGCAGATCAAAGGAGGTTCTCTTCCCCTCTACTCTCCCCTAGTGAGGCCCCACCTGGAATATTGCATCCAGTTCTGGGTTCCCCAGTTCAAGAATAACAGAGATCCACTTGAGAAAGTTCAACAGAGGGCTACAAGGATGGTGTAGGGACTGGAGCATGTGCCCTATGAGGAAAGGCTGAAAGACCTGGGGCTTTTTAGTCTGGAAAAGAGAAGACTGAGAGGGGATCTAATAAATGTATACAAATATCTGAGGGTTGGGTTTCATGAAGGAAGGGACAGCCTTTGCTCACTGCACCCTGTGATAGGACAAGGGCAATGGATGTAAACTACACCACAGGAAGTTCCATTTCAACATGAGCAAGAACTTTACTGTAAGGGTCACAGAGCACTGGAACCGGCTCCCCAGACAGGTTGTGGAATCTTCTCTGGAGACTTTCCAGACCCATCTGGATGCATTCCTGTGTGACCTGTGCTAGATTCTATGGTCCTGGACTTGAAAATCACCAGAGGTCTCTTCCAGCCCCTAACATCCTGTGATCATGTGAAGCCTCCAGACACCTGTGTGCATTTAATCAAAACATTCCAAAGGATGCAGTACATATAATTTGAATGCCAGGCAGAAAGATACTCGACTCCAGGCTCCCCTGTTCTAGAAGCTGAACCAAGTATTAATATTCAGGTGTTCATACCAACAGTGCAGAGGTGAGAAATAGCAAGTGACTGGGTAGGCTACTGAGCCCAGCAAACAGCAGGAAAACATATGCTCCCCTGGAAAAGGGTGACTGTGCTAAAATCTGCTGAGCCAGCTTGCTGTTTGTAATAGTGGCTCATGCAGAATACTTAGATTTTCTTTCTGACTTGGTGGTAGCTTGGGACAGAAGAGTTTAAGCAGCATTCAAGTGGGTACAATCTATCCTTTATCTTTTCGTAACTGTCTGCAACAGTTCTTTTAATGAAGACCTACCTGTTCAATGGGCAAGTATGAAATCCCACCTCAGTCCCAAAGCAGACAGTGCCTGGGCTGCACGATGCCTGTTTCAGTAGGTGTGTGTACTAAGTCTCACTCAAAGGTAACTTTCTCCTTGATAACATAGTTAGACTGGTTTTTCAGAGTCAATATTTAGCAGGTATTGGATCTTCTCTCAGAAAAGGTTGGTTTATCTAACTGTGCTGATTCTCAGTCAGGTCTCTTATTTTTGTGGCAAGGTGAAAAGATGAAGAGACTATGTCTAATAACTACAAGAAACGTTCTGTGGTGTTAAGCACCCCGTTAAGACAGTTTCTGTTTTATGTAGTCATGGAGCAGAAGCAAAAGTGAAAATGAAGGAGCAGAGTTCTGTGTCAAAAAAAAAAATCCTCCAATATTTTTCAAATATATATGGTCTGAAATATGTCATGACCATCTGTGTCACTGAGTGCTTCTGGGGGACTGCACACCTTCAGGCAAGTGGTAAATGCTCTTTTCTATTTTCCTCTAAGTCAGTACCCACTATATATACCCGCTATAAGAATTCTCTTATAACACACTCTTATGTGTGTGGGAAATATAAATCTCATTTACATAAAGTAGAAAAATTTGTATTGTCTTCTGTTTCACAGAACTACATAATCACTGAGGCTAGAAGGAACCTCCTAGATTATCATTTGGAGCAGGCAGGTGCTCCAGGTGTGTGTCCACTCAGATTTTTAATATCTCAATGGAGATACTAATTTAAATAGGCTCAGCCATAAAATAAAGCAAGCCTAAACCTGTGGAAAGCAAGACACCTAGCAGGAAGTATGGTAAATTAACAAAAGAGGGAGAACAACTGTGAGCAAAAAAATACAGTCTGTTGTCTGTAAGAACAAAGGAAAGCCAGTGCCTGAGAACTGTATCCATTACTCTACTGAAGATCTGCCAGAGAGATGTCCTTCATTTTTTAGGTGCTCTTGAGATCCTCAAGGAATGAGGTGTGGGATTTGAATGAAAGCCCCTTGATGCAAATCCTGGAAACGCAGATCACAGTGAAAGCAGAAATATGGTCCTCAATGTTTCTCGTATGGATGACGTGTTTCTGTCAAGAGAGCTTGCATGTGCACCCAATCCTCTCACAGAACAACCTCCCTTCCACTTACCTCACCCTAACAGTGGACACACAGAGCATGGTCATGGGCAGAGGAAAAGACTGCAACTCTGAAGAAGGTAGGGTGGTCTTGACAAAGTCTACAAGGCCGGTGGAGGGGCTGTGACGTTGTCCATTTTTCCCTGCACGAGGATTCGGCTGTGTAGGAGCCTAGCTGAGGAAATGTGCATCTATGCAATGCCCTTTGCAAGCAGCAGTCACAGAAATCCCACTATACCCTGAACAGGTTCTTCAAGCAGGAATAATCACGTGTTTGAGTGTTTGATTGTTTGGGGGTTTTTTTGACTCGGAACGTGAAACTCTTTTAGAAGTAATTCCCTGTGAAGGGCAGGCTCTTGGGGGGGGGGAGGTTTTCTTATGTTTTACTTTAATAGAAAACATAAAAGTGCATGATTTCACATTTCTGCAGAAAGCGCAATATAATGTTACAAATAACTTCATGGAAGCACTGCATCTGAGAGGAAAGTTTGTGTGAGGGCACACACAGCATGGGTCCCTGGTCATGTGAGTGAATAGCTTGTGACATTTGACTGTAAGAATGTGAGCTGACTAAATACATTTATTGACTAAAGTCAATGAAATTATTGACTTTTGAAGTGTACAGGCTGGCAGATGACATCTAAAGGAATCCCATTATGTCTGAAGAATATCTTCCAGATGGATTGATGGCATCCATGACATGATGCTCTCTATCTGAAAGAAAAGAACTAAGAAAGAGGAAATAGGAAGGTCCTCTGTGTCAAATCCATGAAAAAAAAGGGCAGCATTACTATGGAATATAGTATCAAAATGGTTAAAACAGCACTAATTTTTTTCCATCACACTGATTTGAGTAATCATGAATCATACTGTTGTGCAAACATACATCTGGCATTGTTTTTCAGTACTGAGTGCCCACATATGTCTGAGTACATGACACTCCGTGCATGTCAAAGGTCCTGAAATTTTTTCTAGCACATCAGCTCAGTGACAGCACAATTGGCTAAAGAGCAAGCATAATTAAGTGTGTCATGTTTAGTATTGCTTTTTGATTGCCTTCTATTAAAATAGGATCTCAAGAAAGCATGACAACACTAACAATCCTAATTACCAGCTTAGCTGGACATACTACGAATGTCTGACCAGAGAGATCACTTCCAGGTGCAACAGAAGATTTCATTTCTTACTGGTTCTGGGTGCAGAAAACTAAGACTGCACGTGTTTCAGAAATGTCACATACAAAACTATAGTGGATTTTCTGAAATGACACTGAAACCAACTGTCTTTGTAAGTTTGTTTTTAAAGAGTATAGGAAGGCAGCAGCAGTAATTTCTGTAAGCATATTGTGTTACTCTACACAATGACACAATAAAAAGATTGAACAGCTCCAGCCTGAGTAGAGGCAATATGCAATACTTCACTAAACTAGTCCCATGGAAGCATTCTAGAAACTTCTTCATTGTAGACAGGGCCAAGTGTAACTAAAGGACTTCCAAACCATTTAAAGGATAATATTCAGTTCCTATATACTAACAGCTAGTACAAGACTTCTGGGGGCAAGTGACTATGGGGAAAATGTAATCCTCATGGCTACATGTCATAGCAAATAAAAGTGGCTTAGAATTGAAGGATCAGCTTGGAAATAATAAAGTCCTATTCATTATCATTTTTATTTACACACGTCTATGAAATGCAAATCATGGAATGGATGACTGGATGGTTTGCCAGCTGCATGAAGGCACTCAGGTTTCTGTTAGTGGCCCAGGAAGAAGGATTGGAGTGAGGACACTGAGGAAACAGCTGTGGTCCAGAAAGGCATATGGGGATGTGGGTTGTGGGAGAGCTCCCTTGGATTCCTTCTTCTTGAATCTGCAGTACAGGCTCTTCACTCTCAATTTCTTTTTGTACATGGCCTCCTCTCTGTCTTGTGGCCTACCACCATCCTTGTCATACAGAGAAAAAGACAGTGTGGAAGAGGAGGCAGCAATCCCATGGGATTTCATCCCCTGTGGGTAGAAACATGGAGTGCCAAACCACTCACCCTGTCCTCTTGAAGCAACCCTGCTCTCCGCCATCCCTGTTCCTGTCCCTCCTCATCTGCAGAAGCTGCAGAGTTCATGAGAAACACAGAGACATGCTCATTCAATGCAACCCTGTCTTCTTGGGCAGGCTCCATTGAGGTGCCACTCCTGGCAGCTCCCTCCTTCAGTGGTATACAGCATTGTTTAGTGAGCCTTTTTCCTGTCTGAAAGCATTTTGGGACAGTTGCCCCACCCTGTAGCGGAAGAACAGCAACACAAAGATCAGGTCTCTGTACCTGTCAAGGAGTCTGGATATGAGCTGTGGCTTGTCTGCTGGGCAAGTCCCTTCGAACTTCTGTTTCCTGTCTCGTTTTTCACCTGCCAAGTCTACTCAGACTGCTGTGCTTCTGAGTCAGGGACTGCATGCTAAGCACAGTCATCTTGTTTCAGACTGGGATATCAGTGAAAAAAAAATAGGCATTGTCCAGACTGAATACAATGCCTACACAGCAAGTAGATGTGGTCCTTCCCTGTCACCAGTCATAGCTGGGGTCCATCAGCTGGAGTCCTTGACAAGTTTAACAGATGTAGGTAGGAAATAGTCTCTCAGATAACAGGGATTTAGACCATACAGAGCTTTGTAGAAGAGGAAAATGCCTCTTGAAGTGGACCCTGATTGCCAAGGCAGGCAATGTGGCATGGGAAAACACTTGTGTGTGATGAGTCCCTATCAGGGGCTCTACTTCACCCCTCACAAGTGCGCTTGCAAGGCAAGATTGATTGGTGTGTGTGTGTATTTACACATTAATACAATGCAAGAACAGCCTGTGTCATGATCCAATACCTCAAGAAATAAAAGATTGCTGCTGCCAGATAATCAGATAAACCAGGATGCCTTAGGTAGCAAAACCCAATTGTATTAAGCAGTAAATCATACACAGACAAATCAGGTAAAATTAGATACCCATTACAAGTGTATTTGGCATCAACTAGCCAGTTTCATTTTTACAATACAGTGTTTAACTTATAGACATAAAGAGCTGTTTTCTTATCCAGAATTTATATGTTGTCTGAGGTTCACTGACTACTAACTGAGGAGATGAATACATAAATTTGTGCATGATAGGCTTCAGAATTTGTCCTGTCCATTGTCTCCAGAATGTTTTAATCCCTTTTCAGAGCCTTTTTCTTAAAAAAAAAAAAAAAAAAACTATGATAAATTGCCAGAAAACTGTGCAAAGTACACCCATTCACACTGAAGATCATTCTGCTCTGAGGAGGATGAATTTCCCTGGAGGTAATTGATGCTGAGCCAAAATCCATTTCTACCAAAGAAAGATCACATTAACACAATTCTGAAAGAATTCTTTAATGAAGAAATGTACCTGATGTGTTTATGTTCAAAAATTTGTGTTTGGGGGAAAAATAATTTGAAAACTTTTAAAACTCTATAAATTCAAAGTTTCAAAGAGCAAAATACAATGTTACAGAATGGGTCACATTTGTGCATCAACTCCACTCCACAGAACTCAGCCAAAAAACTCCACAGCGTGTTGTGAGGCTCATACTGACAGCAGTTCATGAAGGTTCCCAGTTAGTCAAGACTCTTCATTTTTGGAGCAGAAGAATTCAAATTCTTTCACAAATAGTACTGTGAAATGGATCATAGCTCCTATAGAGACACAGCTTTATTAATTGGCTGCAGATTAGATTTCTTTTGTAGAGTTTTGTAAATGTTTTTAATAAAGCTTAAGGTCTGATTCTCATTGCTATAAAAGCTTCAGTATTAAGCAGACACAAGGCATGTCTATGTAACTGCTACAGAGCCAGGAGTAATGACCCTGATAACCCAGCTCTGAATTCCAGCCATGCTAGAATATCAGGGCAGATACCTATACACATACAGCTTCATCTGTTATACCCCTGTCTCTATCTGTACCCACTATATACATTTATCCATATCTATGTCTGTATTTCTATCTATCTGTATCCTCTGTGTCTATATCTAATGTGATCATACAGAATCACAGAATGGTAGGAGTTAGAAGGGATCTCTGGATGTGGTAGGATCTCCTAGTCAAACCCCCATGCTAAAGCAGGTTCACCCAGACCAGGATGCACAGGAACATTTTAAGGTGGGTTTTGAAAGTCTCCAGAGGAGACTCTACAACATCTCTGGGCAGCCTGTTCCAGCTCTCCAGCATCTTCTCACTGTAAAGAAGTTTTTCCTTATGTTTAAGTGAAATCTCTTGTGTTCTAGTTTATAACCATTGCTGCTTGTCCTATCACTAGGCACCAGTGAAAAGAGACCAACCTCGTCTTCTTGACCTCCACCCTTCAGATATTTATATGCATTGAAGAGATCCCCTCTTAGTCTTCTCTTTTCCAAGCTGAACAGCCACAGGTCTCTCATCCTGTCCTTGCAAGAGAGGTGCTTCAGTTTCCTAACCAACTTCCTGGCCCTCTGTTGGACTCTCTCTTGAACTGGGAAGCCCAGAACCGGACATAATAGTCCAAGTGCAGCCTCAGCAGTGCAGGCATGAGAGTACATCTCTACTACATGGTTCACAAAAGCAAGTGTGGCTCTGTGTAACTACAGTGCTGAGCTCAGGCTCATTAGGTCTTTGGAAAGATCTAGACAAAAAGGTCAAACAAAAAAGTATAGCTCCACTGACACCTCCAACCCTGTACCGTTAATGCTGTTTCACAGCCCAAAGCAATGGACTCAGTGGGTTTGTAGAGGGAGAAGTATTATGCTGCAGGCTAATTTTAGATAGACATATGCAAATACATGGAATGTGGCACAGCCAGGACACTAGTGCTACTGACCTTATTTGCCTGAAAAAGGCAAAGGGTACATATCTGTGTCATAAGCGCAACATCCCTAGTCCTGTACTGTATGCTAATACCACTCTGGCACTCGTTCATCAGCGTCTCAGGGAGGTGAATGCTGCTTCATGAATCACCAACAAACAGGGCTTCCTGCAGCACCTTCCTCGCAGCCTCCCAGCCAAGCCCTGGCCCAGCTGCTCCACCCTGCTTCACCAGCTGCTCTGGCTGGCAGCCAACCCATTTTCTGCAAAATGCAGTTTTGTTTTACAGGAGGTAGACAGCTGTCAGTCACTTCATGACTTTAAATAGCCTGTTTAATACCTAAAGCAGTCTGATAATGTGGAAAATAATTTGAGGACATCAATCTTTATGAAGAAAAAACTTACATTACTATTTAGAGAAAACTATATGAACCCTTAGTTTACCTAGTTTAAACAACCAACAGAGAAAGAGTTAAACAGAACAAGCCAATAATTTCTTAAATGTTATTTGCAACATTTTTCTCTGCAACTTTAGCAAAAAAATTCCAATTCTTCAGTTGCCTGGCAGAGACCAGAGAGATTTCACTGTGTATATTGGTTTGTACTCTGAGTAGATTACAAATTAGCTGTTAGGTGTTTAGAGCTTGCAAAACAATCTATTTGAAAGAGAGGCTGGCAACATGCAATGTGATTTGGGGGGGGGATAAAGTTATGACTGTTATGCTTTTAAACTGGAATCTTGTTGGCTTTTCTTTAAAGTCAGATAGTCATAAATGACTTGACTGAAAGGATAAATAATATTTGTATGGCACGTTTGGATACAGAATGCCACCCACACATCAAAGATTACACTCGTGCAGATCTGCAAGCCTAAATATGAAGCTGTATTATGGACTGAGAAGCCAATCTACCCAAGTGTGCAATCCATGTTTGTAGATATTTAACATTAGTTAAATGATAATTTGGGGGGCATGAAACCTTAATAAAGCAGCTAAAAGGTTTTGACTGCAATGAATATTGATGCTGAGTTAGGTGTTAGAAGACGTTGTTAGAAGACATTGAACCTTCAGGATGAAAAAATCCCTGTGCTGGGAGACATTTAACCTCTGCAAGCTTTGTGCATATGTGCAGATTGTGCTGCCCATCACTGGGATGCAACTGAGCTGGAAATAAAGATGGGATGGCAACTTACTATGCAGTCCTGTAACAATCAGAGGGAGCTAAAACTTTATCTGATGTGTTACTCACAAATTAGCTGAAATGGGTTTGTTGAATTCTCACCATATATTCTTCCATTGTGGAAATACAGGATACAAATGCCAATGCCTGATGAAATCTTAAGACACAAATACAAAAAGTAAAGGCAGATATGTCCCAAAGACTAGACTGTGATGACTGGGGGGAAAAAAATGAGTGTATAGGATTCCCTTTCACATACATTAGAGATTCTTGAAGTACTCTGAAGCTCTCCAACTGGCTGAAGATTAAAGAAGACTGGGTGGAAGCTGAGTCTCTGCAGTCTGCCTTGAGTATTGTTTACTTCTATCTGTGGGAGCTAAAGCCATAACAGACACAGACACAACAGTGTCCAGCTCATTGGCTCCCATGAAATGGAATGTAATATGAAGGTGCATGCTACTGCTTGTCAGTTGTAGGTTTGGATAAACCACATGATATGTGATGGCATCAGGGAGTCTATGTATATTTAACATACATATATATATATACACACACACACACACACATATATATATACACTTAGATCATTTTTACCAGAACCAAAGCTCCTTTTCAAACTGGCAAGAAAACAGCATAAAATGATTCACCTAAAATCCAAAATTCACTGATTTTTTTTTTTTTGGTAACACTTCCTAAAACTTGAGGAACTTTTTTCCCAGTCTTTTGAAACTTCATTTTTCTTTAATAAAAACTTTCAAAACTTTTCAGTGTGGATAAAATTCCAAAATTCCATGGACTTGAAAAACTGAAGTGGAAGTTTATGAAGAACTTTAAAAAAATTCCAGGGTAACTTTTCATATACAACTTCAGTAATTCTGTTTGATAGGACTGTAAACCTTACCTAGAAGCAGAGATTACAAATCGGGCTTAAATGCTTTAAATTTCTTGGAGGATAAAGATTTGACAGGGTAGGAATGGTCTATACAGACTTCCATATTATCTATACATTAAAAATCAATGCAAGGGTCTACACTGTGCCACCACATAGCCAATCTCACTTCTGTGCACATCTATTTATCTACACCAAATTCTATCTTCCTTTCACTTAAAAAAATAACATATGTGGATATGTAGTGGATAAATTACTGTCCATTGTTGACAACTTTATTTACTACTTGAGTTCTTGGCAAGGCACATTTAGGTTAGAAATAAGAAGGAAGTTCTTCACAATGAGGTGGGTGAAATACTAGAGCAGGTTGCCCAGAGACATGGTGGAGGCATGGAGACATTCCATGGAGACATTCAATGGAGACATTCAAAGCCAAACTTGATGGGGCCCTGAGCAACCTGATCTAATTGGATATGTCCCTGCTCATTGCAGTGGGGTTGGACTAGATGACCTTCAAGGGTCCTTTCCAACCAGATGCATTCTATGATTGTATGATGACTAAGTCACTTGTACCTGCCAGCTGCTGTTCTGCACTTTTTTCATCTTGTTTATTAGCTCTTGGGCAGACAGAGTGATCCAGCAACAAGCCATTAAAATAATGACTTTAGTTCATTTTCAGTGCATCTAGTTCCTTCTCCAGGTACCTCTCATGTTTCTTCACTGGAACTAAGAGCCCAAATAAGTCTTGTTTCATGGTGATGTGAGCTGCAACATGTAAGGAGTGATGCTGAAAGAAAAACATCTTCCTTTCAAGACGCTACAAGATCCAAACAGTAACACAAAATAGCAGAACAAGGACTTTTCCTATGACATTATTTAAGCTCCATTAACCTAAAAGCCTTATTTTATTTTGTTGCATGGCCTCTTCAAATGCTACACCACAACAAGGACAAACCAGCATGGGGTTATTTACAAATTACTTAACCAGAGCACAGCATTGTGCTTTCCTTCTTGAGTACTTATTTCTTAACTACTGGATCCAGAGCAGCCTGGGACAAAAGCCAACAATCCATGGAGGAGCAGAGAATTGTACCTACTTCCCTTGGCTCTGAGTCTAAGGCCTTTAAATCTGAAATGATTAGTAAATAACTAGCATCAATATGTTTTACTTAGAGAGACTTTCAGGGGGGCTTGGTCTTCAGACACACACCTCAGTAACTGCAAAGATGTCACCTGGCATATGCTTTGCCTGATGCAAGACAGAAAGGGAGATGTTTGCCCGTGTGTGAAAGCAAACACACTTGCCTCTTCAGGACTGCTGCAAACACTGAGATGCTCATGCACATATGCACATATGCACATATGTACATATGCACGTGGAACTGATAGAGAGTTCAAAACTTCACTTAAACATCACCAAAACATAACAAATTCATTAATAGTAAAATATAGCATGGGGCGGGTATTGAAAATAGGTACTGAAGGAGGAAGATGATGTCTTATGAATATAGTAAATCCCAGAGTTTTAAATACACATTGTATAAGCAATAGAAAAACTTAAACCTTCTTATTACTAGTAAAGAGAAAGGAATTAGGCTATGCACAGAAGAATAAATAAATCTATAGTTTTTTTGCTGTGGTTCCTGACAAAATGACTTGCTGCTCCTATGTGCTCTGACAAACTGTTGCAGTGCCTCTAATGACTCATTGCTATTAGCTCCATGTTCAGAGAGTACCCACACTGTCTACACCAGGGGACTGATCCTGCAATAGCACTGCACATCTGTGAGACATAGCGTGCTCTCCATTAACATCGTTTTAATTGGCAGTTGAACTTACACAGTTCCTACAGAACCAGACCCGAACAAGTGTTTATAATATAAAACATAGGAAAGCAATTTGCCTCCAAAACATTAGCATGAATTGCAAAGTAATCTAGTACAGCAAAAGCCACAGAACATTAGTGCATGTTGGAAGAAACAAGCCAACTACATCGTACCTTTTAAATCAAAGCAACAGGCTCCCAAGAAATGATGTATACGTGCAACAAGGCTCATCACTTAAACCTGTCGTCTCCCCAGACATATGGTTCAGGCTGTGCCTTGTTAAGTAGTAGTATTCTGTGTGATTTTTTTTCTTTTTTAAGGATAGTGTACATACTGAGGTACTAGCATGAAGCTGTAATACAATAAGTGCTAAAAATGGAAAGTGTGGTGTTCATAAATTGCTGATCCATCAGTTTAATTTGGTGCTGGTGGTGGTTTTGCTACTGCTTCTTCTAACCATTGTCTAGGAATCAAGGTAGTGTTGCTCTAACACTAGTTATATGGCTGGGACTTGCTTGATGGATTAATTTTCAACCCCTGATCCAATCATGGCTCCAAAGAAGACCTGCTTAAATGTAAGGGCTCTGAACAGTGTTCATCAAACTAGTAACGAAGGAGCTCATACTTTGATTATCTCCTCTCCATGATTCTCCTTTTCTGATCCGTATTTAAAGCCTGGTACTGTAATCAGTATATTGGATTTGTTATATTGGATATTTGGGAAATAATGCAGGGGAGAAAATGTGTAAGTACATAGTGAAAGAATATGCTCTCACCTTAAAAAACCCTTGAAAATTATGACTTGAGCCCAAAAAGTCATGAGGTCACTGTGGAAATTACACAGACTTTTGTCTGTAGGCTAATAATATGTTTGGGTTCGTTGCAGCTGATGTCTTGGTTTCCAGATTTGAAAATTACTTTTTCAAACATTTTGTTTCCTCATGCCTCCCAAAAATAAGTTCAACTTTTCTTTCTATGTCTAATCAAATACGCACGAAGCAGAGCTCAAGACAAGCAGGTTGGTAAGGGACAGAGGCTACTGTCAACAGTAGTTTCACCCATGCAGACTGCTCAGGCATGCACTTCATCACAGCAGCCTTATCCAATCTCTTCTCTCTGGCAGGTACTGACTTTACCAAGGCGCCAGGATATGGGATTTCAAAGCATAGATGAGAAGAAGATTCCTGTCTGCTTCAGCTGCTGTTCATATGTGTGTAGAAGAGCTCCCAAGGAAGTCAGAAGAAACTGAGGCTTATTCCAGAAGCCTTTATGTTGCAGAAGGTGGTTCTGACAGGCTGCCTTTAAGATAATTCATGTTTGTGATCCACACCCTTATTCAATGGCACAGTTATAGCCTGTTGGTTATGCAAAAGAATATGAACATAGTCCTGTTCTCAAAACGAAAGCAAAAGCTTTTGTGCAACATCATGATTCCAGCACCCAGAAAAAGACTCAGTATCATGAGACCCCAGACAAAACTGAGAGTAGGAAACAAAACAATGCAGGTGGGGAGTGAACTTCATCAATATTAAGCCAGGGACAGAACAAATTCATTAGGACTACACTTGACAGCCAGGACTCCCCCAATAGCATATTTGAACTTCAGTCCCTAGGGATGTATGCAAAGAGGATATTTCTCTGAGATGCCACTGGCAGGTACGTTTCTATTCCTCCTCTGCAAGGACAGCCCTTTAAAATCGACTGGTAGTTCTTGACCTTTCTAGGATCAGACACAATGGCCAGAGCTTGTGAGGGAGCCAAGCCTACACCCATTCCTTGACCTTCTTGTGTATCCACTGTGAGAAGTCCGCTCCCAGCAATGAGAGTTCAAGACCTTTTTAACACACACAGTGTAATGAGGAAATTTCCTAGTTTTCCTAACTCCTTTTTAGTCTCTCAGTCCAAGTCACAACCAAGTCCCAAGAGTTGTCTTATTAGAAGGCTGAATTTATTACTGGCTTTCCTTTTACTTTAAAAGTTTGTTTCAAATAGTTCTCTGCAAACGACATTTTCTCCCTTCAGTGTGAAAGGGATACAATATGCTGCAAAACAAAAGAACTGATTTTACAAAAGTAAGCATGGGCAAAGACTCTTTCATGAGACTTCTACATAATCCAGTACATCACCAGGTCCTGATAAGCACAGCTGTGATCTCAGGTTTTAGACCCATTCATTTTAAAGACTAAGCATTTGATTCCTTCTTGCTGAGCACTGTGAAGAGATAACTGACGTCAGTTTTCTTTGCATCTTTGCAGTTGTTGTAACCACATTATTCTGTGAATTATCTTGGCAGTTAGTAATTTTTTGGGTTTAGTTGGTGCCATCTTGTCTGTAGAGCTCTACGGGTGAAAGTACAACATAAAGAAAGGTCACAGCACAAAAGCAAGTCAGTCTCCATCTTCTTACACTTGTAGGACTCCTTTTATTCTGTAATTGTTCATTTTCTACTACTTGCTTTTGTTTCTTGGCAATTGCATGATTTCACTCTGCCCATGCAGCTCATGTGAATGTCCTATGAATGCTAGAAAAATTCCCTTTCTTCCTTCATGTTGCCTATTTTTACCATTTCTACTGGAGGTCTGTAATTGGGGTGAGGTAACACACTCTCATGACTCAGAAGAGCTAATCTCCAAAAGCACAATAATCAAGAAGCCTAGCATATATTGGCTTGTCACTAAAAGCTGATATTCAGCAATGAGCTATGAGAGGATTTAAATGAAAGATTTTGCCCTTCTCCCCCCATCCCTTTCTTTAAAAAATAAAAGTCTGATTCATGCAAAAATAATGTATGAACCATTTGCACTGCATTAAAAAAAAATCTGCTTGTTATTCTGAGACAATTCTGCCTTCTTCTGCCTGGAATCACATTGCTCTGCTTCAGATAACTTAGGGGTGAGCCAAAAATATAGGGCGGTATTTGCCAAGATATAGAAGCTAAAATTACACAAATGTCAGGATAAAAATGGGAAATGCACTTTCTAACAAGCTTTAGAACAACTGTGAGAGCAGGAGCAACATTTCTACAACAACTGCTTGCCAGTGGCAAGGATCATTTCTATACATGCAGTAATTGCCATTAAATGTTATGCTATCCCTTGCCAACAGCGTCTACAGAGCGGTATCAGTGTGACCGCAGCATTCCACTGCACTTAAAATAGAAATTAGCAGCGGTAGGTTCATTCTTATGGCCTAAGGGTGGGTAACAATTACTGGCCATTGCAAGGTCATTCAATACGAGATGGCTTTTTTCTTCCACATCCACTGTAACAGGGAGGAGGTAGCTGCGTTTCTGCTGTCTCAGAAATTTGCACCCCTGCTGCTCCTCTCATAACTCTGCTGCCTGTCAGATGGAGCTGGGAAGTGATTGTTCCCTTCTACTCGGCACTGGTGAGGCTGTGCCTGGAATATCAGGGTTCAGTTTTGGGCCCCTCACTGCAAGAAGGACATTGAGGTGCTAGAGTGTGTCCAGAGAAGGGTAACAAAGCTGGTGAAGGTCTGGAGAGCAGGTCTTATGTGGAGAAACTGAGGGGTTGCTTAGTCCGAAGAAGGGGAGGCTAAGGGTGACCTCATCGCTCTCTACAATTCCCTGAAAGGAGATCGTGGTGAGGTGGCAGTCAGCCTCTTCTCCCTAATACCTGGTGACAGAAGAAGAGAAAATCGCCTGAAATTGTACCAGGCAAGGTATTAGGAAAAATTTCTTTGCTGAAAGTGTGGTCAAGCATTGGAAGAGCTAGCCCAGGGAGGTGGTGGAGTCACTGTCCCTGGAGATGTTCAAGAAACAGGTGGTCATGACACTGTGGGACACGGTTTAATGGCCATTGTGGTCTTAGGTTGAAAGTTGGACTCGATCTTAGAGGTCTTTTCTGACCATAACAATTCTATGTTTGTATGGAAACTGTAGTACCAGAGGACCATTTAGACATCAGTATTTGTGAAGCACCTTTTTCTCATGAGATGTAAGGAACTCCACAGATATAAAGTATTAGTGATGTAAATTAGATCAAGTAGACATATTTGACCTTCTATTGTTTTCTATGTTTAATTTCCATCTCCAGCTGAATTTCGTGGATTTTTTTAAAAATATGCTTAAGGTTAAACAGGCCTAAAGGCCATTTCTGAATTGTGATGTTTTCTAAATTAGGAGCCCCATGGATTGCTCATCTTGCAGAGTGGAATTTAATTTATTTGGCATATTCTAAATCACTTTCCAGGAATAAGGTAAATTCTGATTACATGCATTCCCAGCTTCTATAAAACTCTTTTTGCACAAATTGCTTTCTTCTTTGTAAATCCCTATTGAATTCGTGACTCCTTATTTAATTTTGCTTCTCTTCACATATTTTTAAGCCTCTGAGGTCTAAGTTCACTTCTGAAGTCAAATGGGTGAAATGCCGTTGACTTTCTGGCAGTTCTGAAAGTGACAATTTTCTCTATCACATAAATTACCATATTTCCTGTTATTTATTTTATGATACTGGTATTTCACTCACACAATTTTTTCTGTACCCATAAAATTTTCCATCTGGGATATAATTTTCTAATCCTGCTGTAAGCCCATGTATTTTGTTTCACCTCTTAAAGAAATTTAATATTGTCAATCCGCAGTATTCTTTCTTGGAGACAGATGGTCTGAAGTTTACTTCTCAGTGAAGAAATCATTGGCATACAAACCGTCTGCACACATGCCACCTGAGAATGAAGAAGGTGCTACAGTTTGAGTTACTCTCAGGGGAAATCATCATCATATGGGTGAACTTCTTGTGACTGAAACTAGAGTCTTATTCCATGCAGAAGAGGAAAGTGCAAATATCCCTGGAGTTCTTTTGCAGGGTTAAGGACAGAAGCCAATCATGGCCTGTTTGGGGGGGAAAAAAATAAGAACCAAGTAGTTTCTTTGATGATTGAAAAAGTACAAAGCTTGTATTTTTGCTGGTTTGTCCCAGAGAAATGGTGAAGTCTATACAGCCAGAGATAATGCAAGAACAAAAGCAGGAGCATCATGTGGATAGAGTTACATGCTCATAATAAGCTCACGTGATGCTATTTTATTATTGACACAACAAAATGGAAATAATTTCTCATTGCTAGGTCAGTATTTTCAATGACTTTTTGTTGTAGGCCTTATTTTTCCCTAGAACAACTGTGCAGTTCAGTTTCTTCTACATATAGTAGGAATCTATTGGAAATTTCCTTCACATTTTTTTTTTCCCTAACCCCAAGTTTCTGGATTAATTTCTCTTTCTTTTTCCTCTTTTAGAAAATACTTGCTATTTTGCCACTGATCCTGATGAGTTCTATGTTGTCCTGAAAAATGTTTGTTTGGAAAAGTCTCTTATGTGTTAAACTTACTGTCCTGATTATATGAAAATGTTTGAGAGCATACATGTAACAATAACACAAAAGCTCTTTGTCGAGGCTACAACTCACACAAACATAAAAGACAATAAAGAGAGAAGGCAGGGAGAGTCAGGATAGGGATGAAATGTGTTCTTGAAAGGGTTGTCTGCCTCCACTGTCTCCTGGTATATTATTATAGAGGTCTGAGAGCAAAGTGCTGAGTGCCACAGCAGTGATATATTTGCATTCCACTAAATAATACTAGATACATATGGTGCCCTTCACTTTGAAACTTTGCCCAAAGACTTCAGAAGTCTTGGGACAAGTTGTTTTTTTTTCCTTAGAGAAGATAGTGCACACTAGTTTTACCAATTTCAGTAAAAGTGTTTCCAAACTGTTTCAGGAGCAGGAGAAGAGGATTAGGTCTCAGCCAGCTCCCCAAATGTTTTTGATTGATAGACTATGCTGGTGGACAGCAAGTTCTCCATGGAACATCAATGTGCTCTTGTGGCCAAGAGAGCCAAGGGGACCCTGGGATGTATCAAGAAAGGCATGTCCAGCAGGTCTAGGGAAGTTCTTCTACCTCTCTACTCTGCCCTGCTGAGACCACACCTGGAATACTGTGTCCAGTTTGGGGGTCCCCAGTTCAAGAGAGACACAGACCTGCTGGAGAGAATCCAACGGACAGCCACAAGGATGATCAGGGGACTTGAACATCTCCCCTATGAAGAGAGACTGAGAACCCTGGGGCTGTTTAGTCTTGAGAAAAGAAGACTGAGAGGGGATCTGATAAATTTATATAAATATCTGAGGGGTGGGTGTCAAGTGGAGGGGGCCAGGCTCTTTTCAGTGGTTCACAGTGATAAGACAAGGAACAATGGGTTCAAACTTGAACATAGAAGATTTCACCTTAACATGACAAGAAACTTCTTTACAGTGAGGGGGACAGAGCACTGGAACAGGCTGCCCAGGGAGGTTGTGGAGTCTCCTTCTCTGGAGATTTTCAGAACCCACCTAGATGCATTCCTGTGTGGACTACCCTAAATGATCCTGCTTTGGCAGGGGGGTTGGACCTGATGATCTCTTGAGGTCCCTTCCAACCTCTGATACACTGTGATACTGTGATGGAGATACTTAAGTAGCTTTAATTGAATAACCTCAGATACCAAAAGTAGACTATCCAGAACTGCATGCAACATAGTACAGGCTGCTCCACATTTGCAAGAAGTTGGGTTATTACACTTAAAAAAAATTATTATTTGATATCTGGTACAACAGAACATTTTCCAATTCCAGTTAAAGGGAGCATTTTAAGGTTATGCCAAGCTTTGGCTCACTTAGATCTTTGAAAACATCTTCCAGCTTTCAGCAGTTTGTCTAAAGACAGCAGTGTGAAAAACAGAAAGGTAATCAAATACTGAGTTTCAAGGGATTCAAAATCACCTTCAAATGCATCTTCTTGTTGATAAAAAAATTTAACAAAATAAACTGGGATTTTGAATAACCTAAAATGCTTCATTCTGGAACTTTGTTATGCTTTTTCTTTGTTTTCCTTGTCCTTTATTTATTTATTTATTTATTTATTTATTTATTTATTTATTTGCATTTTAAGAATCTGAGAATTCATTGGTAGTCTTACTTTCAAGTTACATAAAATATTTCAAATAGTCCCAAGACACTTTTCCTTTCCTTTTTTTTTTTTTTTTAAGTGTGATTTACACATCATCAAAATACATCATGGGTTATGAGGAAATCCTATCATGAAGATGCCCAGCTCAATCCAAAGTTTTTCTCACATCAAGGAACTCTTTGAAGCCAGACAAAATTGCGGAGGGATTTTACTGGAAAAGTGGAAAGAAGCTCATGGGACAGTAGAGGATAGAGGTTCATAAGAGGAAGCTCAGTAAAAGCAGAATGTTGAGGGTATTTCACTAGGTGAATATGAGGAGTATTATGCTTCTCTCACTAATTCCTTGAGTGTTATGTACATAGTATTGAACATAAAAAATAAATAACAATAGTCACTGGGTGAATTCAGTTGAGAAAAGAAAAAAAGCTTCCTGAACCTGCAGCAAAGAAGCTAAATTCAGGAAATCTTCCCTGATTCTCTTCTTTATGGCAGGACTATAGAGATATGTATTTTTTTTTCCTCTGAGGCTTTAAATTGTGTTCTGAAGAATATTGTTAACAGAAGGAAATCATCTGTTGAGTGACTTGTAACAAAGCAGTATTTAGCTTGTTCAGTATTATCAAAGACATGAAGAGTTTTCATTGTAGTCAGAATATTAACATATGAAACTGTAATAATGACTTATTAATTAGCTGAGACTGTCATCACACTTTTCTATAGCTAATTTAAATGGCAGCCACACTGGAGTCTGTTTTGTCTCATGTTCTCACTTTGAGTAAAATCAGGCAGAAACACTTTGTTGGCCTCCAGAGATACTTTTATCTTTGCCTTCAAGGACCCTGGGGAAAAGGAAACAGGGAAAGAATATGGAAAGAGGATTTGTGCCTCATGACTTTGAGACTTTCCTTCAAGCCCTGCATTTCCCCCCCTCCCTTTTCCTGTTCAATAAGATATCTAGAGAGAAAGGAGGTGGGAGAGGAGAAAGAGAGGGAGGAGCATTGGTATAAACTTTTTCCCAATATATAAATGCAAAACCCAAAAGAAATCTCTTTTAAGTTTTTCTGAGCCAGGATTAGAGAGGGATTGTTCAGACTATGAAATCAATAAAGTGAGTCTCATTTTCATCCATTTAATGCAATCCCTTCCAATCAGTAATTAAAGTAAAGCAAAGGAAAGAAGGAGTTTCAGTATGCAGAGAAGCAGTGTCCCTAAAACCACCTAAAAGCATATAGCAAAAAGTATTTGCAGAAACAGATGCTAAGTCAATTAATTCAATTTCCTCAGAAACCTTTACCATGCTTGCCACGGAAGAAGACAGGGACAGAACTTGTCATGTCACAGCTCATACCTGAAACACATCCTTAAAAATTTCAGTGTTCCTTGGAGACTCAACCGTGATTCTTGTTCTTAGATTGTTAACTGAAGCTGTATGGAAGGAGTGAATGCTGAATTTCAAAGAGGATCAACTCAAAGCTGGCCTATTCTGAAACAACTTAATAATCTTTATTTAAGTCCAAGTGCTCCTTCAGTTTAACTCTGACAACATTTAGTAGAGAACTGAAGAATCAAACAAGTAGATGGGAGTAGATGAGTACATTTAATAGGGAAGACAGACATACATTCAAGAGTCCCATCCATAGACTCTTGCCTGCAAAGAAGGCAGCAGCTGGGCTACTAGAGCTTGTTTTCAGTACTTCATTTAACCAAGGTGCAGGAGAGGCAAATACCCATTGTGGAAGAAGGCACCTAGTGTGTTTTTCTTCACAGACAAAACAATCAAAACTATAGAATTGTTTAGCTTGGAATGTTTAGCTTGGAAGAGACCTTTAAGATCATTGAGTCCCACAATTAACTCAACGCTGCCAGGTCACCATCATGTCACTCATCACCACATCTATAGGTTTTTTGAACACATCCAGGGATGGGGACTCCACCACTTCTCTGGACAGCCTGTTCCAGGCTTTGACAACAATTGCAGGGAAACAATTGTTCCTATGCCTAATTCTGATTAAAATTAGGAACTCCACAAAGCATATGAGGTCACCAAAGGCATTCTTAAACACATACATATAATCATTCTGTGTTAATGAAATATCTTGAAGTATCAGGGAATGAATGTCACTGCACCACTGCATCTTCTCCCTGTTGGGAGCTGCAACCCTTGGGATTGTCTCTTTTTTGTGACACAGTTTAACAGACATAATCATAGATGGTTAAAGCATCCCACAGATTTGTACTTTGTCCACAACCTCTTCCCACATTGTAACAATTTGTTACTCGAGTGTAAATCTGATACTTTTGGCTTGAAAACAAAGTGTTAGACAATCTGGAAACATGAGCTCATCACTTTGGGCAAGGTGAAAAGGGTCTCTGATGCGGTATATTCGTTGTTGGCCTCCAGATATTAGTCAAAACTGTGAAAGTAAACCAGTTTTTAATGTGATGGTTTGGTTTTGGGTTTTTGGGGGTTGGGAGGAGGAGGGGTGGATTTAGTCTGTGTTATGATTCAGATTTCTAGCACGTACTATCAAGCAGCTGTGTCTCGTAGCAAGCCTGGTAAACGTGAGAGGCAAGGGATTTTATTTCACCATTTCACAGACTCTGTTATTGCCTTTCCCTAGCTCAAGCAGTCTTCTCTAGGAGCAAACATTTACAGATACTAACAAAACAAAACAAAACAAAACAAAACAAAACAAAAATTCAAACAAAAAAAAAATCCCAACAAATATGGGAGAGTATTAAAGAGCAGGAATTCCCTCCCATTTCCATACACAGAACAACTACTTCACTCACTGCTGTAATTTGTTACAACAATCAGCCTGTGCAGTCACTTTATGTAGTGCTGTATGTTAGGTATTTACACTTCTAGATGGAGGTGGGAAGGGGACAGGCAGTACGGGACACCAATATGTGTGTGTGCAGGCTGTGAGTGTGGGGCACTCCTAGTCCTTGTGGTTGTCAAGTGCAGCTCTCAATGTGATGGCAAAGGCAACCCACAGTCCTTCTGGAGCCAGGCTTTCCCTTTGGCAGGCACAAAGCCTTAGGCCTTCATTACACTTGTACTCTGTGTACCTCCTGCTCTCCGTATGGCTCCAATCAGTTAGCACAGACCTCATGGTGTGCTAACCACTGGCAGGAGAGAGCTGGTATTTCAGTGCTTCACTTTTTCACTCCACATTTGTGGTAGTTTTAGTCTATGCCTTTAAAATTTTCCACAGAACCTTTCCACAGAAAGTGGTAGAATGTAAATAAATCACTATTGGGTGTAAAAAGGAAAATAATGGTAGTTCTAAACGATCCCATTGGAGAGGTATCTACCATAAGATTTAGTTTTAAAAACAATTGCTCTCTCTTTTTGCTTCTTCAACTCTGGCTGATGATTCTCCTGGCTTTACTGACCTTGAGTGAACTGCTTTGTTGTGACTGGTATTAACAACTTCTCTGCTCTGTCTCTTGTCCCTTTTCATGTATAGGGGGGTAGGCAGAAGAGCTGGGGAGGGAGAAGCTGTTGCAGCTCCCCTGGTCTTTGGCCAGGGAGGTCCTTGTGCTGTTTATAAATTGTAAATACCTGTATTTATAAATTGTAAATACTGTGTATTTTGCACATATTCATTGCATTTCATTGTAGATTGTAGTTGTGCTTGTAAATACAGCTTTCATTTGCTTCCAACTGAGCTGGTCTGGCAAATTTAATGCTGGGGGGAATTTTTCAACCCACCACAACATTTTAACTTAGAAATGTTCTTTCTGCTTCTTCCTGAAATGACAAACTCACCAAAGCTAAAAAAAAAAAAAAAAAAAAAAATTGTTTCCTGAACACAAGGATTTTGGTGAAACCTGGTTACATTCCCCTCAGGTGATCTATTAGAACTGAAGGTGATTTCACACACCAGACAGTGCAAAGGACAATATATTCCCTCTCCAGTTACAAACAGTACAAGCTTTCTTCAATCTTCCTAAGTAGAAACACAAATGCACAAAATTCAGTTACCCAGACACAGCTTATGGATCTTGATCAAAGTCCTGTAGACAAGAAACCTCTTCTTTATTCATGGTTTCACCAGGCTCTCAGGTTTGGGTTGTTTAAAAAAAAAAAAAAAAAAAAAAAAAAAAAAACAAAAAACTCAAACAAACCAAAAAAACCCAAACCAAACATAAAAGCCCAAGAAAACAAACAAGAAAGGAAGCAGAGAAATAAACGAACAAATGTTATGAATGATATGAACTTGATATTTGGAAAATACCCTTTTTTTTTTTTTTTCTTTTTTTCCCCATTTATTTTAACTGCTATTACATTTTTCATTTTTTCCAACTGAGTCTACAAACTAAGACATCTGAGGATATGGGGGGTTTCTCAAAAAGAGCTGGGGAAGAAAGTCTAGACTCATTATTGCAATCCTATTAAACAGAACTACTGCATGTGTGCAGATTTGTTACACTCTGGTTCTTCCTTACTAGATCCCAGACTTAAGGTAGAGAGGACAGCCACAGCTATCCAGCCTTAGGTAAACCAGTTAAGAAAGACATCCTTTTGACTCACCTCCAAGCTTTTCAGGCTCAGAATGAGATCATCGTTCTGGCAAACTGGTAGAGAGACAATCCTAGTATCAAAGCTCAGCTCTTAGTATGCCTGCAAAAGTCTGAGACAAACTGAAAGTCCGCAAAGCCTCATGTATCTTTCATGGAGACCCCTCAGTAAGGAAGATGGCTGAGACAGAACTACTGCAAGAGACATGAGTTCTTCTAATCAGTTTACTGAAAGCCAGTAAACTTGGGTCAGAAGCTGGCAGATGACATCCTTATACATTAATCATTTTCCAGCACCTTAAAGCACAATAATGTCACTAACACCACACATGACCCATACTTAGAATAGAAAAAATAGGAAACACCTGTGATTACTGTGTGGGACTTGTCTCCTGTATTTGGGCTGCTGCTGCAAAAAAAGCATTGCAACAGTATAGAGGTTTTCTTTCCAGTTTGTGGGATCTGGAGATCTGCTGCCTTTGTCTGAGAGGACCCCCTTCTTTAAAGTGTATAGTTCCAGGAAGGATAGGAAGAGGAAGACGAAAGAAGGTAATGGACAGGAAGCTGAGCTGTACAGCTGCCTAAAAAGGACTATTTTAAAAAATGGTCTTAGCATTCTGAAAGCAGGAGAATTGTCAAGCCATAGAAAGAGTGAAGATAATGACAAGCTCAATTTTTTCCCAAGTACAAACACAATTTCAAGAAGAAGTGTGGAGAGTCTATGTCTATGTATGCTGCCCAAGAGATCTGACTAGAAAGAGATTTGCAGAGAGGTCCTCTCAGCCAGACTCAGGACCTAGACTGGGAATGGCCTGAACTCCTGCTAATAATAATTGGGGAAAAGAAAAATGAAGCACTATACCCAGGAAAAAGACCTGCAAATTGTGGGAAGGAATCATCAAAGAAACTGTCTACTGTCTTTTCTTTCTTTTTTTCCCCTTTTGTTTCTTTTTTTTAATATTTTGGTTGGTTGGTTGGGGTTTTTAAAATGAGATCTTTACGAAAATGCACTCTTTTACCACTGCTGTATCCGCAGAGGAGGAAGGGAAGGATGGTCGCAGTGCAGCACCACACCACAAGATGGCAAGAACCCGAAGCTGACCTCAGAACAGGATTCAGCTAGAACACTGCAATCACATTAAGACTCAAAGATCCAAACTACCAAAATATAATCTTAATGAAAGAGGAGGTTGTTTCAGAAGATTTCTTGTTTTTTCTCTGCTCTATGGCCTGTGGTTCATCAGACAAAACCTAACCCTAACAACACATCACACGCAGAAATGACAAGTGCCCTCCACAGTATGATCCCCTCTGCATCCTTCTAATTATCTGTGTCTTTGTTGGAAGAAATATGGAAAAAAATCTTTTTTTCTCTGTTACCACATGTCATCATAGCTTCATTCACCTCTGATTTTCCTCTTTTTCTCTATTTTATGCCATACTTTTTCTAACTCTCTTCTGTACATCAAATTTAATGAATTCTCATCTTTTTTAACAGCTTTCTCAAATCCCTGAGCATACTTACTTATTGTGTCCCACCTTCTTCCTTTTTCTCTCCAACACCAAGTAAAAGACCTTTCCTATGGTCTTTAGAGGATACTGAGTTCAATCTGTGGGGAATCAATTTTTGTCAGATTAGAATCTAAGCTACGAAAGTTCCAGGAACATTGTAAAAATCTCAGGTCCAGTCATAGTTTAGGTATTTGGGAACAAATGTCTGCATTGCACACACAGCAAGCACAAACAACTTTAAGATTCTTGGTCTTGCCTCAATACAGTGGTTGCATTAAAACACCTCTTGCACTCTTCTTCCAGTGGTATGGTTCTCTGATAATTAGCAACTGTGTTGATAGAGTCAACACAGAGGCTAAATATTCCAGAAGAGCTGCTCTCCTCCCCAAGGGCTGGACTGTGGCTGAAATGAGTTGACAACTCAGTGTTAGACAGTTTGCAAAACTTTATATGTTCCATGAATAAACAAGGACAACTCATGCTCTGCAGCTGGCAGTTTTTGCCAGCTCCATATTTGCATGCAAAATATTATTCTTAATGAAGTTGAACTATGTGACCTCCTGATGTATTTCCCAGCTTCATTTGTTCTGTAAGAATATGAAAATTACATTAAAATTGCATTAAAAAAATAAATAAAACAACAAGGATTCCACAGAAAGCTTTCATTTCATTCAAATACTTGATTTCTTCTTAATAGCCTCACTGGGGAATTCCTGCAAATGTTGAGAAGGAAAATTTCCCCACCTCTGCTTCAGCAGGTGACAAATGTTGGTGGAATAACTGTGAAGTAAAAACAGGCTGTGGCTCTCACCGTGCCTGACTTTGCAACCCTGAGCTCCCACGGAGTGGTGCTTGCTCCTTCGAGCTGTTTCGTCGGAGCCAGCGCGAGTCCAAAGTACACTGCCCATGCTGTGGGTCAGGTCTGCATGTGCTGTGTGTAAGGGCTGAGGAATCTGGCACCCAGCACACGCAGTCCTCTCTACAGTCAGTCCCAAGCCCAAAACAAATAGAGTTGATGCACTTTAAACATCTCGCCCCCTTTGTGAGCATCTAGCGACTTACAGCCTTTCTTTGTGCGCCAGCCTATTCACGTGGCCTGAAAATTTCAAACGATTTCATAGCCATGGGAGTGCTAATTAAAACATTCAGCAGTTTTACTGTCTGAGCAGTGTAAATATGATGTAGAAAGAAAATTAAAGAGCATTTACACAGATGCATACTTGTTCATTGTAGCTGTAAAATCGAGCTGCAGGGACCTGGCAAGAGCGAGAGTCTCTTAGCCTTCAAAACAAGTTATTCAGCAAAAAATTAGACACCAAGCTTTAGCTTGGAAGAGTTATTCTTTGTTAGGTTCATTTTTTATTCATTCCTCCAAAGCCACATTTCCCTGTTTTTTTTCCTGGTTTATAATACTGGTCACTCAACATACTGCTAAAATGGGTTAAGAGATGATTTGAAATAAAATATTTGCTTCACACTCTTGAGGTTACAGTACACACACAAAACTATTTTCCCTTTTACTCATGCAACAGACTTCTTTGGACAGTCAATCCCAGTCACAGGGAATAAAATCTCCTGAAATATCAGTGGCAGGCTATGCTTAGGATAGGCAAGGCATTCTGGGAAATCTTATTTTCCAGTGCTGGTTGATGTTTCAGTCTGGGATTTCAAGAACACTGACTGCAGTTGTTTACACTGCAAAGAAAGGAGCTTTTTGATCAGGGGAAGCTGAGTCACTACTCCCTGTTAGTTTTATCATTTTGCAGCGAGCGAGAGCTGATGCCTGATCTTTCTCTGACCTTTTATTCAAACTTTTTTTTTCTACATTCCCAGGCTGTTATATTCTGTTTAATCACATCGCTTTGATATTCAGAAGAATCAGATACTTTTTCACTTGGTGTTACATGATGTCATAGGTAAAAGCAGCATAAATCCCATGAGGTTATCCTCAGGTCAAAATGGTTCACTGAGAGGATGAGACTCAGTCCTAGAGCTTTCTTCTGGGTCTTGAGCTATTTTCAGGGTGTGGAGGGGGAAGGGGTGAGCTGGTTTTCAGTTTTGCTTTGTTTTGTTTTGTTTTGTTTTGTTTTCCCACAGACATCATAAGACAAACAGACCATAGGTCAGGTAATGTAAGCAACAGACTGCAAAACCATTGCCAAAAACTGTAACCACCCAATCATCTTTGAAGGAAAAAAAAAATCATTTAAGTACACATGTTAATAGTACTGAATTCAAAACACTTGTTTTGACATCCAGATGTTGGAAAGTGCCATATCCTGATTAACAAAAATATTTTCTGGTCTTTCAGATCTTCCTTCCATATTTTGATCACAGTTCAAGTTTTGGAGAAATTCTTTCCCACTACTGTCCACTGAACACATCACTGAAGCATTTCAAAATTTTAACTTGTTTCCTATAAGGAAAAAATGGAAAGCATAACCACAAATATTTATATTAGTGTCAGTGCTTATTATTGGAAGCTTAGTTCAGCCTGCTGCAGTGCCATTGCAAGAGCATACCATCAGATATGGCTTCCAGCTCCTCCAGGCATTTGAGAACAGCATCAACACACATGATCTTTATAACCTGGGAAAGACAGAGTATTCCAAATGGAAAGGACATGCAGAAATGTCCCTGTGCAATTGCTTCTAACTGGGAAACTTGAAAAGGTATGGCAGTATTATCAACAGGAATGAACTCTAGCCATAAGTGAGTTTTGGAGTGCCTTGGTCATGGAAAAAATGAGAGCAAGACTTCAGTGTTAACTCCTTCAGTAGCTGTCTGCGACTATATTAGGACCAAGAATTTCTCTTGTAAAGTGGTGGTGAGGAAGGGGGAAATTTCAGGGGGAGGGAACTTAGGTTGCCATACAGTAAAGCCTCTTTAGCTTTCAATACTTTCTGAGGATAGGGAAGTGATGAAATTCCCAAGCTCATACAGTTATATTGACTGATAAGATGGGGGATTTCTTTTCAAGAGGAAAGCATCACCAATGATCATGATGCCAGGGCACAGTTCCCTTTCCACAGCTGGCAGCCCATGTTTCCCTAGCACACAGAGAGATGTGTGTTCTTCTTGTAATTGTCCATCCTTGTGGAGATGGTATTGCTCTTAATAGTGATAATAAATGACAGACTGTAGCTCTGATGAATAATGGGGAATATAATATAATATAATATAATATAATATAATATAATATAATATAATATAATATAATATAATATAATATAATATAATATAATATAATATAATATAATATAATATTGTATAATATTGTATAATATTGTATAATATAATATAACTAATAGGGATAGAAGGCTCAATAATGTTCTCTCTAGTCTACCTACTTTTCTCTTTTGCTTTATATATGGTAGATCTCAGTGTTACATCTGCAACAAAAGATCCTCACTGTAGTCTTACTGCTGCTGTTCTAGTTTTACTGTTAACTGCATTTGATAAAAAAAGACTTGCAATTGCTGTAAGGGTTTACAGTCACTGCTGTGGGGGGTTATGCAATGTTCTAGTTTGCCTCTTATCCACTGTCTCAGACTGCTTTACAACAAAGGCACACAATACTCCCATATTGCAGAAAAGCCTAATCCCACTTCTCCTTCCCAGGTGAATAATCTCTTTTCAGCTGGGAAAATAAAGGCTTTCCTTCTGTGAAATGTTTCCAAGCCTACCAATAAAGGGAGCTAACTGCCAGGAAGTTATCGAAATATACAGGCAGTTAACAACAACAAAGACAGACAGCATCTCAGTAGCTTAATCAAATGCCAAAAGAAGTTTGGGGCATGATCAAGTACAGCATTCAAGTTCTGCTATCCTCAGACCAGAATTGTATTCAATTTCTCTTTATAATATATTTTGATATCTTTTCACCTATCAACCAAGCAGTCTCATTTTCCAGATTTTTAAGTTTTATGGACCATTTAAATTTCTTCCTTTACTTTATGGGAAAGACACATTGCAAATATTGGGCAACATCTTGCAAAGTCTTGTCCTAACCTAACACGACTGAGCAGTGTGGGAGGAGGAAGTAATGACTTCCCCCTGACCTGTGTAGCTGACATGAAGTCTGCCAAGAATCACAGCCTCTTTGCTCAAGGGAACACAGGAGCAACTCTTCAGAGGGGAAGTGGGGAAGGGGGGGACAGAGGAGGCAGGAGGGGGCAGAAGTATGTCTCTACCCCCTCCTGTGCTCCATGTGGCAGAAGAGAGTGGCTGCACCACTTAAAAAGAAGTAGTAAATTCCTGTTCACCTTTCCCCCCACCCTCCCTCATCAAGAGTCTGCTTGTGAAGGGTGGGGTGATGTAGCTTTATGCTGCTGCTTCCCGGACTGGTATGGTTTTGCAGCGCCCACAACGTGGGGTGGCGTATAAGACGCAGAGTCTAGCCCATTTGGAAAAGAAAACGGTTTTCCTGCATGGCCAGAAAGACAGAGCTGTGCTGTAAGGATGGAATTTCACAACAGAACAAAAATAAAGCACAGTGTTGTTCCAGAATTTCTTGATTCTTATTCTAAACAGTAATAAACCCACCTCTCAAACCCCAGTCCGGACGAAATATTAGCATTCCCTCCACTCTGGTTACAGCTCACATCCCTCTTAATACCTCTTGCTCTGCCATGAAATATTTGTATAAGAAAGGCTTATGTTTGGACTGGAATTGGCACAAATAGTTACCCATTGGATATTCCTTTTCTGCAGAAATCTGATCTCTTTCAGTGCTTCACAAATCACAGAATTCACTGAGGACAGAAGCCTGTGTTTTCTTCTCCTCCAAAGAGAATAAAAAAATCGTCAGTAACCCTGACAGCTTCCTGTAGTGTGGCTCTCACAGCTTATTCCAGATGAGCCGAATGTTAAACTTGCCATAAAAATGTTATGATGGGAGGATGTATCTCCCACAGTACTCAGAAATTATTTAGTGAGTTTTACCATCATTACCCCCAGGCTGCAACCATTTCCCAGCTCTTCTGAGAAGTAAAACCAGTAAGAACAAACTTAAAGACAGACCAGAACAATGACAAATAAGAGCAACAATTATCATAAACAGCAAAAATGACCCAAACAGAACACAGAAATGACCATCGCTTCTGTGTGCTTTGTCAACAACTTGACCTCACCTATTTGGACACAAGGAATCTATCAAGAGGAGTTTGCAAGGACTCACCCTTATCTGTGTGCCTTTAGGATTAAGTGGAGGCAGGGAGGCTGGCCCTGTGCTTTTAGCAGGAGGTTATGTTTTATCCTTGCCTCCACCACCGATATTAGTGACTCTGCTGGCCCCAGGTTCCTTACTGTGTAAAGTGAGACACATTCTCTCTACTCATTCTCCACTCACTTTACAGTGGTGTAAAGTGAGACACATTCTCTCTACCCATTCTCCACCTCACTTTACAGTGGTGTGTACACAATGCCCAGCAGAAAAGTAAGTATTCACACAGTATTGATCACTGTGAAGGGTCAACCACTGACATCTCTCAAGCTGCCTCTGATTTCACCAGTGATGGCCAGCTGAGAATCTGCCCCCCTAAGATTTTCTTCTCACTGAGCAGCTGCTGCTCCTTTATAGTCTATTTGGTTATGTCATCATTGGCTTTTTTTTAATATGGGTAAGGAACCTTAAAAATGTTTTATGCTCTCAAGAGATCTGGAATTTCTCAAAAAAAAAAAAAAAAAGTTCTGATGTTTCTCAAGTCTCCCTCCCTTTCCCCTTCTGAAAAAGCTTTAAAAATGTGGAATGTTGTGGGAAATTATTCAGAATATAATAAAAATGTACATGTAAAAAAAAAAAAAAAAAAAAAAAAAAAAAAAAGCTAACTCACAGCTTCCTTGGCTGGAGTGATGTCCCAGGGCTGGATCTAGCTCAGCAATGCTCTTTGGCCTTTCTCTGGTTTTCTCTTTCCAGGACCACATCCCTCATTTAGTCTCTTCTTCCAGGACCCTCTCTCTCACCCACACACCACATAAATATACAGACACATGGAGCTCTGACACACATTTCTTTCTATGGCACAGGATATCCCCAAAGCTTCTTTTCTCCTTTACAAAGTTCAAACAGTCCCTGTGCTAAGCACCTCCCTTCTCTCCTCTCTGGTCTCCAGCTAGATACAAACAGTCCAAACAACAACAACCCCCCAAAAAAGACCCCAAACAAACAAACAACACCAAAAGCACCAAACAAACAAAACAACAAAAAAGCACCACAATAAACAAAATAAGAAAAAGCACTACAACAAACAAAATAACAAAAAAGCACCACAACAAACAAAATAACAACACCACAACAAATAAAATAACAAAAAAACACCACAATAAACAAAACAAAGCAAAAAAAAAAGCCATAAAAAACCCCAACTTACAGTTTCTTTACTACATCTGCTTTTTTTAACCACTTGATCACTGCATCAGTCATTTCTCCTCCAAACATGTCTCATAACAAGTAAGAAAAACAATTCTAGAAAGTACCTGCTGTTCAGGGGCTTTTCGTATTTTACAGTGTTATTTTATGACTGCTTACTTTACACATATTCACTTAGAGCTCACCAAAATTTCTCTGACAAATAACAATTGAAAATGACTTTAAAAAATGCAGATATTCACTTTATAAAAGGTCTTACTAACCACCAAAAAAATATTTAAGTGTATAAAAAGGAGTTAATTCAAAGATTTATGACATTTTTTTGTGAAAAATTTATCTTTCTTATCCAGAGCTATAGCTGCATGAGTCATTCTCTCCACCTCTTTTATACTCCTAAATATTTCTGCAATTACCGTGTACCAAATTGCATGGTATTTACACCTTTTCCATAAAAAAGATGAACATTTTTGTAATTGAAAGATCTGTTGAAGACAATAACTACAATTCAAATGAATATTACAGATTTAAGCTTACTGACTTGAGGCTCAAGCTGAATTAAATGACTCTCATGTGATTCAGTGATGTAGAGATCAGGTTTTCAAAGTAATTTAAAAGTATGAGTTGAGGAAAATGTTTCATGATGAAAATCAGTTGTGAACACACAATAAGATATTGATTAGAGTGCATACATGCTTAAAGAGAGCCTTTATTTCCTTACTGGACCATACCGTAAGTAAGCATAACTTAGATACGTAAATAGTGTGCTTAAAGTAATATTTCAACCTTTAAAAGTCTTGTCTGTTTCAAATTTTTCATTTTTAGGCAATATTTCCACTGAAGGACATAGAGCTGAGTATAAGTCCCTGGGGCTGACCAGCTGACCAGCTGGGCCACTTTAGCTCTTTCAGTAATCAGCCTCAAGCTGGTCAATATATTCTTCCTCACCCCAGCACTTGGTCTTGGCTTGCTCTTAACAAGCAAGATTTTCCCAGTGCTAAACTCTCATTCAGTTCTGATTTGGCAGATTTGAGGTGGAGGTTAAGGAAAGACCTCTGCAAAGGTGAGTTTCACCCACTAAGTGTTTCTGTTTTGCCACTGCTGGTGCAAAAGCCATCTTGGTGCTACATACGTCCTGCAGCCCAGAAAAGGGAACTCCACAGCTGAAGCAGAAGCAAAGACAGAAGGTCTCCCAGTCTTGTAAGCTTTACTATTCGCAGTCATTTATTCAAAATTTGGAGGCACTGCTTAAAGAGCATAAAACACTTCTGGATGTCCACATAAGTCCTCACAAGTCTCCCATGATGATGGGATTGAAAAGGGAACACACCGTTTATGAACACTGGCACTATCCCATTTTCCAGGGTAAGTGTTCTTCAGATGAACAGCTCCTCAGTAATGCAACAAAAGCAATCACAAAGAGAAAATGCTGTGGCATGTCTGCTATTCTATCACATTATGATGTGTTTCTTCTCTAAGACACCATAAGGTAAGGTAAGGTTTGTATACTGAGTAGGAGATCTCTCCTCCCTATTGTAATAGTCCCTTCCTGTATGCTTTTGAGTACTCTTGACACCTAGAGTACTAGACAATTAGCAGAGCCATCACTGGGAAAATGTCTCTTCTCACAACTTTTTCTGAAGCTCCTTGCAGGCTGAGAGTGTGCTCAAGGGCACTACCTTCACTAGAAGCAGTTTGCTGGTACATGAGGTGTTGGCTATGCATATTAAAAATATAGGCTATTTCTGTCCCAAAATGATCACAGCCTGAGTGAGAGGTGCTGCTAAGTTTTAGTATTTGTGCAGCAAAATAGTTTTCCAGTAAATTGTGTTGAGAGTTGACTGCAGCTGATAAATTGAATTTAATCTAAATAACATTTGCAGATGAGAAAACATGAAAGTATGAAAAGGAGTACTAACAGTCTGCTACAGAAAATTCTCAGAGAGGTAATACAAAGTTATTATGGTTTGCTGGTAATGTCACACATGCTTTCATAGTGTAAGTCTAAATATAACATTGCTGGGCACTGGTGACCATTATTCATCTGCCACAGCTTGTCACTACCATGATATATGGCACAGAAACCAAAACAACAAATCTGGCCTAACATCCAAAAATCTCAGTGTTTCCTACAAACACCTACTGCATCTCAGCTACATGAAGTGTTCAAAGCCTCCTTGAAGAAGAGGAAGGAGTGGAGGACCTTAACTTTTTTTCTTAACTTTCTTTCTTAGCTTTTCTAAAATTCTAAGTTCAAGTTCTGGAGTTTATCTGAAGGAATGACAGTAAGGAATCAAAGACAAAGATGGGTAATTCTATAGCTGATTGTACTGGCATGTCTTGGGGGAAAAAGAAACTTATGGAATCACTGAAATGTCTTTTTAGCACCGGTGCAAAAATTACATTCAGACCACTTCACCTGAGCACTAGTGACACCAGATTCAGGCAACACTAAGAGGAGTTTATGCTATAAGCTAAGAAATCTGCTAATGCACCTACCTTGTATAAATGGCAGTGCTCTGCCTGCTGTGAAAGTACCTCTAATACAAACATAGGCAACATTTACTGAGGCTGCCTGCACCTTTGAGAGGTCTGCTCCACATGGCACAGGGAACTGAGCTGTGCAAGGTGACTACAGCACTGTGCAAGGTGTGAGAGCACTGTGCAAGGTGCTAGAGCACTGCACAAGGCACTACAGCATTTCAACTTTATAACGAATGGCAGGCAATCTAATGGGTAATTAAGCAAAGGGCTGTTCCACTACTCAGCTCTAACAAGGACCATATTCTGAGGGCTGAAATTATGGAAAAGCATTCAGATACAATTTGCTGAGAGAATTACAAGGAACCTGAAGTGCACACATAAGGACAATGCTGAGATGGAAGAATAGCTGACCATTCTGTCTGAGTAAACTATTACATAACAGCTAAGCTATAATAAAACCCTTATTCCAAATCAAATAAGTCTCCCAGACTGCTTAAAATGAGTCACCAACAGCTTTATAAACATACAAAATACTTGACAAGGAAGTCTCTGATAATTTTTTAGTAATTATGTCTGTGAATTGTTCTCTGTTGACATCACTATTAGAAATGGTTTCCCATAAGTTTGCACTGCCTGTTAACATCTGCTCATTAATCACTGAGGCTTTGAATATTTCTTTCATTACAAGTTTATTAGAGAGTTTACACGATCCTCAATCTGTTTGTTCAGAAAGATGTTTAATTAGCATAGAAACAATAGCTGAAGACAATACAGTGTTGGTTTTTGTATGGATTTTTATGGCTGCAAAAGCCTCTTAATAAGACATGATTTCACAAGACAGCCACAGATGGTGAAATATCTGTGTATCTCAGAAATTTGTAAGGAACAGAAAACCATTTTTCATGGGCTTCAAGGACACTTTCAAGACTTGCCTGTGGTCTGAACAAAACAATAAAAGTTTTGCACTGAAGTATGATTTGGAAGCAAATGCAGAGCCAAAGCTAGGAGGTCAAGCAATGTTTTCTTAAGACAGTCCTACAGGGCTGATACAGTGAACAGATAAAATTGGCCTAAAAATGAACATGAAAAAGGAAGGATATAATCAGGGCCTGAGGAAAGAATATCATCCCCGGGAATATGATTTTTGAGGAGAGAGGAGAGTCTAACAGTTACAACATCATGTTTTGGAGGCAGGAAGGTCTTAAGTTCAATGGAAGCTAAAGTATCACCACAGGCAGTTCACTTGACCTCTGCGGTACCTCAGTCAGCTAAGCTGTAAGACTGGCTTCCATGGAAATCCAGATGTTGCCTCTGAATTAAACTGTCCTGAGTAAATAAGTTACCAGAAGAACTGCATATCTGAAAAATGCCTTAGCCAGAGGTCACTAAAGGATATTACTAATGACAGACAAATGAGGAACATCGGAGACTGCCATATTTGTAGATATTTCAGCCAGGGATGCTACTTTATGTAATGCTTGGAGGAAAATAAATAATGAGTTTCATTATACTTTTCAGAAAAAAAAAAAAAAAACAAGCCACAGTGCAAAGACAGATGCTACTCTTAAATGAAAGCTAAAATGTTTTCAGCAACAGCAAACCTGTAGTGGTAACTCTCAGTGGTTTTAATAGGCTGTAAAAGTGTGAATGAAATCCCATGCAAGGCAAGACACAAAACTAGGGCCACTCATGGACAATGCTGATGGAAAGAAAACACTTCAAATGCCAAACAAGCTCTTGTTCTGCATTATGTGTAAAGAGGCAGATACCAGCCTGCTCTCAGACAACAAAAAAGAATCAGTGGAAAGATCCTGTGAGGAACCAGGCAGGAAATGATGGTGACTATCCCAAGGCCCTGATCCCAACTCAGCTTTGTGCTGCAAGGGTGAATGTGAAGACTTCTAACACGTAGGTCAGGCTGTGTGCAGATAACCTCATTCAGTTTTGTGTTTCACAGTCCACCTAGCATTGCAACCTAGAAATGACAAGATGGTAGCTACTTTCTTCCTAGTCCTGCAGGAAAACACTAAGAAGGTTTCAAGTGAATTGCAAAACCGGAGCTCTGTTTTCCTTCATTATAAAGTAACCTGCTGGGTAGAACTAAAGCCAAATCATGCACAGTGCCTGCACTGCTCTCCTCATTAGCACAATTAAGTACCAAGCTACAACGGATTCCTAAATAAATAAAAGAAACACAAGCTACAGAACAGCAACCAAGACTGTCAGAAGGAAATGCTCCTAGTAGGAAGCTCTTTGTCCTGATCTGGACTCACTGGTTTGTGGTTCTGGTAAGGGGGTGGGGAGCGGGGCTGCCTGCTGTTTGCTTCCTTTGAATAACAGTTTTGTAGGAAAGAGTGACAGTAGAGGGTAAAGGATGAGGAAGCTGGATACAAGAGACAGGCTGTAATAAGTTATTTTTTCTTCATCAGTACCAGCCTCATTAGTAGAGTACTTTGCAAGAATAACTCCTGCGATAGTCACATTTATGCACTCTCCTAAGGACTGTATGTAATGTCATAGAATGACCATATATATCAACTGCTTAGTGGACTCAATGATGGAAAGAAGAAGTTCAGTCAGGATAAAATGGGCAGATTTCTGGTTCTTATGCTAATATTTTCCAAATCCTTATGCTTGCTTAGTTTTTATTCTTTTTTTTTCTCCCTTAAATACTCTTCTTTCAAAGCAAGAGTGGCAAGAGGTCCACCTTAGAATGGGTTGCTATACTGGAGTGGGATGGACTTCTGTGTTTACACTTTTCTTTGACACAAGCAGCCTTGGTTTGAAAACAGTGTCTAGAAATGAACAAGGATGTTGCCATTTTATTAAGTGCAAAATGCTAGGAATGTTTAAAAGTAGCAGTAACCAAAGTAACAGGGAATAGGAAATAGGAGAGACATTTATCCCCTTAGAAACAGCTTTATTCTCCTTGCATTTCTACAGGAGCGTAGAAGTTTTCTGTCTTCTTTGGCACCAAACCCAACTTTTTCAAACATCAGGAATTTTTCTGCCTTTTACAAGGGCTGCATATATTGGATGTGAGAGAAGAAAATGGGCTTCAGTTTTAAAGCACTTTATCACTGCTACCAGCAGGATAGAGTAACAAATATGATACTCACTTAAATGAGACACGCTGCTAAAGAGATATATAATTTCACAGCACTCCAACGTTTTGGTTTTGGTTTGGGGCTTTTTGGTTTTCTTTTTTTTCTTTGCAACTAACTCCTGCTTTGTCAGATCCTCTCATCTAAAGACATCAAAGCAGCCGAAAAATGTGGACTAGGTTAAGATGAATGTATGTGTCACTTGTACACCCGTGGTTGGGAGGTAAGTACAGTTCATCATTAGAAATCAGGAATTTTTATTGCCACAGTGATGAAGCAAAAATCAGTCACAAGGGACCTGATCCAAAGTCCATTAACATCCACAGGAGATGGAATTTTTTCCACTGATTTAATAGGCTTTTAATCTGACCTACTGGCTCTTCTACCATATCCATCTACTCTGATCTTTCAAAGAGAACATTAGTACAAAGCAAAAGATGTACATGCTGCCATGAAGGCCATATCCACAGAGTGACCATAGCAGATGCCATAGACAGAATTTCCTGTACCTTGAGTTGACATCAGGAGCCATTTAGAGCTAGAGGAGGGTATTGAATAACAGCCTTTTAAATACAGCAATTATAAGGTCTTTGAAACAAATACTAGCATTGTGATTTGGGAAGCCTGAGGAATTTAATCAGCCATTCTTGATCTAATTGCCAGTGTGATTTTCACTCTATCAGATGTGAGTTGTAATCAGGTTTGAAAAGTTTGACATATGATAGGCTTCTGGGTTCTCCTTACTTAAATGCTTTATTTATTTTATCAGACAACTTTCTAAGCACAATGGATAACCTGGTTGGAAACTCTCCCCTTTTCCCTCGGTCATAGTGAAGTAAGTGCTGAAATGACCTGAAGAATGATTCTGGAAAGCTGTCACAGCTAGTAAGGACTGAGATTTGGATAGTTATATAGTTATAAAATGCCAGCACCCAGCATTTTAATTTTAATGGAAAGAAAAATGGATCTTCTGTTGGAAATCCCACAGTACAAGGACAACTTCAGGAAAATTAAATTAAATGCTTCTTCCCAGAATGAAGTTTATTGTTGGAACCAAATGCCGTGTCTGACTTTCTACAGGACTGCAGTGGTGTGACTGTAATTTATGGACTCAGTCCTGCACAAATGGAGTTCTTACAGGATCTGGGCTTACATCTACAGATTCACCCAGGTAGGAACCTGTGTTCAAAATTATCTGCACAGGCAATGGAAAGGGATACTGAAGGATAAGCTTGCACAGGTGTTGTGGGAGGCTCCAGCAGAAGTTGGTGCCCCCTATCAAAATATCAAAGCTTTTTTGCTACCTGGTTCAGATAAAAGCTCTCCTTTTTCAGATGTGGAATTTGTAAGCATAATTGTGATTCAGGGGTAATGCATCTCAGTCTTCTTTCCCTCCTAAAAATCAGCATGATGCAGGAATTTCATAAAGAGCAATAAACCAGTACAACTATTTGGATCTGATTATGTGGCTGTGCATCTTCCTGTATGGCAGAAAACAGGCAAGTGCTTTCTGTCAATGGAGTAGCACAGAGAAGGGAATGTAAGGAGGCTGTAAAGAAAGTGATGCAACATCACCTGGGCCTGATCCAGAGCTCAGCAGAGCTGATGGAAAGATTCATAACGAGCCTTGGATCCTGCTCCAGAGGTATTGTAACCGTGCTCCACAGGGAGCTGAAGACCCACCTTTACCAACTGCACAGCGTGCCCTTGTCTTCACGCCAGGCAGAGCCAAACAGAGCAGAGCTGTTGTTTGTTATTGTTATTGTTATTATTGAAAGAAGTATTTTCACAGCAGTGAAGGTCAGCTACAAATGATGACTCACTTGCACCGTAGATCTACACAAATAGCATGTGCTAAGATTACCATCTGGTATAACAATCTACATCACAAGACTCCACATTTCCTGTTACCCAGGGTAAGTAAATTTCAAGCATGAGGGAAAATTTTAGCAAGTTTCCCCAAGTACCTTTGCAGAAAGAATAATGTGGCTTACACAGAGAGGGGAAGAGAAAGGGAAATTATGAGGTAAACGCTATTCCCCTCCCTCCTGCCCCCTCATCTCCCAAGAAGAAAAACATATTAAGTTTGCAGTTCTCATTTCTATCGTATTTAAAAAGTCAAATCTATGTAATGAATACCTGCCTGGAGGGAGTCCAGCGGGATGCTGACAGCCAGGCTTTCTGGACACTGTGTGAAAAGGAGGGTGTAGGTTTCACTCGCTCCCTCTCTCTCCCTTTCTCTGTTTCTTTTTTCTTCCTTTTTCTTTTTTTTTTAAATTATTTACTTAGTGTCAGTTCAGTACCATGTGTGCCGCTGCTGTGCAGGATCTTGGTGGAGACGACGGCACTCTCCTCTGCACCCTGTTGGGCAGAGCCTTATGGCAGGAGCACAGCTGGACCTGTGCTGAGATGAGCCACCTCAAGGATCCTCTTCTTCCGCCCTACTGCAGCCTGGATATGGATGCAGAGGGGCCATCTCGCTGGGGACACTAGTCATGCAGCTTCCTAAGCAAGGCACAAATGAAAAAAAGATGGAGCAAACTGGCATATTTCCATGGAGGCCAGTGGCCTGGCTTTGGCAGCAGCTGAGAGTCTTGTCCCAGCCAGAATGGCACCTGCTAGTGTTATGTTCGCCCAAGTGAGCAAGAAGGGAAGTCTTTCTGTGGCAGTGCTTAGCTTAGACATGAAAGGTTCTGGAGGTCAAATTTATTGCTTGTTAAATTTTCCCAGTGTCACTGAACATCACTTTTCCATCTCCCTCCATCCTATCTGGCCTTCCCATCACGCCCACATGAGCAGTGTCCACGTCCCTGCTGGAAGCCCAGCCCAGGGCTGAAGCCACAACCCTGGGTGAAGCTTCAGCCCCACAGACTTCGAGCACTGCCAAACACCACAGCTCCAAACTGTCATCTCACCCTCCAGCCACAGTACTGCTCCCCTCTTGCTGCAGGTCCCAGTCACCTCCCATGAGCTGGCTGCTGGCCAGTCAGCCAAGGGGCGCAGGTTGGCTTCTCCTCCAGAGAGGCTCCCAAAACATGTGGCTCTGGGATTTGGCAGGAGCTGAAAGAAAGGCATGAGTTGCAGCAGGAGAAATAGATGAGTCTTTTCCAGACAAAACAGAGGTGAATAAAACAAATAAATAAATAAACCTGAGCAAGCCACTGGATGCCAGAGGCACTGCTCATGAGTGAGGTGGCTGGGAATCCCCTTTGGGATGCTGGAAAGGGGAGTTAATGATGTCTTTCACTGTGACTCAGTGCTGTTCAACATCAGCTGCAGAGAGACAGGCCCCTGAAAGGACAAGAGAAATTTCATCTTTCACATTTCAGCCAAAATCTAGAAGACTTCCTTCTTTCTGTTTGATTGTTTGCATGTTATGAGCTGCAACCTGTGTGATGCTGGAAATACCAGGAGACAGGGAGACAACAGGGCAAGAAACACAGAAATAAAATGCAGAACCACAAGACTCCCTCTTTCCCAATCACAGGCACCCTTCCTGCCTTCCCCGCCCTGCCCTGCTCTGCCTTATCCCACCACATCCCTTCTAAATTTCCCATCCAAAACTCTCCTTTCTGTGACTCACACATGTTTTAGTCTGCCTCAGGGTCAATGCTGATGCCCAGGCACAAGCAGACCTTCAGACAGCATAAACTGGTGCAGCATTGTCAAATAAGCCTGAGAACAATGTCATCTGTGGAGAAAACCCTATTAACTGAGAAACTTTGTCTCAGTTTTCTCCACAGCTTTAGCCATCTATCTTGCAGTGAAAGGACAGAAATCATGTCTTCTCAATGTTCTGTGTAGTTCTAAGACAACTCTCAATGCCTCTGAATTTAAAAGGCAGTAAGTAAAGCAAATATCATGAGTTGAAAGCGTGCAGCCTGCTTGGTCACCATTTTAATCTACAGCATCAACATAAATCTAGACACCTGGGATTTATATGTGATGTAAGCTTGCAGGCATTGGGATATCAGCTTCCAAATCTCAGTGGTAACTGATGCCCAGTGGTGCAAAAGGTCTCCTATTCTGCCTTGGCTATTTGCTCCAAGGGACTGCACCTCAAACTAAGTAAGAAGTCAGCCACAAACATGAGAAAACTCAATTCTTATATGTTGGATATGTTGGGAAGGGACGGGCTAGAAAGCAGCCCTGAGGAGAGGGACTTGGGGGTGCTGGTGGATGAGAAGCTCAACATGAGCTGTCAATGTGCACTTGCAGCCCAGAAAGCCAACCAGATCCTGGGCTGCATCAAGAGAAGTGTGGCCAGCAGGTCAAGGGAGGTGATTCTCCCCCTACAGTTCTGGACCCCCTGTTACAAGAGGGATATGGACATGCTGGAAGGTGTCCAGAGAAGGGCCACCAGGATGATCAGAGGGCTGGAGCACCTCTCCTATGAGGAGAGACCGAAAGAGTTGGGGCTGTTCAGTCTGGAGAAAAGAAGGCTCCGAGGTGACCTTATTGTGGCTTTCCAGTATCTGAAGGGGGCCTACAAGAAAGCTGGGGAGGGACTTTTTAGTGTCTCAGGTAGTGACAGGACTAGGGGGAACGGAATAAAGCTGGAAGTGGGGAGATTCAGACTGGACGTGAGGAAGAAGTTCTTCCCCATGAGAGTGGTGAGAGCCTGGAATGGGTTGTGCAGGGAGGTGGTTGAGGCCCCATCCCTGGAGGTGTTTAAGGCCAGGCTGGATGAGGCTCTGGCCAGCCTGATCTAGTGTGAGGTGTCCCTGCCCATAGCAGGGGGGTTGGAACTGGATGATCCCTGTGGTCCCTTCCAACCCTGACTGATTCTATGATTCTATGATTCTATGGATTAGAGAAGCCCATGTTTTTTTCCACCCTGTGATCTAAGGAATTTTTAGAGAAACTTCAGAGCATGAGATGCTCTGATGAGCTAGTAACATCACACACAGCACAGACGTGCTCCCTGTGAGATGCTGCACCTATTGAATAGGTGATGAAATAATTCACCGAAGCTAGTACCACCCGAAGTCAGGCCAACAACACTTTTGTTTCTCATTCTGGTTTATCAAGGCCTGGCTCAGACTTGCACTGACGTAAATCAGACCTCCCTTGAAACCACTGGACTGAACTAGTGTAGCAAACAGAGACCAAGCGTGACGGCTCAGCATGCATCAGGACAGTTTGGGATGTGATACAGTCATGCATAACTTCATGTCTTAGCGAACTGAAGCAAAAGCTCCCAAACCTCCAATTAGTTTTTGATATTTTGTTTGAAAGGATGATGCACTGCACAAAACAAATGGCAAAAATTTTAAAGTGGACATCTGTAGAGGTGTTAAACTTACCTTGAGGTTGAAAACCGGGGGTGGGGGGCGATATTTTAAAAGATTTTTTTCTTACTTTGTAAAAACATTGCCTAAACCAAGCTCTGAAACCTCAGTACAGAGTTCATAAGCAACCCTGCAAGGATAAAACAGTGACTTCAGCACTTCTGAGTTATTCTTAACATATGAGACATTTTCTGGAGAATCCAAACCTTTGATCAACTTTATGAGAAATACCTGTGACAGAAAAAAAAAACCATGTAATGAGCCAGAGATGTCAGTTATGTGCCTTCAAGCAATTTTATACTATATATATAACACATAAACCAATATAGTTTAAAGGATATTTTATCATTACATAAATGCCCTAAATTATCCCTTTTAGTATTTCATCTTGTTTTTATGTATTTGTTTCAAAGCAAGGTAAACCCTCTTCAGGTATTCATGGTCTTTCATGGCATAAGGCAAAATAAACTGGGAAGAAAACAACACAACTGCACAGAGACTGTAAGTTTCAAACAAATAAAACATTTGACCTTGCATTGATATTAAGGAGGAACTTACCACAGACTTTGGAAAAAACATGTTCATTGGTCAACATCTTTGAAAGGTGATTTTTAGACATCTTGATTGTTGATGTCTTTTTTTTAGGTGTCTTGCAATGCCTTGGTTTTTAGAAAAGCCTGAATTCCAATCTCCTGATTGGAATTATGTGACTCAAAGACAGACTTCCCAAATATCTGCTAGCTTTGGTAAATCCTGCTCTTTAGTCCTGGAGTTTTGCAAAGCTGTCCATTGGCATCCTAACAAACTCTGACTGTTGGTACAATAAGAAGCGATGAAATATTTCTATTTTAGCCATTAAAAGTCCATTTAGACCAAATTCTCTTTTTTAACGCTGTCAGTACACTTTGACTAAGAAATAACAGGACGTTTCCCTTGTGGAAATAGGCAAATGTCCTAGACAGAGACAATGTCAAAACTTCCAAATTAACTTCGGTAGTCAAGCAGCAGACAGGCTAAATCCAGCTGCTTTAACAGCGCTTTCAGTCCTTCACAGCCTCTGGGCCTAACTGTAATACCTTATGCTTCCATTTTGTGAGGTTTCTTGCAAAACATATTAGCCTCAGTAAGAAATCTTCAGTTCCCACGGAGAATTACATTTCAAAATGATGCTCCGTGCTAGTAAGTAATATTTTTCCTGGGCTTCCACATATGGCAATATTTATCTTCAAAGTTTTCCTCTTTGGCTCGTAGGCTGGTTCGTAAACCAGATGGTCTTGTGTGGCCTAATTGTAAGATGATTTGTTGTGTGATTCAGTAGCATTGTTTATTTGTGCAGTGGTTTGATGGAATTTGTAAACTGCATAATATTGTTTTACTGTGTTTTCTTTTATGAAAGGGCCACGTCTCGCTCTGGCATTTGTGGCGGCGATTATAATTAAATGGAGTTCTCGAGATCCTTTGATCTCTGCTTGCTTGCTGCATTAAACGAGCGACATAAAACACCAATATTTATCACTTAAGCAGAGAGGCAGTGCTGGATTTGAAGGCTGAGTGAATGCACCAAAATTTGTCTAAAAAAAAAAAAAATCCAGAACTGCAAAAAAACCCACAAACAAACAAAAAGAAAAAAACAAACAAAGATGATGTTAATTGAGTGGTGAAAATTCACTAGCTTTTCAGCAGGGTGAGCTTTGTGATTTACTTGGAGCTAATGGTTTTATCCCTCTTCTAACAAACCTCTGTCATATGGTTTCTGTAGAGATGTCTTTTTTGCTTTTTCTGGGACAAGAATGTTGCCCTACCTGATCACTGCCTATGGTGACCTGTATTCATACAAGTATTCATTAGCTGTGAATATTTAGGTTGTCAAGTGTTATAAAAAGATCTAGAAGCTCTTTGTCCTTACCACTCTGTTTCCATCATGAAGGTGCCTTCAAGAGTCTGTGTGCTGGTAGGTAGACTTGTGGAGGCATAACTGTGACTGTGACCTCAAGGAATACTTTGGAGAACAAGGCTCCAAGCTTAGGAGATTGGGAGCCATCTTTCACTTTGAGGAAACCAGCCTCCATCCAAATACAACCCACTTTACTCAAAGTCACAGGTATGTCTCCTACCTAGAGGTGGTCTATATGGCAAACTGATGGACACAGTTCAGCGCTGTGCCTTTTTTCCAAAGATGTCCACATCAGATACAAGAAAATCAACAGCATGCACTCATGGCACTGATACAGTCAAGCCTCAGAAGACAGGCTACAGAAGGAAGAGATACAAGAAGGAGATTTGTCCCTTAGGCTCTGGAAGCAGTTCCCTTAAAACAAATAAAAACTTTTTGGTATTATATTTGAAATTATTTTAGGACAAAGATGATGAGCAACCTCTAGAAAGTAATTTACAACAGATTTGGAATTAAGCAGGAGAATCACAGTCTTCTAAACAAATCCTACAATAATTCCAACAGGATCAGTGGGTGCAATGATGATTCACACAGAGTCTGACTGACCTTTATTTTTTATTCGGACATTTGCTGCTTTTCATCCCTTTATAAAAACACATTTTGTGGCAGATCATTCTTGGAAAGATTTCAAAGGAATAGATCAAGATTCAGAGACAAATGCATACCAGCAAGCAACCCAGTCTCATGATGAAGCTGAAACTAGACTGTGATGAAGCTACTCCCACACAGTGCCTGACCAGCCTAGGGATGTGTCATCATTTTTGTAGTGCCTTGACAGAGATAATCACTGCTTTTGCACTTTCCTAAGCAGGTCTTTGTCTGGTATAAAACCTTCTCATTCTGACTGCTAGTCTCTGGAGATGCAGCTTGAAGTTCTTGCTGTTTGTGGTTGTTGGCTTTTTTTTTTTTTTTTTTTTTTTTGGCTTTTTTTTTTTCTGAATGAGATTCCTTCACACTTAGATTTTCTCTTAGGTCATGCAGCGGCTGAACATCAGGATGTGTCTGAACATAGTTTGTGTTCTGCTGAGATTTACCTTATCGTAAAGGGCGATCACATAGCTTTGTTCTCTTGTCAGGTTGCCACTACTTGGCAGCAAATAAAAGCCCAACTGGAAGTGAGAAGCACAGCTAATAACTTCTTTAAGAGGTGTTTGACTTCCCTTACCGTTTACTGGTGGAGAGTATTGGCACTGAGGTGCTTCATCCACTTATCAAAAGCAGGAGAGAGCTGGGATGTTTCTAGAGAATCTTCTAATTTGTACAAGTGGATCACTTCATGCTAGATATATATGGGGTTGTACACCTGGAGAGAATATTGCCAAGTCCGAAAACAGCTTAGATTATTAGGTATTTCTTTTTTTCTCAGCAAGAATCTGAAAACCTGGCAATTTCATTGTTCTTTCTTTAGTGCTAAAGAAAGAAGTTCTTTCTTTAGTACTAAAGAAGAAGATGGCTGTTTCATTTGGGAGACTTTTTCTGCTGTGTGCTAGAGGCATGGAGGAGAAGCCATTCCTCTGAAGAGAGCATATTCTCCATTTAAAAGCTGCAAAGAGCACAGTTTCACTCAGTGCTCCATTTTGGTTATTCTGCAGACTCAAATTGAAGTCATCATATTAGTTTCACAGAGCTCATGGTTTCAAGCATTTCTTTACAGTCAGGAACACTGGAAACTTGTTTTTATGTTTGAAATGGAAACTGATATACTAATCTGTCTATGTGACCCGAACAACCTAGAGTGCAAAAGACTGAATTCTGCTTCCAAACTGAGCTACGAGTGCATAGCATTTCTGATTGGAGAGCAGAAGGCAAATACACTTACCTGTTCTCTCAGAAGTCAGAGATATCTCAGCACATAAAACTCTGCAGAAAAATTTATCTCTGGGCTGAATTCCAATATGCAAGTTCAGCCAGAAAACTACTTGAGAAAGCTGTAAGCAACTGAAAAGGAGAGTTTCCCCTAGCTATAACATACAGTATAGCAATGCAATAAATACAGCAGAAGAGTTGAATCCACTATTAAAGAGTGTTATTTTCAGTACTGTTGGATGGGATAAAAATGACAATACCACCTTGTAAAATTTACCATTTAAGAGGAAATAAGATCAATTTTCTTCTCCAGAAAGTTTTCATATTGTTTTTGTAGATATCAAATATAAACTCACATGTGTAATACAGACACATTATGTGGCAATGTCCAAACGCTTTACCGACACACAAGCTCTGTGTGAGGCAATCAGTAACATGGCAAACAGAACCTGACTGTTCTTAGCCAAATTACTTTAAAGCCTGGTTTCTCCCCTGTTGAAATAGCTGTGCTGAAGTAAAACTAAATTAAGACAGCTAGGAGTAAGACCAGTCAGTTCAACTTAGTTGCCTCCAAAAGTAATTTCCTATATTTAGCAGCACTAGTTACAAAAACAACCTGCTATAGCTGGAGTAACCCAGAAGCTAAATAGTCTCTGAAATTTCCTTTTACCTCTCAGGGATCAAGCAATTCTGCTAGGAATATGACTAGTGAAGCTGTCCAGAAATTGCAAAGATACTTAGCAAATAGAGAAAAAGAGGCTTACAAATCCAGAGGGGGGCGGGGGGGCTGCTATTTAAACATTGCAGAGACCTTTGAGATTGGATGTGGCACTTGGAGCCATGGTTTAGTTGTCATGAGGTGTTAAGTATTAAATAATAGGTTGGACTTGATGATCTCTGAGGTCTTCTCCAACCTGGTTGATTGTGTGTTTCTGTGAATTTGTATGTATCACTTTAATCAATGCATCTACAGAAATGGATCAAACAGAAATGGATTCTTTCTTGCTATGTGCATTCTTGCTTGCAAGTATGTGGATGGGGGTTTTCATATCTGCAACTCATGATATGTACTTCTGGATGTACATATCCTTTAGCTTCTGAGGATAGATTTCCATGGCTGAGAGGCACCAATTCCTCCTATACTGTTTAGAAGAGGTGAGAAGATCTTTTCAGTGAGGTAACCATTCGAATGAATCCATGAGGTTCTTTGTGAAGAGGAAGACACAATATTTTTGCGTCATTTACATAGCTCACTGCTGAGAGTGTGTTTGAGATCCTGCTTTGTGCTCAGCCTGCAGAGCACCTGGTCTGTTACAGTCTTGCTTTAAAGGGCCTGGCACTAGAGAATTTCAGAAGTTTAATGCTTGAGATCTCTTCATTGATCCTTGGGATACTTGCCTGATAGACACCATCTGTTACCACAAAGCAGTGAAGGAAATTTTAATAGTAAAATAAGAGATAGATTTCAGAAGAGCAGTCAGTGGTGCTTAGCTACAGGAAAAGTTAATTAAGGTCTTGCTAACAGCTCATTTAAAGTATGTCTTCTGACTGATAATGACCTAAAAATGTATCAGTGACTTTCAGTTATGCCTAGGCAAATTCCTACCTCCCCAAAGATGCTTCTGTTCCAAGACAAAGGATGAGAAATGGGAGCAGACCTTTGTGCTATGGAAACACAGCCAATTCTAAAGTAAAAAGTACAACATAAAAACAGTCCAGTTTTCCTGTGGCTTTATGTACAGACTATACTTTATGCTAACATAAACCTTCTGTTGTGCTCATCTTTCCTGCTCTGCTTTCTGTGACCCAGCTTTGAGTACATCAGTTGGCTGTATTTGACACTTAAGATCTGCAGTGATTCACCACCTGTGTTATCCATCATAGCTGGATACCAAAGTGAAAAAAATGAAAAAGTCAGTTCATATTCTTATTTAGTCTTTTGGCATTTTTTTTTTGTAATTGAATGTTTCATAGAATAAGCAGAGGAAATAATATATTTCAGAATATCTCCAAATACAGCTTTCCCTCCCAAATGTTCACAAATTGATCCAGACCACCTCTTTGAGAACAGGTTACACACTGCAGAGGAATGCATAACTTGTCCATGAACTGCTGCATATTTTGTCCTTTGTATTTACATTTTTCCAAGGGGGGAAAAAAATTCCAGATAAAAGATATTTTCTGCTTTTGATGGATGAAATTAGCCTGCATATCCTTAGAGACTGCCAACAAGTTTACACTAGGAACTGGAATGAAGCCACCAATTCGTTTCACATAGGTTCCATCAGATGACAAAAAACTCATCACATAGTCCCATGCTGGTCTTTTAATCACTAAAGTATGAGGTGACCTAAGCTGTTGTGTTCCACTACTGGTTCTCTGTGAACCACCATGGTTGTGACCCTACACTGATTGTCTCTGATTGCCATTACTATGCATGGCAATGAGATTTATACATCTTTGTGCTTGGCAAAAACCCCAAACAAGACTATTCTGTGAGACTTGCATCTGGCATGCTCAGAGCTATTCAAGTGAAAGACCTTCTGGCACCCTAAACTAAAGGCCTTAGACGCCCCAGGAGTAAATATGGTGATTAACGTTTGTTTGCAGGGACTGGATATAACCAAATTTTGTAAAAGTTGTTCAGGTTTAAACACTACATCAGGGCCCTGAATACTTGATTTTCAAGTTTGGTAAAATGAGTACTTACACGTTAACATTTTTGCTTCATCCATCTCTATTCTGCTGGATCAAACAGTATGTAAGAACTCCTCTCTGAGCCTCACAGTACACTTCACTGAATAAAAGGAGACTTGGGTCCCACTTGCCATTTATATCTTTCTTGTGTCTTTTCTTGTTGGCAAGTGTTTTTTGGTATGAGTTGTGTGGATCTTTTAATAGAGATGTGCTTACAGTATGTGCAAACAGTGCTGAGACCTAGGAATCAGTGACCAATGACCTCTTCTCCATTCCTGCCATCATCTTAGTTTGGCACTTAAACACCCATTGAAAGGAGATATTTGTTTCTTGGACCACCATTATGTTTTAAGAAAGGTTTATACCCCAGGGGTTCTGTATAAGATTCCAGCAGGTTACTTCATTAAATGAGCATATCAAATTTGATTGGAAGTTCTCATCAGCTTTCTGTTCCATTTAATTTTATTTTTATACAGATGAAGAAATTACTGTTACACCCATACCCACTGACAAGCCAACTGCATTACTTCACATCTACTTTATAACCACATATAATTACATAACTTCTTGGTTTATTTTCTTCCAGAACTCATGGCTCCTCGTAGAATCTGTTCCGTCTGATCTAAGAGTCAGATTTTGGCCTAAAAAATAGTTTTCAAGACATTTACATGGTTTGGGTTTTTTCCTATATTGAATATTCCACATTTATTAACCACAATTTGATTCAAGCAGAGCCTTCACTGATACAGTCTGGAGGGGCTGTGTTAGAGAAAGGGAAAGACAAGCCCAGCATCAAGATATTCTGTATAAATCTCATTACCGTGGGAGGGCTTCCATCTTTTCAGCCTCATGCTATAAAATCTCTCTCAGCACAGTGTGTTCCCTCCACTTCATTCCTCTTCAGTTAAAAGCACTACAACCATTTCCCCATCTAAAATTTCCAGTCAGCATTCCTCTTCAAACCCTCCTGTTCTTCACTGATTTCAGAAATAAAGCAGACAATGCTGCAAAGCATTCTCACTTCATTGTATGAGGGTTACCTTGCACAACAATAGGGCAGGCAGATTACATTCATGCCAAATCCCATAGCTGGGTATCTAAAAATAAAATTAAAATTGGTATCTGGCAATTTTTGGGGTACAATAGTTTTAGTCTAGTATAAAAACAAAGAAATCAATGGAGGCAAATCACTGTAAGTCTGGAGTGTAGCTGTGGTGAAATGGCCCCCAAGATTGTTTTGAATGCTCATCCCAAGTTGCATTCTTAAACACATATTCACAGAGTCTATTTATTACAATTTAGCACAACACTGAAGAGTCTGGCATAAACATAATCTTCCATCCCTGCCAAGAAATTCTATACACCCCTTAGATCCCAGAGAAGGCATCAGACACAAGAGATGTTCACCCCTTCTCATCATCAGTCCCCCTGGTCTGGAAACATTTCACACATGATTTTATCAACCATAAAAGTAATGATTAAACACTGCAGCTCATCCTCCCATCAGCTTTATTTATTTAAGTGGCTAGAGCTGCAGAAAGTCTGACAAAGAAAAGCTGCAACAGAAGGCTCCTTAATTCTTATTTGCTTAGATAATGCAATTCACATTGTTGAGTGCATGGAGAAAGTCTTGCAACAAACTACAGAATCCTGTTTTCTGTCAAAAAAACCCTGAACCAACACTTCCACGTGGCTGTGTGGCTGCTGCTGGCAAACAAACAGCTGATGCAGCTGAGCACCAGCATTTCTTGCACTCTTTTAGGCAGGGACAGAAACAGTGGTTGGGTTGGACCAGGGCCATTTGTAGATCCATGGGAGTGGGCAGGGTTACACAGGGTCTTCAGCCCAACCTCCTGCTCAGAGCAGGCACACTGAGAGCAGGCTGTGCAGAGCCTCACCCAGCTATTTTGGAGCTTCTTCAAGGATGGAGATGTCATGCCCTCTCTGGGCTACCTGTTCCACAGGTTGGCCACTTCCACTGTTAAAATATTTGCCTTTCACGAAGCCAGAATTTGAAATGTTCCAACCTGAGTGTCTTTGTTGCCTTTCCTCCAACACCCCACCTCATCCCATTGTAGAACATTTTGTACAACACAGAAACCCAAGGACTTCACTGAGCTCTACAAAAATGTGGGACCGTTTAGTGTACGATGAAACAGATCACCATCTCACCTCCCACAGCACTACCGAAATCAGGAAGAAACTACTGTGAGATCCTCTACCAGAAAACAAAGCCTTCCAAACTGGTGCCCGCAGTAAGAGGACCACGAGGGCATGGTTCTGATTGAGGCACAGAGTGGCTGTGGGGTAACACTGCTCCTGCCCAGGGCACTACCTGTCCTGCGCACACTCATGGGACCGTGATGCTGCTCAGAGCAGTCAACCAGAAGCTGCTTCTTGTCTGTAGAACAAAACATACACTGCAGTGGTTGGGGGGAAAGCAATCCTCAGAGCAGATGTGACTCACGCTCACCCTGGATGGTTGTTCTTCACCTCAGCCTGTGTCAGACCACGTCAAGGTCACACACACTAAAATCACACACCTAATCAGGCTCTGCAGAATTAAGTTGAGCCAGACCTGAGGAGTTGCCTACACCAGGAAAACGCTGCCATACGAAAGCAACACCAGCATATAATTGAAATAATTTATTTACCACTAGAGCACCACAAAAACAGACATACAATGTGTTAAAATACAGAGTAATCGATCACTAAAGTACAACACAGCTGTCCTTTCAGTTCCTTATTTTTTTGTCTCCTTTAAACCAGCCAACCATACAATTGTATTGATGCTAAACACAGAAAAAATGCTGTCCTACCCCACCCAGCTAAGTGCTAAGATTCCCCCTCAGCTCCAGTCAACCCCTTGGGTCTGATCTTTCAAGTTGTTCAACATTTTCCGCCAGTTCTCAGGGATTTTGCTCAGTGGCAATTACCTCGTCAGGGTAAGGCCTCTGGAACATAGTCCTTGAGCTGCTACAGATCCATCTAAACATCATTCAAGAGGGCTTTACATCAGACCTGAGTGGTGCTTAGGACTCACATTACCCCACTCTGTAGAGGGGATTTTCACCCACTAGTTCTGCACATTGTAGGATCAGGCCTAACATCCTTCGTAATTAAAGGGAAATACATGCCTAAAAAAAAAAAAAAAAAGTAGGAGCTTTATAATAAGAGTATTTCAAATATTATCAGTGCATTTTGTGGAAAAAAAAATAAAACTAAAAAAATAAAATAAAATGTTTTTCAGTCTTGGGGTAACGACTTACAGAAACAAGGTTTTATACTGAAATTTAGGTGAAAAACTCCAAACCCAAACTGAAAGTTTCAGCTGCGTCCAGCGCATAGTGAGTCTAGTTGGAGAACTGTGCTATCTCTTCTTCCACTTTTCCCAAGCTTCAAAATCAGTTCTGAGCTGCATTCCCATAGCAGAGAATTGCAGAAGAGTTTTAGTGTTGTAAAATATGTTCGTCCTTGTCTCCTTTCCTGTCCAACAAAAATACAGCTCTCATACTGAACCTGATAAAACTAATTTTGCTGCTGTATACAGCAAAATCCAGAGTATTTACTACCCTGAGGAGTTTCACTGAGTTCAGTGCATCTTCTCACTGGAGTAAGTCTGGCTCAAGCAAGTGTTAGCAGGACAGATTTTTCACTTGTTCATCTCAACTCACTAAATCAATCAGAAGTCTAACACACCTCCTCCTCTGCACTGAGTCAACGGGTGGGATTAGATCATCTGTGGGGCTCTGTTTCCATCTAGGCAGTAAGCACAGGTTGTACTGAGGTCTCGAGGAGCTGCATGTGCAAGCCACTGCGGCACTTCAGTTTTGCATCAGTGTTCTGCTGAAGCCAAAGAAATTCCACTTCTTAAAACTGGATCTGGCTACAACAAGTTCAGGAGCGTCCTCCTGACACCACTTGGGTCAGTGACAGAAAGTGGCCTTCTCGTCCAAGTAGTATGTTTCTAATGCAGCTTTCCAGCTTTGCTGTGTGAAATCATTCATTGTGAAATGAACTGAACGTGCCCTCTTCGTGATTTTTTTTCTTTTTTGCTAATTTTGGTTGGGGCTTTTTTTTTAAATGAATTATGTGACATAGATTTTTTTTTTTTTTTTACTACCTCTACAATACTTAAACATGTAACAACAACAAAATCCTAGGAACTCCATGTTCCTTTTTCCTTTTTTTTTTTTTAAAAGAAGTTTTAATGTGAACTCTATTGAAGAAAACCTGGCAAACTTGCAAAGTTTGATTCTGCAGATACTTACACACAACCCAATAGCCTGATGTGCCACTGCAGAAGTTAAAGGCGAACCTGTGTTTCCTGCAATAGGAGCAGGATCAGTCCCACATAATAAGCATGGGGGCAAGTCCTCGCTGCCCCTGAGGCTGACACATGGCCCCTGACCAGAAATCAGTCCTGCTCATACCTCATTCAGGGCATTGTTGAGGGCATTCTTACCAGCCATCTGCACAGAGGCAAATGCCATTCTCTGCCAGGGTTCGCCTTGCCCCAGCCAGGCTGGGACATCTCCTCTTGCCACACCTCACTCCCTGCCCATCTGTTTGAATGCCTATAGCCAACAGGATATTAAAAGGTCTAGGAATATGAATGGCATCGTGATTCAAGAGTTACAAACAGGGACAACCACGGAGGGAAGGGCAGAGCAGGGGGAAGAGACTGCTTTAATCCATCCTTTTTGTAAAACAGAAAACAAATGGAGTCAGGTAGCTTATGTCATAATGATGAACAATATACAAAGCACATGTATAGCAATTATTATAAAACATGTATTTGTAGTGCAAGTCAAAATACAGGGACTCTACTCATACTGGCCAGCTAGAGGGAAACACATGATTCTGAGTGATCAAAAAGAGCCCCAAATTCAAATTCAAACTCATGAGAGCTGAAAGTATTACAGAGTACAAAAATATGGTGAAAATTTACACATTACACATAAAGTAATTAATTTTTTAATAGTTTACAAATAGAGATCTACAGATATGTTTCCAATTAAGCTGGCTTTTACTACCCACCTATTGTAATACTCTAGGTATGGTTACATATACCAAAAGAACAAAAAAATCCCATAGCATAGCTATACAGCAACATATTAAGGTCTGAAGATTAGACCAGTACATGTTAAATATTTCACTGGTTTACTAAAACTGAAATTTAAATCATTTACAGCAAAAAAAAAAAAAATCTTATAGACTTGTCTTTGAGACTGAAACAGAGTGTCCTTTATTAGTAAATTATTCAGTATTTAAAACAAGTGTTTGAGACCTTACAAGAAGCCTCTCTAGGCAGCTGGCATGAAAATTAGGTACTTTAAAGACAGAGTTTCTCAATAATGCAATAACTGATTTCTATTTTAATCGAACTAAACTAACCGTTAGTTTTCTGATTCTTTTGAGCTTGTGTTCCTTTAGGCTTTATAGGTATTTCTGGCAGCTTATTTGGTCTCCACTTTGTCCACATTGGCTGGTTTCCTTTTTTCCAATGCCGATACGGAAATGTTCATTTGATAGTTTTTACACACAAATAAATAATGCACTGTTAACTCTACAACTAAGAGGAATGGGTAGGATGCCTATTGCGTAACAATACAGAGAGATCAAGTAAGGCACGGGACAGATACAGCAACTCCACTTCATGGGATTTTCCTGTTTTTTTCCTTTCACATAGTAACACTAACAAATTTCTTCCAGTGTTTGTTTTTTAAAAGGTTTGTTCTTTTTTTTTTTTTTTTGGTTTTCTTTAACTTTGCTTCTTGTATATCTCACACTATGTGTAGGTGAAATGTAGTATAAAGGCCTTCAAAGTTTTGCTTCAGATGCCAAGTTTAAAAAAACAAAAAACAAAAAACAAAACAAACTTCCAAACAGTTCAGACTAGTACCGATTTTTTTCTTCTTTTTTTTTTTTTCCTTTTCTTCTTTTCTTTAACACTGATGAACCTGGGTTTTCATTTTTCTCTCCTTCCCGCTCTCTTTCTCTTTTTTTTCCTTGGTTATTTTTTTAATACACACACATCATGCTATTCAAGGGGATATCCTTTAGCTGCACTTGCAAGACTTTACGATCATGTTGGACAGCTGTTCAATTTTGGGTGTTTTGCCAATATAGTAGAGGATGGTGAGGGGTTCCAAATCCTGGGACACACAGCAAGGAGAAGCAGAAGCTTCTGGATTTATGGTGTTATACAAGCTGAGTACCTAGAAGAAGAAAGGAAAAAGGAGAGATTAAGACAGCTACCTATGACTTCCTGACACTGCAGAGCAAATTCCTCCCACAGCACCTGGAAGAAAGCCCACTGAAAGCAGTACAAAGATTCCTGGATATTAGTAGGTTTTATGCTTCTTCACTTCAATCTGGCACCACAATCTGCCTGAGTTTCCCAAGGTTTTATCTATACAGTTTTAAACCTCAAAACAGGTACAATCCTAGAACTTGTTCTTTCATTCAACACACACTGTGTTTATTGATATGGAAAGAAGAAACTGAAAGGGTTTTATCTGTATCTTCAGATTACCATTTGTCTTTACAAGCACACCAAAGGGGGAAGAGGGCCCTTCAGAGCATAAGCACTCCTCCTCTTTTCCTCTCTGGCTACATTTTGCTAAGTTCATTAATGCCACCTTGCAAGCACCAGGACTCTAAACTGCAGTTTAATCCTGCTGAGAATCAGCTGCGGTGAGGTTAGCGGCGCTGGTGCTTTATGTCACGTTGGATTCATAGGCATGGTTCTCTGCAAGGGAAGTATGTAGGGTTACCCACTGATGATGCATAGGTATTTCTGAGGATGCCATTAATGTGTTAGCCAAACACCAAGTGACCTTTTCCTAGAACTTCCAGCATGACATTTGCAGCTTAGAGAGACAGAAGATCTGTTCAAGACAGCAACACTAACTACTTTATTAAGCAACTTCTGATTTCTTGGGCAACTCTCCAAACCACATATTTGTGACCATGACAGTTATTCTTCCTCTTTCCTTTAAAAACAAGTGCTGCTCCAAAGTTCGTGCACTACTACTGCACACCAGCACAGAAACATACTTACCTATTTATACCAGCACAGAAACATCCTCACTTTATTTGTACTTCTGCCTGCTGACATTGCTATAATTCAATGCCACAGCCAGTGACAGCTACAAAGGATATCACAAAGGATATCGATGCATAGGTTTGTAAATTCAGGAAGAACAAATCATGGCTTTTGAGATGAAAGGAAAATCTAATTGCCCCTTGGACATTAAGAGTTCTCCCTGCTGTTTGATATCGATCTGGTATTTTAAAGGAGATTTGAAAAATGGGAGGCATCATTCTTAGTATAGACTTGAGGGTGAAATTCTTGCTTTGTGACAAATGAGATGCAAATGCCTGCTGCTTTGGTCTGCTGTCTAGACGTCTGTATTGACAGCTGATAGCATTAAGCACTTCACAGCAGAATACTACTCAGCCTAAGACAGCTGGCTAAAACACCACATCTAACCCCTAAAATAAAAAGTTCCATCTCAGATGACTATTGGTTCTTTGGCCTCCCAGACACAAGGCTCCTCACCAGCATATAAATTTTCAAAGTGCAAGAATTATTACATATTTTGTATCAGCATATTTTCATGAAATTCAGCATGGTAGCATATCAGTAATAAGGAAAAATAAAAAATGGCAGGCCATAAAATTAAGTGATAATCAGGTGATATGACTTAGCCCTTTTGTTACTCTGACAGTGACTTTCTCAGTGCCTCTGTTGACAGAACTCATTATGCCATCTTCCACTCACGCTCTCTAATGCCCTTCCCAGGCAGCTTCCCAAAGCTACACTAAGCTCCTGCTCACAAAAGGCATTCAATTAATCCACATGTCATACCGGAGAACACATTAAAGTAAAATCTCTGGGCCAACACATCCCTACTGCTTCAACACATGTGGCAAGCTCCTCTATAGGGCAACATTCCATCACCATTAATTACTGAGATAATAAATACACATTTTGGGCACTGGTGCTGTTATCAGTCCCAGAAACATGTTTCACCCTTCAGTTATAAAACAGAAGCTGAAAATTAACAAAAGCATTACTCACTCTGCTGTGCTGAGTATCTGAGCTCCATAAATATGGGCAGGCTCCTGCACAGAAATTAGCATGATAACCTTTAGGTTCATGAATCCATTTCCAGCCAAGATCTCTCTTGAAGTCAATATAAAGTGGACGCAGACAGCAATTATCTTGCACGTTCCTGGGAAATAAATTACAAGCACAGTGGTCATAACAAAGACAGCACAGAGAATAAAAATAATCCAGTTGCTTGCTCCCTGATCAATGCTTTACAGGCAGGCAAGTTTGAGTCCTAAAAATTCACAACCAAATCACAGCAACAGCAGCTTATCTGTAACTGACATCGGGTGCTTAGACATGGCAGGAATTGCTTATAGAGATGAACCTAATGGTTTCCCTGGAGGACTAATAACTATCTTTCTCCAGGTCCTCCTGAGCGGCCTCTCTGGAGTAGGTGAGCACAGTGGAGGTGATAATTTGGCTGTAATTATAGGACTGATGGGTTGGGGAATCATCCCAGATGGAACTCAGCTCCTGCTTTCTAAGGCCACAACCCTCCTCATCTGCCACTGTCCCTGCGGGATTGAAGACCATTGGGCAGATACTTGCTACACATAGACCTCGTGGATCTGTAATGAGGTTCTATGCTCTTTATTAATGCCAACCATAAAGAAACATGACAAGCAACTGCATTATACCTTACAGGCTGGTACTACTATGTAAGTGTACTGAATATGGATGCATAGTTACCTAAAACAATAGGCAGCATCTAGAGCACGCTTCTTCCGCCGACTGGGCTGTTGCGACTCAAGTCTGTAGGAGGGTAATAACATTAGCAGAAGATGTGGGGTCTTCCCACTGTATTTTTTCCTATTGGACTTTAAAGCTTTCACATCACCACTGGAATATGTGTAGTCATCAATACCTTCAAAAAATACATTTTGGTGATAAACATTGTGTTGCTTTTTTTCTTCACAAATTAAATAAACCATCTCTTTAAAAAAATATCTCTCAGAAACTTGGCTATGATGGTGTCAGCTGAGCATGTTTACTGGGGAAGTGGGGGCAAATTTCAACCCAAGGTTCCCAAGATATGCACAGTTTTCATGTTACTTGTTTTATCAACCCTCCCACATTCACAGCCAAATGGGCATTCCAGGACATTTACCAGAAATGTTGAAAGGAGTAACAGAAAAGATTACTTCAGTCATTGCATCTGTATTGTTTACTTTCAAATACCTCAAACAGTGATGCTTTTATCACTTTACAGAGGACAGTATTCTCATCTTTAAACAGTTATGTACCTTTTAAACCCTTGTAACATCATTCAAGCTGCTCTGGACACTCCACCTGCATTTCCCACTACTTACTTTCATCCCATTAGTTTTCTCTATCAGATTTATCAGTTTCTGGTGCATGCAAACTCTCTGGCTTCCATTGCCAATTTATTTAAATCTTTTATTTTTTTCCCCAGTAAGTCAGTTCTTCTAGCCTCTCATTTTCTATGGGCATAGCAAGGACACTGAACAAAATATTTCTTCTTGCAGTGGCAATCAATGGCCTCACATTTTGCATTTTCTCTTAAAACACTGCCTTAGAGGTTCTTATCATGGCAATAGCACAGGCAAAAGACTGAAGGAATCAGCCTTTCCTAGGAGCCTAAACAGCTCACATTATGCCTGTTGCTAAGATGTTTTTGAAAAAAGTATGTGAACCAGATAATACTATCCAAAAAGATACACTTCTTGTAACATTTACAACTGCAATGACCAAATACACCAGCAATTTTTTAAATAAACACAGTATCTTTAACCATATGTAAATAGATGTATTTAGAGAAAAAAATTCCAATGCAGTGAAACAATGGTTAGAAAATACTAATACTTGACAAGCAATATAGTCAAATCTCTGAAAACAAATGAACCAAATCATGACGTGCTTTAATAAATGAGAACTGTACAAACAGATTTTGGGTTGGTTCTAATATAGCCATAGTTTTATATGTACTGGTGTACAATAACCATACCAAAGCCAAGTAAACAGCATTTCCCTCTTTGAAAAGGACTCTTTAGTGGCTTAAAAACACAAGGGAGCTTACATGACCTTGATATACTTACTCTATATTGCCTTGTCTGCTGTCCATAAGAAGCACATACATCCATAACCCTAACTACAAACTGTTCTTTATTTCTTAATGCCCACTCAACCCAATCTTTACATTTTCACCAAGCTAACTGCCAGCATAAAAAATACTCTGTGTGAGTAATATGCAAATATGTTAAAAAAAATTCAGTGTGCCAAGGTAAATACATCAAGATAATCAGTGTAAACTACACAAAGTTCTGTTGACTTCACCTAAGAATCAGATTTCCACCGATTCCAGACTTCCAGTAGGAGCATGTAGACAGACACACCATTGCTGTTTCTTCCACCCACAGTGCACTGGTAATAAAATCCTGGAGGACATTTATCTAAGTCTGGCATGTATTGTTCAGCTCTTCCCAAAGCAACTGATGCCATTGGTCAGAGTAATTTAAAATATGTCTGATATGACCAGAAAATAAGAAAAAAAAATAAATCTCAAAAGAAGCTCGAGTTATTTTGTGTTGCTGAAGAGCTGGAAGTATGTGTGCAGGTACCTAAAAACACTGAGACCTTCTCTTTAAGCAAAGCAGTTAAGGAAACACAGAAATAGAGGTTTGGTCAGATTGGAAGAGATCTTTAAGATCATCAAGTCCAACCACCAACCCAACACTGCCAGGTCAGCACTAAAACATGTCCCTCAGCACCACAACTCACAGAGACACAGGTTGCTCCATTCCAACCCCTGCCATGCTCTGTTTCCAACACAATCAGGTCTTCAATATGAAAATGAAACAAGAAACAACATGCAGAGTTCCTTGACTATCACGAATTCTACTACCCTCATGGTGCAGAACTCGTTCCTGACATCCAATCCAAATCTGCTCTTCTCTCATTTCAAACCATTGCCCCTCATCCTGTCACTACAGGCCTTTGGAAACAATCTCCCTGCAGCCCTCCTGCAGCCCCCCTCAGGTATAGGAAGGCTGCTCCAATGTCTCCCCAGAGCCCTCTCCCCTCCAGGCTGAACCCCAGCCTGTCCCAGCCCGAACCCCAGCCTGTCCCAGCCCGTCCCCACAGGGGAGGCCCTCCAGCCATCTGATCATCCCAGTGGCCCTCCTCTGGACCTGCTCCAGGTGGTCCATGTCCCTGTCCTGCAGTCAACTACTGCCTTACCTATACTTTAGAAATTTGCCAGAAGTATTGTTTAACACTCATAAAATGCACCATGCTCACAGACATACCTTTGGCAAGCAGCTTGCATGCATGCCGAACACCAACCTCATTCTACTTTTCAGCAGCAGCCTCCTCTACTAAGCCTGAACTGTCACAGTGCTAGGATGGACAGCAGTCAAAGGGTTTATTTTGAAAATATTCAGCAAGTTGTCTCATGACTATCCAGCAATGGATGGTGTACCATGCATTCAGAATCTTCCCTAAATACAAAGCTGGATATTCAGTGTACATGCTGCAAAGTGTAACACAGGCTCTTAAGGACATCTAAGCTGCATGCATGGAATGAGATGGCTTATTCATGCCATCTGGTTTTAGAACAGTTCAGCTGACACAGTTTTACCCTTGTGCCTTCAACACCACTTCCTAAGAGCTGAGAATCAACATCCTCAAATGAGCAAGTTTTCCATCAGCTGAATGCCATTTAGAGAGGCAGTTAGGGCTCTTTGTTTTCCTCCTCAATTATCACAACATTTAAAAAAGTGTTAAAAGCTTTTTTTCTCTTTTGTTACCTGCAAATCTTGCTTCAAGCTCTTCACTTTTATTTGGGATGATATAATTATTGGAAGGCACGAAGGTGCAGCATGGACAATGTAAGCTTATCTTAAATCCAAGATTCCTGTCTGCAAAACATAAAAGTAAGTGGAGTTGGTTTTTACACATGGAATGACTCTGAAATACTGGTGAGTTAATGGAGGAGCAGTTGGGGCAGGAGTGAAGGCAAAGAGCACTGTTGTCACCTCTGTGATGGAGCCACTCATGTACAGCCTCAGTGACATCAAAAGACAACCATTCTCCTTCAGCTCTTGTTTTAACTACTTTGCTGTCAATGTAGCGCTGTCCTGGTGATGATAATTCTTTAGATTTTAGAACCTGCAAGAAAAAAACAAATATAACTGCCTACATGTTAACATTTACCTGGTTTTTTATTAAAATGGACCACCAACATTATAAAATAGCAGAAGAAACTATCACAGCTCAAAACTCTAGGCAGCAGATGTACATTCGGCCAAGTTTTCAGAAGGAATTTTCTCAGAGTGTGTGAGAAGAGGAAGGTGACATAAAAACACCCTAATGAAATCAGCTTATGCTCCCACGCAAAACATGGCATCACAGATTCTTTCCCAACAGAAATCACACAGAAAGACTGCCCTGCAACACAAGTGGTCACAGCAACTGTAGTATCAAGAGAGGCTATTTTACCTTCTTCAGTAGTATTTACACTGGTAGGGCATAACATCAGACACTAAAGTAAAGCCTGTACAATGTAATCTCTAAACTGAAGATAACATATTGCTCACCCATAACTAATCTGTATGGTATTGCCTTACTCATGCTTCCAGCCTTCCCTATGACTACAGGCACTAGTCATACATTAAACATAAAAAAAAAGTTATTGCCCATACAGTTAACCTGGGGGCATGCAGAGACAGCCTGGTGTGAATCATGGACACACGGATTTGTGCAACAACTAATGCTGCTTCCATCCCAACTTTGATGCCAGCTGTACGTGTGTTTGTGTCAAAAGTTTCAGCAAAGCTTGCTACTGACCGTGCAATTAAAAAAATACATGTACAAAGGAAACCCAGCCTGTCCCTTTCAAGACACAGCACAGCACTGCATGCCTAGAATGTCAAATGACCACAGCCTTCCTCCTATCTAAGCAATTCAGCAAGTGCCTTCCACATGCAAGCACAGCCTGCTGTTATTTACCCTAACTCTAGGATGAAAACAATCAGACTTCTGGCTGCTAACAAGTTTCTGGTTTCCTGATTATCACTAGGTTGATAGTTTTGTGATGCAGAAAGCCAGAATGCCACACCACATTGTCAATTCTAATTAAGATACCAAGTAATAACATCACTTTGTAACTTTTGGAATGCCAGGCTGTGCAACTTCATGTAATGTTTTGGGTTCTTCCTCTCTTTAACCATCCAAGTCCATCTTCAAATGAGTAACCGAAAATGTCTCATTGTTTACTCCTGTCTTCTCAGCCCAGCTCAACCTGACATCTAGCAAACACTGCTGGAATAAAACAGTGGTGAAACTGCATAATACATGTGAAGAAAAACGTATTTCAAAAGGGGTGTGAAATTATGTCATCATGATAAAATTAGGCTTTTCATAATTAGAAAGAAAAGCAGGCTTGAAAACACCAGATTCTCTCCAACATGAAGAGCCTCTATTTATTTCCTTGGACTGCTAGATCTCACAAATGCCAACAGTGTAGCTCCCACAATAATATTTGTCTTATGAGAAGAACAGCAGCGTGACAAGCTCTTTGCCTTCTTTCTGAACAACACTTTAGGAAAAAGACATGAGATGTTGGTACTAGTCCAGGAAATTACTAAGTACCCCTAGTAGGCGATGCTGAGTTCGCCAGTAGAAACTGAGGGCACTCAAACACTGAACATTGGGACTCCTTTTTATGAGGCAACCTTCAAACAAAGTGTTTGAACAACTGTTTACAGAGAGTCTGGCAGCAGCAAGGGGACTACCATTACTCAGAAGTGCCAGAGGGATGAGAGAATCAGTAATCAATGCTGGGAAAGTCCCAGAGAAGTACAAATATAACTTTGCCTTCCCTTTACTCTTTATCAGGTCAACTCAAGTGTTTCTGAGGATGTAATGCAGCTGTCATTCTGCAAAGATGCGTTGGGGTGGGGGGTGTGCAAGGCAAATGGGACACAAGAACTTGGCTCACTTCTCTTCCTTTCCGCACAGTCATATCTTTCCAAAGACTCCAGAAATTGCATACCTCAGTTTTGGCAGTGATGTAAGGATCTAAAAGTAAGTAATGCGCCAAAAGCAATCTCCCCATGTTAACTATAATTGGTCTAAGGTATGCTCTGAAGACTTAGCTGTGTCTTGGTATCCAGAATAAAAGGTCTTTATTTCAATGTCATTGCTACTAAGACAAAGTTCAGAGTTGGCAGTTTGTTACCTGGCGTGAAAGGCACTTGTAGAAGTACAAGAAATCATCACTGCATGTATCCAACGGTACAAAGAACATCCATCCTCACCAATGAACTGACGGACAAGGAAAGTGTTTGCAGGTTTCAAAACTGTAGGACACTGTGGGACAGGATGAGCACTGTGGTTTCAGAAAGCTAGGTATTATCCATTCTATGGTATCAATGATATCTGAAAGTAAAGCTTCTCTCAATGTTGTTCACGCTGCATGTTCGGGAAGAAAATGATGAAGAATAAGCTAAAAAAGTCACAAACTAAATATGGTGTAACTTCCACAACTGACACCTTGGCTTAACTAAGCACTAGGAGCTCTTAAGCAAAAGGCCCTCAAGTGTGATGAGTGTCATACTTACTGAAATTAGCACGTCTGCTTCAATCTCCTCTTCTGGGCTAAGTATCTTTATAGTGTTAGGGTGACGTATGATTTTAACAACCTCATTGCCTATAAGCGAGAACGATTTTCTAGCCTCATCATTTCCACTTTTTCCTTCTTTTACTGTTACATCATTTCAAGTGTGGAAAGCTAACGGATGATAAAAACCCAGGCTGGATCCTCAATTTCCTTCCACAAAAGAACCTGATGAAAGACTCTTCATCTATATTACAGCACTGTATTCTATTTCTATCCATGCTAGAAGCAATTACACTCTATGTGATAGTAAAGAAAGTGGCTTCTTTGTAGGAACCTATCAGAAATTTTTACAGCTACAAGATGTTCTTCAAATGAATCTTCCAGAAATTATTACATAAATGCTTTAGGTTTTCTCTGCCATTTTCCCTCATTGATTTGCTTCTCTGTAGTCGGCACTACATTTCTGGTCTTACCTTCCCCATCATCAGCAAGACACTTTTTTCTTCCAGTACACCCTCAAGCCTATATTCCCATTGAAAAAAACAACTTTCAATATTTCCCATACTTTTCTTCCCACTAGTTCAACTAGTTTAGCTGCACAGAAAAAAAAAAAAATTGAAAGAAAAGCCTTTTTTATTGCCTTGCAGCTTTTGTGCTTGAAAGCTTGTCCACTTGCAACTGTACTGATTGGTCTTAAAGAGGTATTATCCTTACCTATAAACATTGCCTTGCCCACAAACGCTGCCTTACTTTATGCTTAGCCTATCACAACCTCATCGAACACTGTTATCAGAAATGCTGCTGCACAACTTGTATCTAAGGCCTAAAAAGCAGGCCTTTGTGCAACCAAATGATTATCCAGCAGACTTCTAGCCCAGTATGTAATTTTCCTTCAGTATCAATGCTCTAAATTCCAAGAACAATTTGGTTTTGTTTACCTTCTTTTTGCACAGGTTTCATCCTTCTCACAGGAAATCAAATAGCAAAATGCTTGTTTATATCTTCTTGAGGAAGTATCTTGTACACTTAAACTCTGCTGTCTAGCTATTTTTTTCTACAGGCACTGCTAACCCTCTCCTCATCACTTCTTTTCCTATGTTGATCCTTCTAAAAAAGCCCTGAGGAAAAATTATCTTACAACTACCTAGGAAGGATCTCTAGATACCATGTATGTGCAGCTACTGCCAGCAGATCAGTGCAAAACAAACACATGAATAAACAAATAATGCAGTTAATTGCAGAAAGGGCTCATGAAGCAGCCAGGTGCAAACAAAGCATTGTTCCTGCTTGTACAGCTACACATGTTTAGGAAGCAAACAAACAAACAAACAAACAGAATGTTGGAAAACTAGTAGAAACATGGCTTCTTCTAAAAATGGAGCATATCAAAGGCTGATATAAGCAGAGCAGCAACATTTGGCATCAGTGTAATTATATTGTTTCAAAAAGAAAACAACCAAACAAAAAAATCCAAACCCCAAGACTCTGTTAATGGAAACTTAATTATTTTGCTCCAGTTTTCTTTTGCCTACTCTCCTATTCCTATCAGCAGCTAAACCAAGGGGATAACTGAATGAAAACATTAGTGTATGTATTCTAGACAACAACCACTAAGAGCAGATGCCAGAACAGCCTGTCATCAATGACTCACTACACACATAAAAGGAAAAAAATTGACAGAAAGACACACTCCTTCTTTCAAATAACTAGAGCTCCAAAACAGCAACTTGCTTAGTTTATTTCAGATTTGACAGTCTGGCCAATAACTACTTTTAGTTTTCTATAGTTACGACAATCAAATGCAGAAGAATAGGAAAATTACAATTAAGTATAATTTACAGTGGAATAGTTTGGGCTAATAAATTCATCACCTCCCCATCAAGCAAGCAAACAAACAAACAAAAAAATGAATGTGGTTCAGCAGTGATGATACACAGGCTGATGCATCAATAACACACATCTGCTGCAGCCAGTAAAACCCCAGGCACACATCAAAGGCCCAGTTTTAGCAACAAGGGCATGTTATAGCTGGGTTTGAGTATTATGGTCACCAACTGTCAGGAAGTATTTTTAGTGACTTGAAGTTTCCTTTAAAATAAGTTGATGAACTTTCAAAATATAAGAAGAAGATCAGATGGCCACTTAAAAATACCTATCCTGTGTGCTTTATTGCCCTGGAACTTGGCATGGTCACTGCCAAGTGTGGGTTCTGCAATCACTGAATAGCTGCAAATATGGCACTATCTAGTAAAAACCTGCTATTAATCTGTTTTTCCTCTCCATTCGTTCTGTACTGTCTGATCTCCTCTCTCCAGATGCTGTTGGCTCCCTGATAACTTCCTTCCTTCCCTTCTCTGTCATTTCAGACTCCTGCGATGTTCTTGCATATTACAACATCTTGGCAGGCTCACTAATCTGTCTCTTATCAGTCATTATCCATGGTTTCCACTGGAACTTCAAGGGCCTTTTAAAAGAATGGAAATAACCTGATATGTACTTATAAGCTCCAAGTAAATAAGCCCAAACAATGAGATCCAGTGGTAAATAATATGCTAGTGCTGGTTAACATCAGAACAGAGATAAGTTCAGCTATGCACAACATCATGGCTGAAAACTGCCATTTAGGATAACCTCTCCTGAACTAGAAGAAACCTGCAGGGGACTCCAGCCTAACCCTGTGTAGCAGAATAACCAGATTCCCAAGGTCTGCATATGCAGCTGCGTATCGCTTCTGAATTCTTATGCACTATTCCTCCATACTATTCACCCTGCTGAAAGATTCACTCACTGCCTGGTTCCCAGATTTCAAAGGCCTCCTCAGACAGCTCCCAGGAATTTCATCCAGCCCTTTTTGAAGGTTCAAGTTAAAAATGAGTATGTTAATTCTTAATCCTTTCTCACTCCCTGTTTGAATTCAAGATCTTTGACCCTATCTTGGATGCAAGGATAAGCAAACTCTTAATTCTGTTGCAAACCTCTCCAGTTTCTTACTCATTATATCTAGAAACATATGTTGTCAAGTGCAAAGCCTCCATGTAGCAGCTTTTGCCAGATATATGGAAGTCTATTTGCTATCAAAATGTTAACTTTTCTTATCACCACTAGTGCAAGTGATTGACTCTGTATTTTTCCAAAATTCTGTGTGAATGTTCAAGCTCTTCTTGCAATCACTTCTGCAAAAGCATAATTCAGACTCTGCCTTCAGTGCTATGAATTTAAAGGGCTTTACAGCCCCCATTGCTCATCACTGGAAGTCTTTCCATTACTTGCAAAGATCTCTGAATCAGGCTCAAACTGAGGGCAGAATCTTTAGAGACTAGTATATGAGATGCAGAGTTCCTGCCAAAATAGAAAGGTATGGAGTACTTGCCAAAGTTTTTTTAGAAAACCCCATAGCTTTCTGATCCATCTGCTCAGAACTTGCCAGACACGTTCTTCATGCAAACTTACAAATAAAAAGAACATATTGCACACATAACCCAGCCCCTTTTATATCTGGATGGGCTACAGCTGCACTAGGATTCTCTTACAGTGCTGGCTGCTACTTGGTTAAAGGTAACAGAAGGTGAAGTATGAGGGGGGTAAATAGATGAGCAGCTAAAGCAGGTCAAAAAGGGAGGGGAAGTCAAGAATGCCATGGAATCATTGTGACTGACTCACTGCATTGCCCTGTGGTGAGGGGATGAGCTGTGGGAAGAGAATAGCTCCTGAGAAGGGATTTCCTCTCCATTTGTTCCCCAAGCAGGGCCTTCCTCTTGCCACTGAAGATACATGTGCAGTGTAAGTTGGGGATATAGCCCTGAGGCCATTCAGTTAAGCAGTCAGGAAGACTTTGCATTGTATAAGCAATAAACAAGAATGGAGAGTCTGGAGTCCTTCTCCTGGAAGATTCTAAAATATTGAGTGCAATTTCCTGCTGTTTAGGAGATTTTAAGATAGCTCAAAAGAAAGATTTTATATAAAATGAAGCAAAACAAGTGAACTTGTCTAGCATTTAGCTTTATCTTGCCAAAGGCACATTACGTGTTATTAAAATATCATCAAAAAGAAGCCAAAGCCAATAAAAATAGAGTGGGTTCTTCTGTCTTCTAGCCAAATCCCCTAGATCCTGAAGGATACTCCTGTGTTCCTCACCCCTTTATGTACAGATCTCTCAAGCCCTGCCTCTTCCTCAGTCCTGTCACTGACAGCCATACCTCATGTTCACGTGCATTTTACTGCAACATTTTGGCATGCGTCTTTCTTTGCTGTCTGGGTATCTGGACTTTCTTCTAAGATCCTGTTGTCTTCTGCAAGTCACTCCTCTTTCTCCCTTTCCTCTTGCCCACATTGTTCTCCAAAAATCACAATTCTCCCTGTGTTTTTCTCTTCCCACCACTTACATGCTTCCACACAAACCATTCCTGTCTTCCTCCATTTTCTTCCATCATTTACTCTTCTTCATACAGGCTTCTTTCCAACAAAGCTTCACATTGTTTCCCACATCCCCCCCAAACAGCAATATTACCTTCCCCTCTCCAATGGGCTTTCTAGCTCAAGGCCACCGAGCTAACCTTATGTTCCTCATCACAGTAACTACCATGCTCAGTGCTTGGATACATCTTGTTTGTGTCTCAGTGTAATGTGGGCTTGACTACCCCACCAGATTACAGTCTAAAGAGCAGGAACCCAAAACTAGCAGCTGGTTTCTGACCCACATCCTTCATTCCTATGCTCCCTATAACCACAGAATCACAGCATGCTAGAGGTTTTAAGGGACCTCCAGAGACCATCTAGTCCAACCCTGTTGCCAAAGCAGGATTACCTAGGGCAGGCCACACAGGAACTCATTCAGGTGGGTTTTGAAAGTCTGCAGAGAAAGAGACTCCACAACCTTTCTGAGCAGCCTGTTCCAGTGCTCCATCACCCTCACCGTAGCTTATCCTTATGTTGAGGTGGAACCTCCTGTGTTCCAGCTTATACCCACTGTTCCTTGTCCTATCACTAGGCACCACCAAAAAGAGACTTTTTACCTTCATCTTGACTCCCACCCCTCAGATATTTATAGGTGTTAGTAAGATCTCCTCTCAGCCTTCTCTTCTCAAGACAAAACAGCCCCAGTTGTCTCAGTCTTTCTTTATAGAAGAGATGTTCAAGTCATTCTCACAGCAATCCGCTGGACTCTCTCCAGTAGATGCCTATCTCTCTTGAACTGGGGAGCCCAAAACTGGATACAGCATTCCAGGTGTGGTGGCACCAGGGCAGAACAGATGGGGAGGAGAACATGCACTGTTCTTGGACTGCAAACAGCAATAAATCAGCTCAGTTCCCCACATTTCTACACACAGCAGTGTTGTGTTGCAAGTGCACGCTGGCTCATGCCAGTAGCTAATGGGGATATTATATACTTCTTCAAGTCTTCCTCAATAACTGCTCTGCTCCTGGCATGAAGTGGCTACATCTGGGAGAAGCTCTTAAATCACAGTGATTATGATGCAGTGATAAATACTTCCCCTCACCCACATTCACAGATTATTTGCCAAAGGTACTCTATATATGATTTCCAGCATAGTGATTTTTAAATCATTATTACTTTTTTCAGGGGAAACTGTATATAAAACCAAAACCAAGCAAACAAACAAACAAACAATCTGGAACAAGGAGAAAGCAGTAGTTCAGCAATTCAACTGAAATATACTGCATATTACCTTCCTCTGGTCCTGAGCTGTGGCTGAGGGGGCCCAGGAAGGAAGAGAAGGTTGTCAGAGTAGAAAGATATTTGATCCACACTTTATACTGAGTTTGGCACTTCAAAGAGCACTGTACATTTTCCATTTAATATAACCTTCTAACCTTCTAGATAGCGAGAGTCTGGTTTCAGGATAGATCCAAATATACTGCTTTAGATGTGGGTCACAGTGACAGCAGTCAATTAAAATCAAATGCCCCAGGTGATATCTGTAATACAGATATCCTGCACCAGCTCATGGCCACAAATATTGCTTCCGGGTATTTTTTTTTTTTTCCATGACATGAGAGACAGCACTTTTTGGCAAGAAAAGAGAGCAAGGCCCCTCTGCTCCTGATTATATGGAAATCTGTCTGGAGTAGCTCTGCTTCAGTTAGTGTAAATTGCCTCAGATTTGCACCGTGGAGATTTGGCCTAAGTCTATAGTAGCTCACTCTAAACGTATTCTCTGACTGAAAAACAAGACAAAACACTGTCTGAATTGAAAGTATTTGAACAACTGACTGTGGTTTAAATTTAAATGTGACTCATAATGGGGTAATATGTTCCACAGCATCTTCCTCATTATACCTCCAAGCATGGAGAGAGGCCCTTAAAGAAACGGGGTTATCACTGTCTGGAAGGCAGACAATTCTTCCAAAGCCCTAAGCAAGCTCTGCAGGAGCCTTCAGCATATACCTGGACCATCCCTAACATGGACAGACCAAAGGTGATCCTGGCAGAGGAATTTGACTAGATGATCTCCAGAGCTCCTTTCCAATCCTTACCATTCTATAATTCTAGCACTCAATGAAAGGTCTGCTCCTGCTTGCTTCACAGTCTTGACTGCAATCTGCTATCCCTTCTGGGCTTTACCCTGGTGCCATTTGTTTGCTCCAGTCCTGTGCTCTCATACATTCTGTAGTGCATCCCCCCCGAGTCCACAGCCTCTCAGGTACACCCACCCACAGCAGCCTCAGATAATAAAAAACAGGATTTCATCTACATTTTTCATGATGTTTTATGATGTGTTAACAAAACACATCACCACTTTCATAGGAAGTAATTATTACCTGCTATTGTTTGACCATTTGTACATAATAAAAAATGCCTTAAAAACAGTATCACAATACTCCCTGAACAACATCTTTTTGCATTGTGAGGGTTTCTACTCATCCAGCTTTGCAATGGTGCCTATTTATTTTTTGGAATGCTTATTCATAAAATACAAGGGTTTTTTTGAAGGGTGCAGGGACTTTATTCATAAATACAGAAGCACCTTAATAAAAGAAAGATGTGATGAAATCTTCAAAGCAGGCAAGAAAACTGATGAACAAAGACATTCCCATAACAATTGAGCTTTATCTGATCAAATTCCAATAAAGCCTGCATTTGGCATAAATCTTTAAAAACATAGGAAAGGCCACTGGAGGATGCTAAAACTTGTTTATTTAAAATTATTCCTCCTCCCTCCCTCAAAAGTACTTTATCCTCTTAATATTTTCTGGTCTCACTGCATGCTGAGAAGTCCATTGAGCAAATGCAGAACAGTGGAAGGACAGGAGAAGTGTGGGAGAGCACTCACTTCCATCATCTGAAGCTGTGCTGCTTCCTTCCCTGCGGCTTCCCACTCTCCAAAGTGCTGATAATCAGCAGCACCACCAGCAGATTAACCCTCACTTTTGGGCAGAAGAAATAAAAGCAAAGACAGTGCCTTGAAAGAATTGAATTCTCTGTGGCTTCACTTAACCACAGCCAAGAACAGAAGCTTTTACAACAGCTTTATAAAAGAAACCTAATTCCTACTTCTATGAGTTTTATTATTTTCCATCCTAAGACTACTTAATATGTGCACTGTGCTTCCCATCTGCACAGAAACACAGAGATGTGGCTGACTAATCCTTAAATACCAGGAGAAGTATTCTGGGTGAAAACAGATATTAAAGAAACTCTCTCTGCTCATGGGGATTACCACTTGCCCACTGGCTTAGCGGACACATCCAGGGTACTTCCAAGACAATAATCTTCAAAACCTACTGCCTGGAGAAATCTGAGGGGCAACAGACCTGGCAAACAGATCCACAACCACTTGCTCCCAGCATAAATACATGAGGTGCTCTCTGCTCCAACCCTCGTCCTGCTGCTGCTGCAATGGGGGCCAAGAGCAAGGGGCCACAGTCCTGGCTTGCCACACCAAGCAGCTCCAGACTGCGTTCCTGGAGTCAGTGTAAACAAGGGCTGCAGGAAAACACAAAGTTCTTTTCTGATGTGGTTTGGAAAGGGAAGCCAAGCATAGCCCAGGGAAAGCTTAGCTGAAAAGGTGCAGTCTTGCCTTTCTTATTGCATTTTAAAGGATAGACCAGTAAGGTCAGAGGACCACACAAAGAAAGAATCAGGAGGAGAAACAAAATATTTGTATTCTGTTTGCTTATTTTTACTATTTACCCTGCACATCTGTCTCTAGCTGTTCCTAAAATAGTCCTTTGGAGTATACTGTCCCTTCTGCACCAGTGGTACATATACTACTACTAAACTGCCACTGGAATAAATCACAGAGCTCTCAAGAGAGCCATTAGGAGACTTGCATGAGTTCAGGGACAGTCACTTTCTCAGTGAACCACAACAAGAGAGTTCTGACTCTCACCAGAAGACCTCTGCCCCCCTCTTCCTCCTTGACTAAGAAAGATGAGGGAACATGGGAACAACCATTCCCTGAAACTGCAGGTATGAGAGGAATTTAAAAACCCTCATCAAGATCTCCTCAACAAAGCAAAACAGTAGGCAACCTGAAACTTGGTGGGAGGAAAAAAAAAAAAACCCAACAAAAAAATCCAACCTAATAATTAAATGTTGCTTATGCAAGATGAAAACCCACATTGTTCCTTCTGGGCACAACAGCCCTGGCAAGCCCAGCACATATCTCACAAGACAGGAAGCAGTGCTTATGCACAGAGGAGGCATGGTGGATGCATGTGCCAACTCCACCAGCAATCTCCTTTGAGAGGTTTGCAATCCATGCACGGCTTTCCAAGCTGGAAGCAAAGATACTGGATTAAGTCTTCAGCCCTTGAAGAATATATTTGCCTCTCCCACTTCCATTTAAAAGAGCATCTTGCTCATTCTTTCCTCTCCCTTTCCACATTTGTACCTTTCTCCACTGCTACACACCCCTACTTGCACTATCACTCCCTTTCCACATTTGTACCTTTCTCCACTGCTACACACCCCTACTTGCACTATCACTCCCTTTCCACATTTGTACCTTTCTCCGCTGCTACACACCTCTACTTGCACTATCAATATACCATTACACAACCCTGAAGCTTCTCTAGCATCAATGTAGCACCAATGCCTCCCACTCATCCTTCCCCACCTTCAGCTCCTTAGATTTTCTTCTTTCTAATCTCTAAAATTCATATATTAAGTTTCAGGATGCTTTCTATAGTGCTGTCCTGCATTACATCATAGAATCACAGAGTATCTCAAGTTGGAAATATCTCATAGGGATCATGGGCACCAGCTCTTCATTTTTTTTTTCTGTTTTTGCTTTTCCTATTAAACATGGCATGCTGGAGATTAGATGCAGCAGTATTCAGGTGCTCTGATACTCTGACAGTGGAGCTTCTGGCAAGGAACCCATGCAGTTCAGACTGGCCATCACAGAGCTAAGCTAATAGCTCCATACAAGGTTTTGAGGAGAGCTGCATACAAGACTGCAAGAAATAAGTTTAATCGAGGTGAGGAAAAAACAACCCGCATAAGAAGGCTACAGGAGCTAGTAAGAAGTACAGCACAGAAGAACTATCATTATCATTTTAATAGGTGCTCTGCAAGGAAAATGCAACTCTCTCAAAGAGAGCTTTCCTCTACACAGGCAAAGAAGCAAAGTAATATGCCAAAAATATGCCTGGCACAAACACTCACTCAGGGCTTGCTGCCTTTGGCTTGCATGTTACTTGGTGGAGAAAAGACCTAATCCTACAATAACCTGCACTCATTACTCACCTAACACTTCACTCAGTATGCTCCACCCAGCCTAAAAAAGAAACTGCCTTACTCACCAGCCATATATTTATCTAAAGGACTCAAGTACCTGCCCTGGATGCAAGTGTCCATCATTTCCATGGGCACAGGCTTGCTGGAGTCAGGCTCTCTCAACTAAGCTCCAGCTGCTTCTCATCATAGGGTGAAATCCCAGCCAAGCAAAGGCCCTTTCTTCCCTACATCTGCTGAACCCTTTGTGTCCCATGTTCCTCAAACACAGAAATGCAATGAATTGAGCTCAGGCAACTCAGATGTACTCCTTTCAGGTAGCTGACTAACAGGTCTCAAAAGCAGAACAACAGAAAGCCCAGAGATGCCATCAACTCTTTTTAGGATGTCTGAACAATAAGGCCAAGCCAGAGCATGCAACCATTTCAAAAGGCTGGTGTGGCAGCATCACAATGACTTACAGTGTAATTCTCTCTGTGATGTTTGCTACATACAGACAATACCAGTAAATCTTATTAAAGATTCCTAGGTTTCTCTTTTAACAAAAATACCTTATTTACTAAACTTTTCTGTCAGCCTGTCATAGTTGCGAAGCTAGTGACCACCTGTGGACCTGAACCACATTCAGCTGGGAATCAAGCTTCTCCTACATCTAAACAGACCAGTGCACTTTTCCCTGCTCTCAGCCAATAATGTTGGCTTATATAGCCAAATCAACAAGCACATGAACCCAAATTTGCTCCCCCACTATGCTCCAAGTTTGGCTTGCACTTCACCTGACCAGGCAGGAAAAGGTGAACGTAGGAGTAAGGGAGAACACTAATTCAAATTTGCACCCACTAGATCTAACTGAAGAATGCAGTGCTTCACACCCAGGGGCGTGCTCAGGCATAGCAAACGAGGCCAGCAAGAACAGACGCAAAGAGGGGGTCAATACACACTTACAAGGTGGTATCCAATCTGACAGGGTTTTCAGCAGAACAAATCCCAGGGTGCTGGAAGTACCATGAGTTTCACTTGGTATAAAACTGCTGGGAGCTGAACCCTTTTTGGTTGCTAAGTGACTGCTGCTTCAGATGAATATGCTCTAGGCAATATTGCACAAATGCAGACTCTATGTAAGTGACTTTAATGGCTTTAGAGTATTTTTAAAGATTAAATTACATCAATCTTATCAACAAGAGTGAGAAAGTCATGGGGTCATCTTCTTCCTCACTCCTTGGTCCCTGATTTGTACACTCACTTGCTTCATCCCCTGGGCCACCATACAAATGCCAGGTCTTAAACTGCTAAGCTTTGAAACTCAATTATTAACAATGCCACGTCTGTGAGGAGCAGTAAAAAGACTTCTCCTGAACAGAAGCCAGAGAAAAGAATTTGACTTCTACGTAAACTAAAGTACAGGCCACGTGCTGGAAGACAAAGATGTGGGAATGACTTATTTGATGTCTTGCTGCCACTTACATGCTGAAACTTTGGAGTCCTGAGACACAACCACTACAAGAAAGTTTGCTTATTTCAGCTACATACGATTTTGAATAAAGCCCTTTCTAGGGCTTCCTCAGTTTAGAAAAGATGTTGAATTGCTGGAGCATGTCCAGAGAAGGGCAACGAGGCTGGTGAGAGGCCTTGAGCACAAGCCCTATGAGGAGAGGCTGAGGGAGCTGGGACTGTTTAGCCTGGAGAGACCTCATTGCTGTCTACAACTACCTGAAGGGAGGTTGTAGCCAGAAGGGGTTTGGTCTCTTCTCCCAGGTAACCAGCACCAGAACAAGAGGACACAGTCTCAAGCTGCGCCAGGGGAGGTTTAGGCTGGAGGTGAGGAGAAAGTTCTTCACAGAGAGAGTGGTTGGCCATTGGAATGGGCTGCCCAGGGAGGTGGTGGAGTCACCATCTCTGGAGGTGTTCAAGAGGGGATTGGACGTGGCACTTGGTGCCATGGTTTAGTGGTCATGAGGTGTAGGGTGACAGGTTGGACTCGATGATCCTTGAGGTCTCTTCCAACCTTCTTGATTCTATGATTCTATGATTCTACTTTGTAAAGATGGGACTCAACCGCTTCTCCCCATGGTTTGTTCCACCTGGTAGATGGGTACAAGATTGGTTTGCTGCAGAAAGCCAGGAGCTGACACCTCTGAGGTATCCCCATACCTGGTACAGCTCTATCCGCTGCTCCGAGACACGCGCCTTTGTGTTCTGCAAGCGGAAGACCCTGAACTCGGCCTTCACCAGGTTGGAGGCGTTCTTCTCCATCGCTGAGACATCAAATCTGACGATTCTGAAGTAAAGGCTGTAATAGCTTGGTGGGATGGCATCTGCAAGAAGGCAATGTGATTTTCTTATTATCTTTTAATCATAAAAATTACCGTTCCTTCCATACAAGACAACCTCAGTAAGGGAAGTATCTCTAGCATGATTCAGTTTCCAATGACCAATTTAAGATTATGAACAATTTAATAAAATAAAAACCAGCTCCACGTGTGTTTGATTATAGGAACACCATCTTAATAGAGATTAACAACTATTTCCAATTGTATTTCAGGTCATCCCCTCTTTCAATATATTGCTGGAAAATTCTGGATGCTTATACATTAGGAAAAAAAAATCACAGCAGGTATCTGGCAAATGCCTTTGCACTTGAAGAGAGTTCACAAGGATCTGCTAAAATGACAAGTAACAGCAATTTGTCTGCTCTGTATGTTCTCTGTAGCCCATTTCCCCTTAGAATATGAGCACTAATTAGGCAGCTTCACATTTTGTTTCATATTAAAAGATTTTATTGGAAAAAATTTCATTCTGATCATACTGATGGGACAAAAATAGAAGAGGAAGAAGAAAGGGAAGGAAAAGGCAACCAGATAGCAGACATTATTATCAAAATTGTATGAATTTAGGTCACTTGGAAGCAGTAAAAGCCATAAACGTAACCACCTCTCACTATACAGCAGGTAGAAAGCAGGAAAAAAAACCACAAAAAATGGACTCAAGTCTTCAGTAACAGTGTTAGACAAGCCAGTTCAGGTTTCAAAACAGTCTCTTCCTCCTTTGTAGCTGTAAACCCTGACTGAGGCTAAGCAGCACAACCTGGGTTACCCTGAAGGGTTCAGTGATCATCTGAGGCCTCCCCAACCCCATGGCGGCCAGCAGCACAAAGAGGAACCTGCTCACCAAATGGTGCCTCTGACCACCCGCTCTGTATGCACGACACCCTTCCTCAACCTGCTGCCTGGCAAGGCTCTCCTCCAATTGCACAGCCACACTCAAGAGAGGAGTCAAAATGACTCAAAAGCCCTGATTAGAATCTCTGTGTAAACCAAGTGGAAGGTTTCCCTGTCTCTTACAGTGTGAGAACTGAAATGGATAAAGAAAAAAAGCAGAAAGAGGAAAATTGTATTTGGGAAGCTGGGAGGGTGTGGGGTGTGGTGTGGTGTGGATTTTCAGCTGAGGAAGCAAAATCTTACAGGGTTCCCTGGGGTGATGCCAGCAGGAAGACTTCAAATCGTAACTACAAACCATGGGGTTTTCCCACTAGTCATGTAGCTCAGGATTTGTCATGCAGTGGCAGGAGATGGAGGCATCAATGTAGGGAGATGAGCAGTTCAGCACCTTTGATAGAGCCAGGCTGCTGAAACCCCAGCAAGGAGTCCTGCTCCACTCTCTCTCTCAGCTACCCAGGCCATTAATATAGGAATCTACCACAGAATCACAGAACCATTGCAGCTGGAAGATACTTATCAATTGAATAAAGTACCTTCTTCTGGAAGACACCTAATTCTTAATAGATATAACACACACAAGTTATCATTTCTACGTAAAGAAATCGGAAAAGCCAAGTACAATCCAGTTACCTTTGTTGCTAACTACTAGTGATTAAAGATAATTGGAGTAAATACTTAGTCAAATTTATTCATATTGATAAGACATATTAGTAACTAAAGATCTTCTTCCAAGTATCTAGTGTTTCTAGACTGGCTGCTACTACTGGAACGTCTGAGCAACGCAGCAGCTTCTGACTACACAAGGCAACATCTCTCGCAATTATACTTTTAATAATGGATTTTTTTGTAGCTCTTTCAATAATTCTGAACTCAAACTGACTACAGAATAAATACCAAGTACAAGTCAGTAGGTCAGCCACACAAAGAATAAACCATGTTCATTCTGTCTTCGCAAATGTTTCCTCTACATAGTGGAGCCAAAATCTCTTTTTAAAATGACCATAGCTAAAAATAATCCTAGCTCGAAGAAAATCTTCAATAATAAAGAAATCATCTCAGCTTCAGCTATAGATGCATTAGAAGTCAGAGACTGTAAGTTCTGAAAGTACTTAAAGAAATCCTCTGAAAGAGTAATTTCCAAAGTAGACCCTTGGTATGGTCTGATGGGTAAGATGTATAAATACAAACAGGAAGCCGTAGCCTTCCTTATGTTTACATTTAAGAAAAAAAAAATGAAAAAAGGTTTCTCAGCGTTTCGTATCTGCACTGCTAGAAAATAAACCCCCAAATATCATCAGTGTCCCTGCCTGCCAAGCTTATTGACATAAAACTGCTACAATCTGCTAATGAGGACTCAAAGAAAAATGGACTCAAATTGCAGCACCCACACCAGAACTGCTCCTCCCATGAGCAACACATTAGTGATGGTCTCTCTCAAAATGCCAAATGAAGATCTTCTGAGGAAAGCTTAACTTTATGAAATGATGACTTTAATTTTTATGTATTTTGGAAATTATTATAAAAACTACTTGGTTCAGAGACTATGTCATCATTTAAGAGAGAAATAATCTCCTCAACTTATTTTTCTGTTATAGGAAACTCCAGGACTACTACTTGCTCTCCAGCCAAACCTAATCCTACTAGGAATGTAACTTGGCATAATAATATGTATATATAAGATTGATTCTTCCAGGATGGGTTGTAAGTTGTCCTTCCTTGTCCTTTATTTGAGGAATCAACCCACCATTTCATTCCCTGTGGACAAGCCAAACTAGCAGCCAGCCACTTGCCCTGGCACAGAGAAAAGCTCTGTCCATCTTGACTTTATTTCAGATTGAAAAGTAATATTTAACTGTCAGTTTGATTTATATTTAACTTCTAACTTATTTCTAGAACTTTCTTGCACTGTATTTTCTTTTCACTTTCCATATTTTAGATACTGAATATTACAAACCTGTAAATATTTCTCTGAATGGAGTATCTTGGATAATTTCTGTATTTGTATTTTTTCACTCTTTCCTATATAAAGAAGACAGAGAAGGAGTACTCTCTCAGTGTGCATATTTTTGTTTGCATATGCACATTCATTTACACAGCAAGAGTATATGCCTTCCACTGCAAAGCAGGTGTGGGACACCCACCATGAAGAAGAATGAATTCTTGTCTTAAAGAAGCTTCCAACTCTCCTCTCAGGTGGTTTTACATCTTTCAAAAAAAAAAAAAAACCAACACATAAAAATTTTTATTTCTTTAGTCTATTACTCAAGACAGTACCCACAGGAAGTCAACTCAGAAAAATCCATTATTCATGGACAGATGAAAATAAAAATGGTTTTTTTGCTAGCTGGAAGCCTTTCTCTCAAAAACAACAGCTGACTGCAGAATTAGGGTTTATGTGAAAGTTAATCAACATTAAGACTGAGAACTGAGACTTGCAACTCTCTTTAAGGGAATGGAAAGAACCCTGTGGAATCTGCAGGGTTTTGGATTAGTCTTTAAATGATTTCAGATGATGCAATTTATCTCTCCTTATGGCTCCACCTTAACCAGACTGTTGTACCAATTCAGACTCAGTTGGATACCTCTGGACTCCCCTCTGGTTTTGGTCCAATGACTTCAGCAGATGCCAAGATGACTGACCAAGCTAGTCTGCAAACACAGTTACCATGCCACAGACTAGACTCCTTAAGTATTCTTTGATCCATTGTCATTAATGCTTGGAATTAAATCAGTATGCTTCCTGTAGCTAGGAAAACACGTATTTCTTTTGCTTTTGAGCTAGGGAATAGTAAATGCAATGAAAGATCCCATTTTTATCATCTTTAAGTTATTAATTCAATCCTTAAAAAAAATGAAGACTTCCAGCTGTAATAATCATAATCACAATCATCACAATACAGTTGAGTTACAAAACACAGCTGGAGAAGGTGAAGGCAGCATCCCTCCTCTTCCCCACTTTAGCCTGTTGAGTACCAAGCATCACAAGTTTAGCTTGTTTTGTCTTGTTTTTCTTGAATGAGCTGAAGCTTCATTAGCTGCTTTCACAGGACAGTTCAAATTGCCAGATTAAAAATGTAGTCTGCTGAGTTCTTATATGCATAAAGACACCATGGTTTCTGGGCTTCTTACTGACTTTGTTAAAGCCTGGCATTCTCTAAGCTCCTATGCTAAGCAACTAGGATAGAAAGCAGCTCTCCTCTGAGAAAGCAGAAAAGCAATGATGGGAAGAGTGCAGGAGACCTATCCCAAAATACTCGAGACCCTTTAGTACTGCTCCAGGTTGGAGCACAGTCAGCAGGAGAGACTGAATATATCTTCTGAGTGACTGTTCAACAGAGCATATAGACCCTCAGGCATTGCTCCTGGGAAGAAAGCAAGATGAAATCAAACTTCCTTAAATCAAAACTGGGATTGGAAGGAGCGTTTCAAACTGAAGATATTGCCCAAATCAAGAACGTCCTGCACCAAAGAGTGATACTTTTGCCTTTCACAGTTGTGTTTTATGAACTAAGCCCTGTATTTCCGCAGCTTTCCTCACAAGTACTGCATGTACTGACATTTCAGAAAAAATAAAACACCATTTGACACAGCTCTTCTGAGAGCTGGGCTTTCATTCTGGTGAGGGAAAAGGCCTAAATTAAATTGTAACAAAACAAGGGTGTTTTTTTTTTTTTCCCTCTGAACTTTCATTTCTGCAATTGAAACAAACAAAAAATCAATTATATTCACAGCCCAAGTTAGCAAACATAAACAACTTTTCTCTTCTCATTGGAAGAGACCAGACAGTTCGACTTCACACATACACCCACACTGGAAAGGCTGAGAGCTTCAATCTAATCCTTCCATCAAGGGCTTGTAATAAATGCTGCAAAGATTTATTTTTATTCCCTTTTGTGTTTATTAAACTTTGGAGGGTTTCTTTTCCTTTTTCTTTTCTTTCTGGTCCTTTGCCCATTCTTTATTACGGCAGCTACAAAACATGGAATGCCCTTTCCTTCTCACTCCCCTTTTTTTTTCCCCCCTCCTTGTCTTTCTATCCACAGTACATGAATGACCATGTAGTAGGCTTTGAAGCAGCACATGCAAATATTTATAAGAGTAGCTTGATTGTTATTAAATGCAGTTGTTAGGCTTTCCATGCTCTGGCAAGCTTCCCTAACCCCTCTAACTATTAGGACCATTTAGGCTGTTTAGATTTCAGCTCACTGATAGCAAATTCTACTTTTTTTTTTTTTTTTTTTTTGTAACAGGCAGCACACTGTGGCATCGTTTCTACCCCTGTGTGAATTTTCTCCCTGTTCAAGATACGGGTCTCTACCACAATCTGGGTCAGGCTGCCTTTAAAGACATCCAGACCTGGTAAGTAAAGCAGCATGTGCAATACTGCTGGAAGGCAGCTGTAACAGCACATCTTTCCAGCAGGATCTCGTCCTTCCTGTCAGGCACACTGGGGTCACAAATCCTCTCCTCTTTTCCAGGGAAACGTCTCTCCAAGAAATTAGAAACTTGTTTAAGGCATCTGGGCTCCCAAAGCTCACGGATAATTACTCTGCTCACCCCTTCTGACCCTGACGTGACTGCAGAATCCTGCTGGAAATGGCCTCTTTGCAATGAAAGGGGACATATAAATACAGTGAACCAAATTACAGAGGCCTACAGGTTATATCTGGGAATTAGGATTGGCCCTCGGACGTACACCAGTTGTACATCAGCTTTCCATTAGCACTGAAACTCTATCCTGCTGTGACATTCAGTTATGAACACATCCATTAGCTGATCAGAGCTCTCGGACAGAAACACTTGCACTGCTCTCTGCTCAGACATCAATTCCAGCTTCTTGCAGCAAGGCTTCAAAGTCAGATGGTACAACAGAGACTTACTCCAGCATTCCAGTTTTTACCTGAAAAGTTGCCAATAAGCTGTTACCATCAACCATTTGCTATTGAGGAGGGACACTGGACCGAAAGTCAGAAAAAAAATCTGCTGGGAACACAGTGGATAAGGCTTTCAGCTGAAGCCCAATGTCTCTGGAGCAGCTCTATTTGCCAAACAGGGTATGTGTCCACCTACAGCACAATGCAAGACATCATGTCTGTTATTGCATCTGTATTTTGTGAAGAATCCATGCCAGAAACTGGCAGCTAGGAATCCTCCACTGAATTATGTACTCCTCGGTACATCATTTATTCACGGCAAAGGGGTGTGGATGGTTCACAGTTCTACATGCCCTGATCAAAAGAGATGTGACCAGCAGGACGAGGCAAGTGATTCTATCCTTCTACTCTGCTCTTGTAAGACCTCACCTGGAGTACTGCATCTAGTTCTGGGACCCCCAGCGTAAAGAGGACACACACTACTGGAGCAGATCCAGAGGACAGCCATGAAGATGATCAGAGGGCTGGAGAACTTCCCCTGCAGCAACAGGCTGAGATAGCTGGGGCTGCTGAGCCTCAAGAAGAGAAGCTCTGGGGAGACCTTAACAGTGGTTTTCCAGTACCTGAAGATGGCCTACAAGAAAGCTGGGAAGGGACTTTGTAGTGGTAGAACAAGAAGGAATTGATTGAAGCTTGAGGAAGGTAGATATAGACTGGCTATTACGAAGACATTCTTTACACAGAGGGTAGTGAGACACTGAAACAGGTTGCCCAGGGAGGCTGTGAATGATCCCTCCCTGGAGGTGTTCAAGGCCAGGATGGACAAGACCTTGAGCGACCTAGTCTAGTAGAAGGTGTCCTTTCCTATGGCAGGGAGGTTGGAATTAGATGATCTCTGAGGCCCCTTCCAACCCAAACCGTTCTATGAATCTATGAATTCCACTCTTGGTATTTACTACACATGGGATATGCCAACACTTAACCAGAGAAACAGACAGGCATAGATAAAGGAAGACAGAGCTTTCTGCATCACAGAGAGAAAAAGAACACCCAACTGCTGGATGATTCTTTTGAGGATCAGAACAACTAACAGCTGAAAGCTGAAGCCACTTCCCTCTTTTACTAACCCCTGGACAAGTCTCTGCAGTGACACGGGGAAGCCTCAGTGCAGCTTCTCTAAAACAGTGTGTTTTAAGAGCACTGAGGTGATTCTCCTTGGAGAAATACCAAAGAAATTCTCACTCCCACATGGACTTCTGCTGCAGCTCTTTAAACATTACTTTCTTTCAGTGACACTAACAGAAACCAATCCTGAAGACATTTTCTTATTTCAGTAACTTCTTCTTTAGTTAACTTGCTCTTTCTTTGTAATGATGACACACTGAGCTCTCGATATGCGGTGTGGAATCCATACATCTAATTACTATGCCACCAACTGGCTACAAAGAACAAATGTCACTAGCAGACTCTAGAGTGCTAAAAGTAAAGACACTTGGCAGTGCTCACATAGCACAAATGCATGGTTTATTTTTTTTGCCTGCACTGTTTCTGTCAAGTTCCACATGACCAAAAAACATACACCAATGAAGGTCTAGGTAAGCTTTGCTTTAGAAAAGAATGATTATTTAATTACTAGACCTTGTGACGTATTTTTCACCGTTGAACCACTTGCTATTCCTCTTAAAACACAGTAAGATCTGACAACATATGAGAACTAAATAAGCCCAGGACACTCTCCAGAGTGAAGAGATATGTACAATGAGGGAAAGATTGGGATTTTCTGAAGACATATTTGTGAAAATATTTTTTTTTTTCCTTAAATAAAATCTGACAAGGGCGTTCTGTTTCTGCTGCTAGTTTCTCACTGCTTCACCAAGCCTGAATCAAAAGCTGACTAGCCAAAGCTATGCCTTCAAGAGCAGAACGGTTCCCAGTTCCCAAATATTTAATATTCCTTCAAGGTTCTCCTACTGCTCTGGAATTTGACAGACTTTGACACATTCATGTAATTGTATTTTGCACTCTTGATTTCTGTAATGGTGAAAGACATTCTGCAGTTGGCTTTGGTCAAAGTACAACTGACATAGTAAGGACACTAAGTGTAATTAGCCACTGGAGAATTACAGAGCTGCATTAAAGTTTAGGATAAATTCTCAGAAAGAGAAGTAGTAAAATAAAACTTAAATCACTGGTATTGTAGCAAAGCTGCTGCATGGAATTCTTGGTACAAACCAGATTAAGTCCTGGCTTTGTGGGTCACTTTCAAGACACAAAGAGAAGTGTATCTTATTATATACTCTCTAATTTGTGTCACTTCGTCTCGACTAGCACATTGAAGCTGGTTATGAGTCCTACAGTGGGCAACAAACTGTGCCAAGAAAAGCTACAATAAAACCCATTTTAACTGGTTTTGGGTTGGTTTTTTTTTTTTTTTTTTTTTTTTGGTAATTGTTGTCCCTGGGTTCAGCTAAATCATATTGCAAGCTCAACCTCAACTGTATTTACACGTTGCAACAGAAACTGACTTTGGATGTTCCATAATTTGGTCTGGAGACCAAAGGCTGTAATTTTTCTGTATCATTGAACTGTCTGATTTAAGTGAAATCTTGACAGCCAGGAAGTCCTCATTCAAAACCTTTGTTCCACTGAAATTTCTCTGTGTGCCACCCTTCCACAATTACTCTCATGAAGGTACTAGTACTTGTAGTGCTTTATAGGCTCAGTTCAAAACACTGTTTAGCCTGAAAAAATCCATACTACCCATACCAGCCACAAAGGAAAAGAAAATATCTATTTTGAATAACCAGCTACGACTTCTTCACTCCTCCCTCTCCTATGGGAACCATATGGAAAACAGTACACAAATCCCTCAGCTTAAATCCTGTCTCCTCACTTTGCAAAAAAACCTTAAAGCAAAAATTCCCTCTCAGTCTTTGTGAGATAGAATGTAGCCACCTATGTAGAAAATATCAATGACCAAAAAAGTTCAAAAACATACCTGCAGAATTAGAGGCCAAGCCACTGGGTGACATTTACTAAAAAGGTAGAAAAGTCAGGAAACCTCTCTGTGCATCTTTCCTCTCCCTCCCTTTCTTTTGATACCACCTGTCAGCTACAGCCTTCATCTAACTGGTCCATATAGTACAGGGCCACTCTTCTGTGCTTGGTGTCAGTGTGATCAGCTCCTACATCTTCCTTGACTGGATCTCTAAAAAACAAATACCCCACAAAACTGATGTGCTGCTAGAGCAGAGGCAGCAAGAACTAACCAGTGTGGGTGATCAAAAACCCAAGGCTCACAGAATAACTCTCTTCATAGAATAGAACGGTTTGGATTGGAAGGGACCTTAAAGGTTATCTAGTTCCAACCACCCTGCCACGGTCAGGGACACCTTCCACTAGACCAGGTTTCTCAAGGCCCTGTCCCACCTGTTCTTGAACATTTGTACAGGCTGTAAGCACTGTGGTGTACTGCCCAAATGATGCTAGTCTAACTCTCTCCCCGTGCCTCCCTTGCTCCCCATCACTGCTCATCTGCAAAGACCTGAATGCATTTCAGGAATGGGAGAAAAACACTTCAGAAAAGCATACACAGTCCTTCCAGATCAGCTAAACAATTTATATCAGAGGAAATCAGTTGCCTGTGCAGGCTGCCCTGAACAAAAAGGAAGCACTTGTGGAATGTCTAGAAAGACACCTGAAAGTAAGGACTACAGACTGCACGCAGAAGTTCACATCTTCAAATGTATGCTAAGAAAAATAAGCACAGAGATTGCAAAAATCTGTATTCTTACTGCTTTACAGCCACAGGCAAGTCCTGAAGCAATTACAAGCCATAATCCTGGTCGTCTTCATAGAGGACCTGTCCTGAAAGTGCATTCTGTTGAGTAAGACTGAATTCCTCTGAGAAAGTGCACTTTTCTTCTGCAGCTCTGAAGAAAGCTAAGACTGCCCCAAAGACCACTTCTGCTATAAGGCAAATCTCTCTGAGTATTAACTTACAGATGAACCAGACTAAGCAGTAAGCCTTGAATCAACTGCCTGGATCCAAACCTCTGAAACTGGAGAAGGATCAAAAGCCAGTTGAATTTGATGGAACCTTTGGCTAAAACGAAAGGGGAAACTGTCCAGTCCCTTTCAGGAAAACAACATCAAAACTCTAACCCAGGAAGACATGGTGAGACCATTGCCAAATACTCCTATTTCTTAAAAAGGAGCACAGAGTCCCTCTCAGGGAATGGCCTCTCTCAGGACAAAGCAGAACATGGATAGCACAGACTCACACCTGATCTTTCTCTCCCAGACAGAAAGGCTATTGGCAAAAGCTGGAGTAGCTGGAGAGGAGTAAATTAGCACCTTGCATGGCAACACCTGCAAGTACCCCTCAGCGGCATGGTGCTCAGGGGATGCTTTCTGCCTTTCCAACTGCTTGAAAATCAGTCTCCTGTCTTCCCTCATGTGAACTCACCACACCTTTCTCTCTGCTTGCCTTAAAAGCTTTCTAGGCTGTTGGCTTGTTTTCTCTTGTCCATGTTGAAATGTAGGGGCTGGGTAACACAAACAACACTGATGCATGACAGGAGAGCTATTTTCAGGTCCGGATGTTAATTGGGGTAACCTAACTGCTCAGGAATATTCTGAAAAGCAGCAAATACTGATTTTTCCACTCTGGACCAACTTTCAGCATATACAATCTCCACACATTTTATAAAGTCTGAAAGGTCTGATCTCAACTTTCTGCCTCTCAAAGTCCTATTTACACAATAGCTGTCATGAAAAGGAGCCAAGAGGGAATGTAAACACAAACCATACCACTTTGTTTCTCCACAGCGATATATTACTTATGTCAGATTATGGTGTAAAGAAACAGCACAAAATCTTACTCTCTCAAGCCTACTCTCTATAATCTCACTGCTGCTTATGTAACTTTACAGTTTCAATAGTGCAAGAGTAAACATTTTCAGATGTGTCCCTCTCATCTGGGTCAGGTACTATCATAGCAAGCCTGTGATCATGCATTCCCAATAGGAGCTGACAGATCCTTTTCTGCTAGGAAGATGTACAACAAAGCTAAGAGGAAAGCTGATGCGTCCATCAACAGGCATTAAGTTGCAGAGTTACCAAAGCCTCTCCAAAACCTGAGTGAAGTTTTGGTCCCATTGAAGTTGCCAACAAAACATTCCTACCACTTTCAAAAGGGCCAGGAGTTTACCCCCACATTTGTAGGCACATAGGGGATTTTCAGCACAACCCCCCTGTCTCTAGCCACTCTGCCTCCTACTCTCTGTGAATTTAGTTTGCCAACAAAAGGTCCTTCAGCTTTCAGCAGTTATTTCATGAACATTCAGGGAAGAAGAACTCCTTTCAAATCCCCTTCAGGATCCTTTGAATGAAATCCCAGGTTATCATGTATCACCACTGAAATCAAATATGTAAATAGATGTGTGTTGTGTTTGGAAGCTTCTCAGCTATGTACTTTGCTATTCTGCTTACACTGGAATGTAAGAAAAGTACTCCTAGTGTCTTTCATCTCTCTCCATGAAGGGCTGCTCCTCTTTCAGCTAGGAATCATAAGCAAGAATTTCAAGTACAATTGCCTATCTCTCCTTTAATAAGGAAAGAAAAAAAAAGGCAACAACGAGGGCAAAAAGAAAAACTCTCCAGGGAATATGAACCTTTCTGAATAGCAAAGCAAGAACTGAGTTGCTGGCACTGTTCAGCTGAGGTTTTATGGCTGCAGTGGCCTCAGTGACTTAAACCAGACTGGATTAACCTTCTGCAGTTCACAAGACTGTTCAACAGTTTTCCTGGTAATAAAGATCTTTTATCCTCTTTCATTTCCCTAACTTCTTCTGGTTGCATGCCACTGAAGTGGCATCTTCAGAAGCAATCTGTAACAGGAGATCTATCTCTGCACTGGCAGGCTGAAGAGGCAAACATGATTACAAGCCCAGCTACGTTACTTGTATATCATACTGCTTTACACAGAGATGTTGGGATGCTGACTGCAGTGCCTAAAAGTCCCTAAGCAATCATCATACCCCACAAAACCCATATAACCTTAAATTATTTTTATCTAAGAAAAAAAAATTACCTTCTCAATAGCAGATTAGGTGTAAAGTTAGATGTACATGCATGTCTTTCGGAATGTCTTTGCATTTTTCGTATTATTTTTTTAAAACCTTTTTCTTCCTGGCACCTTTCTCATTAATTTCGCTTGCACTGACAGCTCAGCCACTAGGATTAAAACTGGCTTCACGGTTTTATCTCAGTGCCAATTTGATGATGATCTATATTTAAATATATAAAAATATATAGTGTAGGTGTAAGTTTATTGAATCCATCAGGCTCACCAAAAAAAAAAAAAAAAAAAATTACTTCTGTGAATCTGTTCTCCTCGTCAGGATCCAAGAGGAGCTTGGCATGCTTGCATGCAGCTGCATACACTCTGCATTTCTCCCTCCTCCCAGCTCCAGGGTTTCTGCAGGCACTGAAACTGAGAAGGCAGTTGGGACAGAGACAGAGGCTTCTTGCAGGACCTGTCACCCATTAATGGGTCAACCCTGCACCCATGGGTGCTGCTTAAGTCGGGAGAAGAAAGCAGCACTCCTCCATCAATGCCAAAGGCAAGCAGCCAACCCACAGGGTCAGACCACTCATGTGGAGTGAAGGAACAACCCAGGTCAGGTCCTCTGAGACCTGGGAACTAGGGCAATCTTTATGGGAGCGCAGAAGGAAGCTCTGGTGAGGAAGATTGTGATCCTTGGACAGAAGCACAGATATGCACACTTTCAATGCTGGAAATCAGGCTAGTATGTTTACAAACTTAACCTCTCCAAGGAAATGGACTTGAAACTTCTTTGAAGGTGGGTTGTGGTTACCAGTTATATGTCTAATGTCTGTAAAATCAGGCTATTCACTAAATGTCACTTTGGTATAGCTTGCACTCTTGACAGCAAGCATGCTCACCACAGGCTCGAACTTGTGCTCTGTTTTAAGCCTGTGAATGTGCACCTGCATTTTAATTTTCTGTGTAGAAGGGCTTCTAATCAAAATCTAATACCAAATCCAAGAGGATGGATGGAAATATACCCTGAGGATTATATACTGCCACAGAGATGCAACACTATGCAAAAAAAGATACCTACTTTACAGAAAAGTACCACTGCAGAACAAAGCTGCACTGGAAAAAAACCAAACCAAACCAAACCAAACAAAACCAAACAAAAAAAAAAAAAAAAAAAAAAAAAAAAAAAACCCAAAAACCCAACAACAACAAAAAAAAAAAAACCACCAAACAACCAACCAAACAAAAACCCCATCCCACAACAACTGGAAAACATTTTGAATTATTTAAACAACTAAGAACACTTTCCCCAAATTCAATTTTCTCCAACAGTGTCACAACAACCACAAAGCCGTCACACATGACAAACTCAAGTGGTGTTGAAATCAAGGAAATGGCAGCAAAAAGACATTCTCAGGCTATTTCACAATTCTGTTTAAGCTGTTCATACTGCTGTGTTTATGTGTCTCTCTACCTTAGCACAGAATAATTCTAATATAATTACTCTTGTTTTCAAGTTAAAGTTTTATTTCCTCCTCTTACTCACTTGCAAGGTGGTTCAATCAACTGCAAGTGAATATATGTGAGATAGTGGTAAATCCAGTCTGAATAAAGTAGAATAATAGAGCAAGAGGTCTACCATTCTGCTTCAGAGAAAGACAACAGGTATTGGCTTCATTTTAAACACAATTCTGATGAAGCCATGCTATGAGCTTTCCTATGCAGCTATGTGTTTAAGAGCTTTCCTGCCTCTGAGTCCCTAGCTACAAGGCAGAACGAGGTGAATCCAGCCCTCATGAAGCTCCTCAGGCTGCTCAAACCCTTCATGCACCTCACACTTGCAGTGTGATTTTCATAACTGCCTTCCCCACCTACCCAACCTTTGTTTTGGAGAGGGCTCCTCTTTGCAGGAGCAGTTGTAGGAGGTAGCTTTCATGCCTGTGCTGTTAGTGGACTTCCATTTCAAACTTGGTGAGAGAAACAAAAATGAGCATCAACTTTCTGCAAGCATGGCAAGATTTGCATGCTAGGCTGAGCTCATCCCATTCATCTGAAGCTGGTTAATGAATAGTCACCTCGCCGTCCTGTACTAAATTCCAGTCCATATAGAACCATACAGTCTCCGCCCAGACTCTCTTTCTAAAATAGCAAGAGAGTACTTTTAACTGAGAGAAGTGGGTTAACATAGATGCCCTGCACAGAGATCAAATTAAATAGTGCATCTTACAGAATCCAGGAGTGCAGCGGTCTTCAGTCTTTGCTTCGTCATGGATGACTGCACTGACAAAGAGCATACTATAAACCATATCCTAAGTTGCTTTTCCTGTTCACATGGACCTAGAAGGAGTTGTGTCCTACTGCCATAGACCTGGAGCAAAAAATATTGCCTGTACAGCTCCAGGCTACCACATATAAGGCACTATACCTTTGAACTTCTGCCTCCTGAACAAACGGTGAACTGTCCTTTTCCTCATTCTCTCTGCATACCTACACAGCCCCATGACCACAGTTTTTAAATGCACATCTATCAGTCATCACAGATGGTGGTAGCTCTTTTACTTTTGCTGTCTCATCTCTCTTGGAGCTCTCCCATCATTTAATTCCTTTAAACCACTCAGCCATTTCCCCTCTTCAACTAGTCCCTTAAAACTTTCCTTCCTCTTAAGCTTATGATTATTCTTTCATTAGAAAATTGTGTGCTACCCTCTAAGGATGACAAAACGAACCAAACACTCACCCCCACCCCCCAATTACACTTTCATGTTCTGTGGAGTGGAATAATATACAATTTGTAAGAAACTGAGCCAATGCACAGAATGATAAAGAAGGTAACACCATCAAGTTTCACTCTCTTCTGGAAGGGGAAGAGAGTACAGTCATAAAATACACAAACTAAATAGGCCTCTGCAAATGAAAAGTTGCCTGGTTCCAGGTCTATGGTTTTAATTACTATATAAATGAATGGAAAACAGGATTAAGGACTTTGCACAATTGTTACACATCATATTTGAAATTGTATCATTTTCTTCAGCTACAATAGCATGAAAGCTTAATCCAATAAAGTCCAACTGAACTGGATCCAGCGTCTCCCTGATATTTCAGTTTCATAGACAAGAATCTGAAATCATTCTCCAGCAGAGCTCACATGGGACTGAAACACGCAATATTGGGGTGATTTTGCAAAGCTCCTTCATTTCTTCCCAGGCTTCAGATTTTATGATTTGCACAGATTAAAAACATTTATGAGTTTGACTCATTCAGCTTTGCACATTTACCAGCTCTGTTTGTAAGCTCTGTTTTTAAGCACAATTTCAAGCACTGATGGAACTGTGGATCACAATCTCTTCTAAAGGAGAGCTCCTCTCAGTAGACAAAGCCATTTGGGTACAAAAGTCACACACACACAAGGGCTAAAGTTTTAAAACTGCTCTTGTTCCCTCGCAAGAATCCTTTCATGTCTGCAAACACAAAAGCTTGGAGCTTTTCATCCATGTCTGGAGTAGACCTTTAATTTTTTTCCCCCTTCCATTTTCTGTTTTGCTTTTACTGCCATGCACATGATTTTAGCCTGAAAAAAAAACCTGCCCATGCATGACTATTCTTTACATGTCTTCATGGAAGTCAATTACCCCAGAAGAATTTAGCATGCTGTATCAGATAATTCAAGTTTTTCTTCCTGAAGCTTAAAATCTCCCTAACTCTCCTTTCCTTCACAGGCCTGCTTTTCACCTCCAGCTGGACTGAAACTTACAAGGTAACAGGTCTGGAATGTGAAGCATCTAGAGCTCAGCAGAGTCTCTTCTTGGCATCTCAATATATGTACTTTGTTGCCTAGTGCCAAATAGTATTCAACTGGCTTCATTCAATTCAAATTAAGATATTAAATCCCTGGAGTGTATAAACACCATTTACCAGTCAAAACCATAGCTAAGAAAAATGCCTTCCTAAGGGAAGAGACAAGTGCTACTTGTCTTTTTAGAGTCTCTGAAAAGCACAGTTCTTGAATAAACCTTTCAATCTGGAATATATGCTTACATTTTTTTCTCCTCATCCCTCATAATTTAAAGATGAAGGAAGATAAAGGCTGATTTGTCATGCTTTGTCCTCCTTTAGGATGCTTCCCTGTGGATTATCATCTGCACAATGACGAGGAGCACCGCATGCAAATCTCTGACATTTTAGAGTAAGGTTTACAGAATAGCACTGAGAGCCAGCTAAAGGCCTTTCCTGGATGGAGGGTCTGCCATACATTTGACTGCTGCCCTGCTTACACATAATTAGCTCTAACATTATATTAATTATGGAAGCCAGATTAAAGGCATTTGCTCAAAGCTATCTCCCACAGCTACAAAAGGCAGAAGAGGATGCCTTTACCTGGCCTTTTCCTTACATGCAAAAGATACGGCTGATATTGAAGCATAAGAACAGTCATAAAGCAACAATTAAGTTCAAATTCTCTTTATAATCAAGCACTATTCCCAGCATGGCTTAGGATGGAAAACTCCAAGCATTTTTTACCTGCTAACCTAGGGCTTGGTCCACACAGGCTCAGTCTTGACAAATGCTAACCTCCACGTGCTCTGTTCAGAACCGCAAGATCCCCTAAGGCTGGAAGAGATCTTCTGAATGTAATGTTTGCTCCTACTCACCTAATTGCATGGAAGATGATAGATGCTTCATGTCCAGCACAAGTTAAAAAGAGACTGAATTCTCAGCTTAAAAAAAATCTCTCATGTGAACACAATGGCTGCCACGCATACATACCACAAGTATGAATAGTATATAGCTCTGAATAGTATACCTGGCTACACCATAAAGACTTCTGGTAAGATGCACTGACTTGTTCATGAAGCACCTATAGATCAGGATGGGGAAGAATGATAATAGAGTGTGTAGAATTCAAAATGCAGTTAAGAAATAAACCTACATTTTTCTTCTTTCTAGAGCCAATGGCATCCTGGCCTGTATCAGGAATAGTGCAGCCAGCAGGACAAGGGAGGTTATTCTTCCCCTGTACTCAGCATTGGTCAGGCCACACCTTGAGTACTATGTCCAGTTCTGGGCTCCTCAATTCAAGAGAGATGTTGAGGTACTGGAACATGTCCAGAGAAGGGCAACGAAGCTGGTGAGGGGCCTGGAACACAAACCCTATGAGGAGAGGCTGAGGGAGCTGGGGTTGTTTAGCCTGGTCAAGAGGAGGCTCAGGGGATACCTCATTGCTGTCTACAACTACCTGAGGGGAGGTTGTAGCCAGGTGGGGGTTGGTCTCTTCTGCCAGGCAACCAGCAGCAGAACAAGAGGACACAGTCTCAAGTTGTGCCAGGAGAGGTATAGGCTGGATGTTAGGAGGAAGCTCCTCACAGAGAGGGTGATTGCCCATTGGAATGGGCTGCCCAGGGAGGTGGTGGAGTCGCCATCGCTGGAGACATTCAAGAGGAGACTGGATGAGGCACTTAGTGCCATGGTCTAGTTGATTGCTTAGGCCTGGGTGATCGGTTGACTAGATGATCTTGGAGGTCTCTTCCAACCTGGTTGATTCTATGATTCTATGATTCATATAGTGGTCTTTGAACCTTCTCAGTGGCACTGTAACTAAATGTAAATGAATTTTATTCTCACTGCAAATTTCTGAACTTTTCACCTAAATGGTTTACCTGGCTGAAGCTGTAACACTGTTGAAATAGTAGTGTCTGTCGAAGGAGCAAAGGACACCCAGCATCTACACAGTACATGGACAGTAGAGGTGGTCCAATAATTCCTCTGAGAGGCAGTGTTGATAACAAAAATCATCTTACTCAATGATAGAAAGTTTACCTTAAGTATGATTTTACTCATCTACATATAGGTCATATGGTGCTCACATATCTTGAGGCAGAAAATTAGACCTTGCTAATTTAACTCACAGAAGCATGAAAACCCACCCTCCTCATGAGAGGAGTGAATTCCTCTACTGAAGCTAAGGAAAGAGTACTACTCCATAATGACATGCCTGCAGGGCAGCTGCAATAAGGCTAAACAGAATACTAAAAACCCCCATACTTTGAACCACCAGCTGAAGAAGCCTTTTACCATTTTACCAGCCTAGCTATTCAAACTGTGCACAGGTAATGAAATCCTACTGGCAGGTGAAAAGAGGACAGCATCTTGCCATGGTCTGCCACAATACTGGCAGGGAAGGGCAAAAAGACTCCCACCTTCAGTGTGAAGAAGAGATTGTCAACGTAAAAGATCTCAGTTCAGTATGAGACATAAGAGAAACACAGAATATTGTTAACTAAAGGCCCCAATTAATTGTCTCCTTGTTGATACCAGATCTGGAACTGTGTTGCCCTGGACCAAAAAAAAAAAACAACAACAAAGTAGAAACAAGCAAAAATCCCACTGAAACTGAAATGACATCAATACTCAGCACAGAGAGTTATGCAAGAATCTCTGACTAGAGGTAAGACATGGGAATTCCACTGCTTCTCAAACCCTGTGGTTCATTTGAATAGTTTTCTAACCCAATGCTAGAAAAGTTCTAGGTACCAATGCCTAGAAGTGATTTATTCCAATAGTTTACTTTTTACTCAAACCCATCTGTTTTCCAGGCTGATCTAAATTCTGGTCTCTAATCTTTACTGCTAGAAGCACACTAAGAGTGAGTAAATAATGCCATTGTAAGCAAGTGAGAGCCTCCCTAGCTCACTTCAGATTAGTGACATGATTAAAAAAAGAAACAAAACCTTCAAAATGTATTGCTAAAACTCAAGTGTTTGAGCTTTTCAAGTTTTAATATGTATTATTGCTAGAGCAAAACTTCTATATTTCCAATATTCTTTGAAGAAAAAAATTAAAAAGTAAAAAAAAGAGAGAAGAAAAAGAAAAAAAAAAGATTGCTTTTCTGAAATATTTCAGGCTAACATAGTGAGATATCCTAGACAACTTTCAGAATTTTAAAACCATCCCATTTCAAATATTGGTTAATGTGAATCTGGAAAGTTGCCTTGTCTGAAGTAAAATCCTATACAGATTGAAAAAGGATTAAGTTTATTTGTTCCAATATATGTACTTTTTATATTTTAACCTTATGGAGTCCGAAACAGGAGAGTTGGAGAATAATGAGATCAGAGAAAGGCACACCTCACTGCAGCTGGTGCTGGTACCTCTCTCTCCACAACACATGAGGTATCACAAGGCATTATAGACACTCAACTGCTTCTTTATAGTGTGACTCCCTCCTTCTGACAGTTTAACACATGAGGAAATGGCACAAGTTCATACCATAGTGGGCACTCAGTTCTTGCCCTTGCTATTCATAGCTGAGCGTTCAGGTTTACAAAGCCAGACTAGTTTCCCTGTGTCCAAAAAGTACAACTAGATGGATCCAGTTGGACTTTCCAAAGTGCAAGACAAACACCTTTCCCCAGGACACTATGAATATCAACTACTCTGAGTGAGACCACCTGCTTCAGATTTAGATATACATCACCAAGACTAAGTTTCTGATTCTTTTTTAATGGTGAGTTTCATCAGATACCAGAAGAGACATCATGATAACAAAACCATGGTGCAGGACAGCTCTGCATCAGAGCTACTTGAGCAAGGGGCTACAGACACACAGCATAAGTGAGCTCACAGTATTGGCAAGACAGTGGAGCTACACCCAAGCTTACCAACAGATGACTTTTTGCCTGCTTATTTTTAATGGCAATTTTTGCTCAATTAATCTCAACCCTTTACCTCTACCTATTCACCTAATTTGTTTTACAATTTTTGCAATAATTGCAAAGAAAGCTGGCTTCACATTTGTAAGCAGCTTCCTCTCTGCTTTTGTGGGCATACATAAATGTTGGAGACAAAATTTTCTAGGGAAGGAGGCACACATACAAACACATGCACACACATATGCACACAAAGAAACCAAAAATAAAGAAGAATATATATTCCAGCATAACAAGATTATATCCAACTAAGTATTAGAAAAAGATGTTCTGACCATTTATGATTCAGAAGGATCCAAAACTAACGCAGACTCCAGACAGATCACATTTAGTGAAAGAGCTTCACAAATTGCATCATACAACACCATGACTGAGATAATGAATATGGATAGCAATTACAGAGTCAACGTCTGCAATTCTTAAAGATCAAAACAAACTAGGAATGCATCAGTGACTTCTCAGAATAACCTAAAAATGATTTGAAAACACATTAGCTCAAAGGAGCATGAAAACCACGGTGGTTCTTCACAGCAAGTTTAAAATTTTCTGCTCTACACACATTATTAGTCATACTTCCTCCTGGCTGGGGCTCTGCAGGTATTCAGTTGACCTGTTCCTGCAGAAGTCGGGCTCTGAAAACAGTCTTTACTGCTTCAATTAAATGACACTGGCACAAATTACACAGGATACTTAAGCTTCTTAAGAACCATATTCAGAGGGAACACAGCACTGGAAACAGGGAACTGTCCAGAGAGTTTGTTGTTGAGTTGGGTGTTTTGTTTGAAGTATTGGTTGCATATCCTGGAAGCAGAGACCTTCAAAAGACCAATACAGAAGAACACATAACAGTGAAATACTGTACATAGCTACACAAAGCATAGTATGCTTCAGGACTACTGCTATCTTTACCCAAACCAAGGCTGATCTGCTATCAAAAGGAAAAGCTCCACATTTCAGAGGTGGAACTTCAGAATTAAGTGAAGATGTCTTCAAAATGCACACAGCAATTACATCTATATTGAAAAGATGATGCCTTTTTCCTGGCTTTGTATATTTTATATACAGATACTATACAGGATCACACATTATAAGGAGAAGTGGCTAACCATTCTATAGCCATGCCAAATAATAAGGAACAACCATTTGCCTTTTCCAAATTTACACAGTAATTTATTTTACATACATAAAAGCTTTACTGGAATCTAGAAGGCACAAAACCATAATAAGAAGTAATTGCAAATATTAAAATTATTAAGAAAAAATAATTAAAAAATGGCTCAGCTGTTAAGAACATGGCAAGACAACAAGGGCTGATAGTGCATGGAAGATGAATGAGTTCTCACTGCAGCACTGTAGTAAAAATAATGCTCTCTCAGACTGGAAAGAAAGGTGAAAATGTCTTTTGCTACAGAAACTAACTGAGATCACATACACAAAAGAAGTAATCTCCCTTTCAGCACTGGACATCTCTTTCCATTGGAGAAGTGACAAAATGAAGAGAAGTCAGAGATGAACAAGGATATCTAGTCATTCCAGAGTCTGATGAAAGACAACAAAGACTCCCTATATGAAAAGTAATGGAATGGGACAGAACTCAACCATGCAGAAATATCCGAAGAATGTAATCATCAAAAAATGGAAGTAATTTTTAGGCTAATAGTATTATTACCTTAGAGTTCATTTTGCTCACTAAGAAAAGTTATAGAACAGCTGCATTAGGTTTTAAGGCAGTCCTGGCCTCAGGATGTTTAAAATTGAGAAGACAATGAGGCAGATCAGCAAGAGTAAAGTGAACATCACCATTCCCTACTCTCCCCCACCCAACAACTCCTTAATAAAAAAATAAAATAGAATTAATTTTAAAAGGCAATCATCTTTTTAGACTGTAATATTCAGAGTACTTTTCTATTTGGTTTGACATGGTTCTATATTTCGTTTAACTGTAGTTGTAGTTTAAAGTGTAGATTAAATCAACAACCCAAATGACCCCTAAAAGTAGCACAAATGGCAACTTTCATAAACACTTGGCCTTTAAAAATAAACTAAGTGAAAAAAGACATGCCATCAATGGTGAGGAAACAGACTACTTGCCAAGCAGATCCTTTGCAACCTCATCTTCTACCACATCATGTATATAGCTGAGCTCTTAACTATACTGTCTAGAAGGAAGGAGCAGTCAGTGACTTCTCACAAACAAACATCAACAAGTTCTGGGGAGATTATATATGGCATACACACCTTCCAGATTTGCCAATTAGAAAATCAAAATCTTTGCAATTGACTTCAAGAAGGAAAAAAAAAAATTGAAATTGATTCTGCTCTAGCTCAGGACAGAATAAATCAGGGCAATTCCTGCTGCAGGGGACACAACTGCTTGAAGTTTGGTTAGCTAAGGATTCAGTTCATGAACAGCTAGTTATCAGGAAAAGAAGTTACCAAAGTGCTAATCTAACAATAAAGTGAAGAGTGGTTACTTCTGATAAACCACATCTCTGGTTAAACTTTGGCACTGCTTGCATGAAAACACTGCAGATACACAATGCTCCCTTCTCCCTTGCTAGCTACCCTAATGTGAAGGATACCTCCAAACAGCAAGGAAGCCACTGAGACTTGAAGCAAACAGGGAAAAGAGAGGAGACATAAAAAAGATGAGCTCGTGTACAAAGTAACATGAGCCATGGGATCAAATATAAGCCACAGCAAAAAAACGATGCTTGGAAATTACTAATAATTGGAGAAGATGAAGCATCACTGTCCTAGAGACCTGGGGCAGGTATTGTGCTGGTATGAAACTTGAGTAGCCTCTACCCCTAGAAACAAAGGCCAAAGAACTCAGAATATTATGTTTCTCATAAATATCAGTTTTATGCTCTGGAACAGTTAACCTAGCCAACGTTGTGCACTCAGCCTGAAAGATGATATGCTTTTATTCTGATTTCTTGAAAAGAGTATAAAAAAGTCACTTCTTAATTCACTTGGTTACTTCAAAATAGGGGCTTGAGAGAAAAAGTTAAAGGTTGTTTCTCCATTCTTTTCATAGCTTCCATTGTTTAAAATACATTGAACCCTAATTCCACCGAACAAAGGAACAATGGTAGTAATGCCTGACGGGGAGGGTCAGAGATGAGCCCTATTCTTCTCATCTAATAGCTTCCTCTAGGAATCTGTGGAGACCTCTGACTAAAGCATGCTAAAGAATGATGACCATTGTCCCTCAAAATGATTTTAAAAAACAGACCAAGGTACATTTAGGGGTGAACTTTGTAGAGTAGGGTTATCAGCTGGACTTGACCCAAGGGTCTTTTCCAACTTGACTGTTTCTGTGATCCTGTGATTCTATGACCGTGACACTGTTCAAACGTAGTAAGTGACTTCCATACACATCCAGCCACTCAGGTTTGCCACTTGCAATGTGTTTTGACAAAAGGGATTCACCAGGTCTGTCCCAATTCTCCAAGCACATAGCAAGCTACAAACCAATTAAATTTTCACCAATTGGTGAATAAAGGCCACAGCACAATGTAAAAAACTCCAGATACACATCATGATTAGAGGCAGGGACCCAGGCAGAGATACTTTCAGTCCCTTTCTCCATTATTCTACTTTCTTTATACAAGCAATCCAGGTCTAAAGCACTGCCTTGGACGAAAAGGACTGTGAACACCTGAGTATGTTACTACTTTTACCAAAAGTTTTTAAAAGACCTACCACAAATTAATACATTATCCATAACTACTTTACTGATTTTTTTATTGCTTCTACTAGAATTGAGCATACATATAATAAAAGATTGTTTTAAATATAGGGTCAAGTACCACAAGACTTAAATAGAACAACCTATCTATAAGGGAAAAAAAAAAAGGTGAGGGGGAGGAATAAGTAGCAATGAGAAATTAAAGACAGAACAAGAGTTGGAAAAACATTAAAAAACATTTGTTAGCACCTGGAAGAAAACACGGAATTGAATAACAGCTCATATGGACTTGTCAGAAGCAATTAGTGTCCAAACAACCTGAAGTGCCTTCAGGACTGCATAACAAGCTTTGCAAATAGAGGAGAAACCACAGATGACATTTATTTTGACATCAGTAAGTTTGGACACTGACACGCACACTAGCAAATAAGGGAGATATGGTCTGGACCAAAAAATACAGTAGGTAGGCTGCAAGACTGGAAAACTACCCTGACAAAACAGTTATCAGTGGTTCCTAGCTAAAATAGAAGCATCGACCCATCTAGGTGTTACAGAGAAATAAGGTTACTACAGAGCTATAAACCACAGACTAACGAGTAAATTTGGAGTGCTCAGCCAAAACAGACTGAAGGTGTTGCATAAAATCAGCCTTCAGGTATGTAAACTTCTGCCAGAAAAAAGTAGGGGAGTGATTGCTTCCATGATGGGTAACTCATGAATACTTCTCAGCTGCAGCAAGGAAGGTTTGTGCTAGATACCATAAAACCTTCAGATGTGAAGAGTAATGGAAGATGCACTAAAAGAAGTTTCACAAGAAGGCTGTGGTGGTGGCTGAAAGTCTTTAAGAAAAGGTTACACAAATACTGATCTGTAGTATCATGGATACAGTCTACAAACTCTTCTATTGCAGGACCAATGGAGCAACCTCTTGAAATACATCCAGCTCCATGTTTCTTCTGTGATAACTGTTGGCAAACAGCTCACATTCTTGAACAAGCTTTATGAATACATCTACTGAGATCTATATGTGTCGGATATATTTATACAAAGTAATTCCAGAACATATGTCGTTAGGTCATGTTCCAGAGGGTGCAGATCAATACAGGAACTCTGCTAACATCAACAGACCTGCCCTCCAGCCACCATGAGCCATGCCCAGTATGCTGCAAGATGGTAACAGCTGGGGGCCTGAAGCTGCCATGCACAGAAAGCTCCCACTGTAGCCAGTGAGTGACAGGCTCCTAACACCCTTCCTTTAGGAATGATTTCTACATGCTATTAATTACAGACATACAGACAGATTAACTTTAAAATGTAAGAATGTTTCCTTGAAGCATTCTCCACTCGGAAGTCTCCTACAACTATCCTGCAACCAGCTAATGAACTGTAACAGCCCCTTAAGTTAAAGAGATAAGCTTTGTGTTAAAGGTATTTAGACTAGGATATTTGAAATGTATAATAATGCAAGTAAATTCCCTGTGGCATGAGTATCAAGTTCATGTTTAAAACAACACAGTAAATAATTATAACTGATACTCTTTCCCCTGGTCCTGAATTCCCTAAACTAGGATGCTGCATTGTGCAGTGCTTTCCTCCACTCATCATTCATTATTGTGAGATTCCTTCTAATATTGCTTGAAAAGTTACATTAAATGTGAAGAGTGATGGCTAAGCTTTAGAAAAATTACTATGATATGCTTTTTTTTTTTTTCCCTCCTCAGTCTTTGGCATTATTTCATGCTAAACTTTGAACTTGATGCTTTCATTGATGTGCATTTCAAGTTTAAAGCAAAACAGTCCAATAGCTGAAGCCAAAAGTTTGACCTCCATTATAACTGTTGTAGTCTTCTGGGAAAATATCCTCTTGACTCTAATTTCTCTTTTCAGACTCACCATGCTGCTGATGAGAAATAATAGTTACTGGGGCTGTAAGGCCAAGATTAATGTCTGGCCCTGCAAAAAAAATAAAAAAAAAACCCAAACCAAAACAAAAAAACCACCAGTAGCACTGAATGACACGTGAAATTTCTCCATTCCTCATGTATGATCGCTTCCCAGATAAGCATGCTGGACTTGCACAGCCACAAGATGATGAACACTATCATATGAAGAAATATTTAAGATCACATTAAGATCTGGGTTCGAGTACACGTGCCTTTTGCAGTGTAATTGATTATACCACAGAGCATCATTATCTGACTCCTCAGTTTAGAGGGGAAGGTCTGTAAGGCTGGGAGAAGTACTGTGAGATCAACAGTGCCTCATGCAACAGAGTCCTGATCTCTCACTGGGGTTTGAGCAACTACTGTAATACAAATACTACAGCATTCTTCACTTTGTCAATATTGGATAGTGTTGTTAGATGGATGCAGCATGTTTCTATCAAGAAGTATTTGGCCGCACTTCTAACTGGAGTGAAACGATCCCTGTAAATACATGGACAAATTGTGGTTGGCCCTTGGCTCCACACATCAGAAAACCTCTCTGTCAGCAGCTGCAATATGGGGTGAAAGTTGGCTGAGGCACTAGCAGGACCAGAATGGGAGCAAAGAAAAGGATCTCTGTTACGGGAGCTGTGGAGAGCCCTGACTCACTAAAAGCGGTCAGTTACAGCCTCCCTGGACTGTTTCTACCCATGGATGTTTTACTTAGCATCTCTCAGTAAGACCAAGAGAAGGGAAAAAAAGAGAAATTAAAAAAGAAAAAGATTGTTCAGAGTGAACCTCTTTTTTCAATTTTTTGGGCATAGAAGTACAAGACTGCTTTCACGTTGATTTTTTTTTTTTTTTGGTGATATCAATAAGAGTTTAAAGTTCTGTATCAAAAATGATGGAAGAAGTATAAACACAGAATAGCTGCTAATGTCCTTTAATTAAGAATCCTACCTGCTCAGCTGTCAGTACCTAAAAACAGCAGCAGTACTTCAGAGTTAAAAGTAAGATGGCTATTTACTTGAGCTTAACAAAGTCTCCAAGGCAGAAAGATCCCAGGCTCTCACATGCTTTCCAGCTTCCAGTCAGAAACACGAATTCTTCCCAGACTCTGAAGGAGCAAATGGCATTTGTGCAGCACATGTGATGTGTTTGGTCTTGATGACATTGGTCATCCAGTTAAGCACTGGCAATTTTTGCATGCAAACTGAGTAGCATGAATTGCAACAATTCAAACTCTTAAGCTTATAAAGCTCATCTCACCATAGCCAAGCTTTCACAAAAGCAGATGAAGCAAAGCCTCCTCCATACATCAGACGCATTGTTTCTTCCACCTTGGAAAACTGTACAGGAGAATGAGAGAAGTTTCCTTGTGATGCTGAGGCTTCATACTGCTTTAAGGGTTTCCCATCACTGTTGATGCAAGTGTAGTAATGATCTCCTCAGATAAGGCCTTTGTTACCGGTGACTTAGATCAAACCAAGAACTCATAATTTCTGACTTGACTCAAGGTTCATACCAAAAGCTGAACCAATAGAGATACAGAGAAATATATCACTTACAAAGGTGACAACTCCAGATGTCTCTGAAATGCCTTAAGAAGGCGGCAAGAGAACAGTGACAGATACAGGCATGGGAGACTTAGAGGCAAATAACAGCAAGCCATCTCCACAGGAATCACCTTCACAACAGGACCTCTTATGAAACATGGCTGTGATGAAATCATGAAAGACAAGATGTTTCAAATCTTTTTCTAGGAAGTTTAGAAGTGAAGTCTTCTCACTTCGGTATTTCTGAGCAAGGTCCCAATGATGCAGACCAAGGAATTAAGTTTAATTAGGTTTTACTAGGAAACCTGCAAAATTTCATTTCAAAGAAAATTCTACAAAGTTAAGCATTTGCAGTGTCACTGACAGCAACATGTCTGCAGGTCTCCAAAGTCCAAATGCAATGCTGAAACATTCCTCCTGCCCAACACTTCACCTCAGCAACAGGACTCAGGTTCTCTGATGTGCTCAGGGCTCCAAACCCACAAATCCAAATACAACCATAACTTTGGAAAAAAAAACAACCAACCAACCGAGAATTAGAACATTACAGCATGCATCCAACTCTGAGTATGCTAAATATAACCCAACAGGATAAACCCTAGAGTTAAATCCTGTTCTTAACAGAAGAATAATATGTGGACAATTACCTACAACGGTGATTCATAAAAGGTGATAGTGATGGTGATCAGACATGTGAGCACACCCATCTTATAGAATGGTCTGTGTTGGAAGGGACTGTAAACATCATCTAGTTCCAACCTCCCTGCCATAGGCAGGGACACCTTCAACGAGACCACGCTGCTCAAGGCCACGTCCAACCTGGCCTTGAACGCCTCCATGGAGGGGGCATCCCCAGCTTCTCTGAGCAACCCGTTCCAGTGTCTCACCACCCTCACTGTAAAGAATTTCTTCCTAATATGTAGCCTAAAATCTGCCCTCTTCCACCTTAAAGCATTCCCCCTCATCCTATGATTACAAGTCCTTGTAAAAAGTCCCTCTCCAGCTTTCTTGTAGTGCACTTCAATTACTGGAAGGCTGCTATAAAGTCTCTCTGGAGCCTTCTCTTCTCCAGGCTGAACAGCCCAAACTCTCACAGCCGGTCCTTTACTGGGTGTTCAAATTCCACACAGAGAAACTTGTGCAGGACTGCCCAGCACAGATCAGTATTTTTAATGTGCTGCTATTTATAAGAGCAAATTACTCTCCCCTCCCTTTTTTAAAAAAAAAAAAAAAAAGTGGGCCTCACTGCTGGGCTGCTCTAACGGGAAGATTTAAAAGCAGTAAGGCAATTTCAGGGCTGCCTTGCAAAGAGTGGAGGAGATGAAAGCGAGTCCCACGGCACAGGCTCTGTTCCTCTCGCCCCACCTCTGCCAGGAAGCGCTCCTGTTCCCCTGGCAAGCGCTGCAGCTGGCTGCCTTCTCCTGCTCGGCCAAGGGTCCAGAGAACAGCCTTTCCAAACTATTCCCTGGCTGGAGGAGGAAATGAAAGCAAGTCATTTTCAAGAAAAGCAGGTTGGATTGTCCAACCCTTTCACTCAGGGGAAAAAAAAAAAAAGAAGAAGAAGAAAAAAGAATTCTAGAAGTAAAAGTGTAACAGACAAGGAAAGGCAAAACTTTACTTTTTTTTTTCTTTGCATTGCAGAGAAATCTGAGATTCACAGACTTAAGGCACAGGCAACACATCTTTAAACGATTAAGATAAAGAGAGTGGGTAATAGATGAATGTTAGAGACAGGGAGAAGTGAAAGTTTTTAACCACATTAAAATTGTGCAACCTTTCCTGCTTCATAAAAGTAATTACAATTAAAATGATTTACACCCTGGTCCAGCGTAAATCAGGAACAGAAAAGCAGCGAGACTGCAAACCTCTCGTAGGGAGAAGTAGTAGCCAGTAGAATTTAGTGGCACTAGCTGCCTGCAAACAGAAAATGCACCATGAGGAAGGCACTCAGCTTTCAGTTCCTCCCTCTACTTTCTGATCCTACTGTCCTAGGAATTTTGCAGGCAGTTGGCTTCCCACTATCCCTAAAACACTTCATGGACTGCATGGGAAACGTGGCTGCTTACTGAGCCCAGAGATTATTATGGAGATGGACATGGAAGGATTAGGATTAGTTGCAAAACAAACTGTACAACAAACCTTCAGGGAGCTCATCTGCAGAGCTTCATGTACAACTAGCCCCAAATTATGGCTATCAGTGACAAGATTAATGCTGTCATTCTCTTTTATACAGACAGATTAATGCTGTCATTCTCTTTTACACAGTAACTTGTCAAAACCAGATTGTTCCCTAAAGACACCTGCTAAATTTAGCTCCCTTTTAGTGTTAAGAGGATGGACTCAATGAAAGTATCAAGTCTTCTTACTTAAGTATACACATTCCTGATTCAAAGGTCTTTTACTAAATCCCAGTCACCAGGATGAGTTACGATTCATCATGCCCTCCACGAAACTTTTAACCCAAGTGAAATTTCTTCATAGGTTAAGGGGTCAGACCTCTGAATGGGCTAGGAAGAAAATCTCCTCTAACTAATTTGCAACATGGAGTTACCAACTGAGTCAGTGACTTGGAGGTCTCCCATGTCTTGTGCTATTGAACCCCAAAACATTCTTTGTTTTCCAGAATTATGGTTTCTGGCAACAGAACTAACCTCACAGCTGGACTGTCTGGCCCTTTGCTTTCTGAGGCAAAAGCTGCCAACTGTACAAGCACTTGATAACCCATCTCCACGTGCCTCCTCCTCTGTATTTTGGAGCTGAGTGGCACTGCTCCCATCAGCACAAGGACAACCAACTCTGTTGGGCCATGCCTTTATATTCTGGTTCCTGTTGAAATATGCTCTCTGATCAGCTGCTTTCTAGAGACCTTGTATTTTAGGCTCTTGGTACTTCAGCAATTGAACACCTTCAAGGAGCCACATGTAGGCAGCATTTTACTTTGCAGATGCAACTGAGGTACTTTGGTTACACAGATGTTACAAGAAAGACTTGTAACTTAGGTAGAAGTGATTGCCTCATGTTCTGCATGAAAAAGAAGTCCCAAAGAACTGCACACATTCAGATTTAATATTCCAAAGGAGACAGACATGAAAAGATGAGTACATGAATGAGCTGAATCAGTTGGACTGAGTGTTTACAGAGAAAACTGGAACAGATAAATGACATACACTTAGGTTGCTGGACAGGTGGAAATGACACAGTCAACAAATAAGATCACTCAGGTCAGAAAACTGTGACAGAAACCAAAGGCAACCATAACACAATAAAAGATACAACTACAGCATCCTGGCCTGTATCAAAAACACTGTGTCCAGCAGCAGTGGGCAAGAGATTGTGCCTGATGAGCCCACAGCTTAAGTACTGTGTCCACCTCTGGGCACCACAGTATAGGAAAGATGTTGAGGTCCTGGAGTGTGTCCAGAGAAGAGCAACGAGGCTGGTGAGGAGTTTGGAGGGCATGTCATATGAGGAGCAGCTGAATGAGCTGGGCTGGTTTAATCTGGAGAAGGCTAAGAGGAGATCTTACTGCTCTCTGCAACTACCTGAAAGGAGGTATCTTCTCCCAAGTAACTAGCAATAAGATGAGAGGAAATGGGCTTAAGTTGTGCCAGGGGAGGTGGGGGGGGAATTTCAGCTCACACCGACACAGAGGTTTAGAAAAACATTAGGAAAAACTTATTTACTGAGAGAGTGGTGAGGCATTAGAACAGGCTGGCAAAGAAAGTGGTAGAGTCACCATCCCTGGAGATGTTCAAGAAGAGTGTAGATGTGGTGTTTCAGGGTACAGTTTAGTGGTCATGGTAGTTGGGTTACAGTTGGACTTGATGATCTTAAAGGTCTTTCCCAGCCTTAATGATTCTATGATTACAAACAAAAGTAACAGCTGCTGAAAACTACTACACACCATGAAGTAAAAACTGTGGGTAACAGTAGGAGAAAACCTAAACAGGTGTACCAGCTTCACGGCTAAGAAACTTAAAGATGAGATTTATTTAAGCACTAAGGACATTTAACAGTGATATTCATCCATTACAAGATAAAAATTGTTGAAAGAGTAATAAAAAAACATGAAATATACTTCTGTAGCTTAAAAAGCCAGGCAACCATAAGAGAAAAAGGTTTTTTTTCCAAAGTTTTTTATTATTCTATCAGCAACTCAGAAGATCTTAAAATAATAACTACAAGCAGACATTGTAAAATAAGCAAGGCCAGAAAACTTGCATCTTCCAAGGTACTATGTAAATTATTAAAACTTGCTTTCAATAGATCCCAAACACTGGAAAACATCTTAAGGCTTATGGCTGACCATATTTGCAAACATACAACCCTAAACAGGGCAACCCATGGTCTTACATATACAGTTAGCATTATACTGATCCCAGAAAAATATGCAAAGTGTAGGGATGAGAATCATCTCAGTGGAACTCAAGGAATATGAGCAAAATTAGCTCAAGAAAAACAGATTCCACAGGTCCAGGATCTCACTGAGCAACACCAGTAACCCTGTTGGTAAGACAACTGTTTTACTATCATGTACTTGGGTAGCTGCAAGACATTTAATCTGGTGCTATATAATGACTTCATTAGGAAACAGGAACAACAGGACACTAGCAAGGCCAGTCAGTAAATGAATCAAAGCTTTGTGGTTTTATGAGACTCAAATTACAGCACTAGACAGCAGACCATTCTTGACAGATAAGCTTCTAACAAGGTCACATAAAGCTCATTTTACTGTTTAAATACTATCTAATATTCTTATCTATCACCTGGAAGAAAACTAAACTATATATTGGCCAACTGCAGATGAAATAATGATATGGATGCAGAAAATAAGAAGATGCATCACAAATACAGTGACCTGAATTTTGCATTACCAAGATATAAATGTCAGTAGAGTAAATATGAAAATACAACTCTAGGACAGAGAAACCTGATCACACCTATAGAGAAGAGGACTTCACCTTGAGAATCAGCACCTCTGAAAAAGACTTAGGGAGGATCCTCATGGATAATTATCCAAGTACGAATTTTCACTTCTCCTTGCACAGCTCCTGGCAAAGTCACTGCTGAAACTAGCTGCATAAACTGTGTAATACTGAATTAGAGCAGAGTCTGCAACAGGCATGTACTTGGTAACAGCACTGTCACTGTTGAAATACTGCGTCCAGTACTGCTGTCCACAATCTCAGCACTGTATGAATAAAGCAGAGGAGTTTTAGCAGGAAACCATGAGAATAACTGAAAAAGTTAAGAAGCGTCTCAAGGAGCATCGTTTACATAAGTGAAAAGAGCTGTGGCTCCATCACAGTCTATGGATCTGAAACATGCTCAAAGCTGGGTAAAGCAGCCCATGCTGACCTCCTGGCTGCCTCATTGCAGGGTCTTCCAGGAGCAGCCACGACAGCTTGCTCTCAGCCAGATCAGTTCCTGTCTGCAAAACTTCCTTCTCTCTCCTGTGCATGCCTACACAGTGCCCACAAATTTGATAACAGGCTTTCAAAACAGTAACAGAAGGTTTAAATCAGATTCCAATGCTAAAACTTGAAGCTAAACAAAACACAAAGATGCTTATTTCTAGTGAATGTAGTTAATCACTGGAAAAACTTACCAAGTGTTATGTGAACTCCCTTTCAGAAAGGAACTAATTCAACAACATTTAATGGCATGCAAAATGCAGGTAGGGAGACCAGAATACCATCATGATGGCTTCCAGCTTTTTTCATCTCTAAGTGTCCCTTCTGCCATAACTTAAAGTCTACACCAGTCTCATCTTTTCTAAAGTACAGTATGATATCAATTTGTCACTAGCTATGAGTGTGAACAGACCTGGAACATTCTACCCTGAGAAGAATATCTCATCTCTGCTGAGAAGACTATCTCCTTCAGTTGTAAGGCAACATTCATATTCAGTGAGAAAACTGCTTGCAGGTCTGACTGTCATAATATTAAGACACCTCACACTCTATGACATTTTAATATTGCTGTAGATTAAACAAGATGCAAGCCTTTCAGTTTCATATGCCATAAAAATGGTTTGGGATCAAAACCCATCCCATCAGGATATAGGAAGTACTGCACAGATAAAACACTCACCAAGATTTTTCCTGTTCTGCTTGCCTAAAAAAATCACTGCACAGACTCCAGTTTCAACACAAGAAAAAAATCTGGAGTGGCTTTACAGCCTCAAATTAAAATGCTCCAACTTTTCATCCTTGCAAAAAACATACCTCAAAAGTTAACTTGCTATTTTGTCAGCCACTTTGAGATGTATCAAGTCATAGAGGCTTTATGTAAAAAAAAAAAACCCACATGCACCTTCATGATATAAACACAGCTCCTACTTCCAAACTGCTTGCCTTTTAAGCTTGTAAACTCAGCATATATCATGCAGCAAACTGACTTTCACGAGTTGTTCTCCTGGCTCCAGCCCTCGTCTCATTTTAAGATTTTATTGATAACATAAAAACACCTTGTTGGCTTAGCCCTGACCCTTCTTTATAGTCCACTGCACAGAGATTTGCCACATTCTTACTCACAGCCTGTAGATTCTTCCCTGCTCTAGGCGCTGAGGTCTGATTTTGCACGTGTTCCTAGGAAGCCTCTGGATGTGGAGTGATGAGTTTCTAGACAAAAACTTACTGTAGGGAGGATTATAGAGATATATCATGGCATGTTTATTTGCCGAGATCTTTGCAGTCAGATGGTCATTTATTTTAGATGGGGGGAGGCATGGAACACCTAAGAAGTACAAGGCATGAATTCATGCCTCCTTCCCTGCATTTTGCAATTCTTGCCATATTGCTGCCATATGCTATTCCCAGAAGACATCTGCCATCAAATGTTTCTATCAATAAGATACTAAGGTGTTTATTTTTAAAAGTGATTTTTTTGTTGTTGTTTTTCTTTTTGCAAAGCCTCATGCAGAAGAGCATCTCTAGCGGCAACTCAACAAACGGGAAAGCACCACGTTACACCAATACATCCCAGTGTGTCTTGAAGATGTGGCTGGTCTGTGAAACAAAGGAACGGCACTCTACACCTGGTCCAAAAACTTCTGCAGTCAATGGAAAGACTTTCAGAAGGCTTTGGACCAGGGCCCTTAATCTGGGGAACATACTCTCAAAAGGCAGAAAAATGGAAAAGTTTGACTGTATCATATGTATAGCTGGCCCTGTGGCAAGCGTGCATGAGGCAGATTCCTTTCCAGACTCTACCTCAACAAATACACTTCCAGCCAGAGAAAATTAAATCTCCCAATAAAGTGGGTAAATAACAGGACTCCAACTTGGAAGGAGGTAAGTTCCTTCAGACACATGATATTGTTGTAACTGAGTCTCTAGCCACCATTATAAAGATCTCTTTTTCTAGATCCTTTTGGTGCTTTTTTCTTCCCTAATTTACAATGGGAATGCGAAATTTCCAACTACATGGCTCCTAGCATCAGGGAGAAATGCTGGGATGGGAATCCAGATTCAAACAGGGAGAGAAAGCTGAGATGCCCAGCAATCTTTTCTGAGTCCACCCTAACTGGTCAGACAAAGCTACTCACTTAGCTGCCTCACTTTCCAAACTGTATATCCTGGCAGGAAGCCTCTCAGTTCCTATCACACCACCAGATCAGAACAGCAGATTTAATTTCAAGAGAGCTGGAACTTGTTCTTCGCTTACAAACTTAAAGATATATATATGCCTGCTGCAACAGCCTGCCATTATATGCTAGGTAAACATGCAACGAAGACAACAAATGAAATGTACAGACATCTTTCAGCATAACTCAATGTTGAAATGTGCCTATTCCACTTCCAAAGTGTAAATCAGAAAAAAATATGAGTATAGGCACAAGACACATTGAGCCCTTGCTCTGCCAGGGAGGCCCAGTGCCAACTATAACAGCCAAGAAAACTGGGCTGGATCTCTGAGAGATTGGGCGAGAATGAGAACATCAAGGATCTGCATGGATCCAACACATCTCCAGGTGGTTTAAAACATCCTATCATGTTAGAGAATACAATATATCACTTATCCTCCTGAGAGAAAACATCCCCTCCAACCCCTGTAGGTATTTGGGTGAAGAAACAAACTGCCTTTACTGCCTATGTAAGCGGACCTGACACCAGATATCTATGAATTTTGCTTACTAGTTATTCATTAAGTGCTCTGTTTGGGTATTATCCAGCCAGTTGGATCAATTCCTGCATCAAACCTTCTAAGCAGGAAGGACAGGAACTGCAATAAAAAGGACAGAGCTGCTCCTCCATTGTCACTTTCAAGGGAGAGAAGAGGTGTCTCTCAAATTTGGTAACCTGGGTCTTACCCGGGACCAACCAGAGGTGGGACTAAAGCAGAAGCCTGCCACAGGCTCTGGTGAATGCCAGATCCCAACCACACTGTTCCTGTCAGCTACTTCTGCCATTTCAACCCACTGCTGCATCTGAAGACAGCAAATTCCTTGCATTGTTTTTTACACATCACTTGGAAGATGGAAAGTTCTGCAGGTGTTCCTTCTTCCTGCCATACATCTTGGTGGTCATTGAGAAGATCTTGGTGATTGTTTGCCTAAATCAAAAGTCATTTTATACATATTGGACAACAGCCATTCAAATAAGCAAGTACTGTTCTCTGTTCAATGTGGTGTATTGAAGATCATCTATAAACACAACTGTGGGCTTGGGATTAACAAGAATTGCTGAGCCTTCACCAAGCATGGAATTACTAGGTACTTTCTGACTGCTTCAAGAGAGTCAGTGCTGCTAAGATCTATTAGTTATTCAGCCTCCTAAGTGAAAGTCCACCCACAGGGTTGGGGGTTTATGTGGGTTGGATTTTTTTTTCTCTCCCAAGGAATGAAAACCAACACATTCTGATTCCTATCTTTTAGTCATCACTATGGTAAAGATAAGTTACCATCAATGTTTCAGTTGAGCTGGCTGCTGAATTGCAAATGCTATATATAAACAAAAACAAATAAGAGAAGGAACTTCAACAGGCTTAGCTTGCCTTTTAAAATTCAAGGCAAGGGTTTAAAAGAGATGAAGCCAGGGAAAACACTGGATACTAACACCAGCCAAACAGGGAAAAATAACGAAGTTGTAAGCCTGAAAAACTGAAATGGAAAGAATGACAGATTTACTGCTGCATTTGATGCACATAACCACTGATAGACTCTCCCCAGGAAGTGTTGAAATTACCATCACTGAAATGAATGCAGAAGCTAAAAATTAAATTATCTTCCCCAGAACATTCCAATTTGGGCTTTTGGCAACAACAGATGTTTTAATGCTCTTAAAGATATGCACGCACGCGTGTGCACGCATGCACACATGCACTCATACACTTAGTACAGTATCCTCTTTCACACAAGACCTCCCTCTTAGCTTTCACAAAGTCAGACTGAACTTACAGCCCTTCTGCAAAGTCTGTTCTTCAAAGTCTCTGCTCAAACGCACAACTGTCAGATTAAGCAACCTATAAGGAGCCTTATAGAAGCTCCAAGTTATGAATGAATGGCTATTTGTGAACTCGCCTGACAAGACAGATGCAGTATTTGTCAGTGCAGTGTGGATTAGATATGGTGGGAAGGAGCCAAACAAGCAAAGTGAAAGGTCAGCATCACAACACTTCCCTTCTTCCTCCCTCAGGTCAGCTAAAACGATGCCGCAGCTTTTGATGAAGTGTAACACAGTACATTTGGCCTACTGTGCTTATTTGAAGAGCAATAGCCACACAAGTAAAATTAAAAAATGAGTGCAGAGGGAGAGAAGACCGGGAACATCTTAGTGCAAGAAAGCTGCAACAGAGGGGCAACTCCAAGGCTGACAGAACACAGCACATCTTTGGAAGTTTGGTGATACTTGAATTGAGACCAACCTGTGGAAGTTGAAACAATGCATTGTTCTTCCTGCGTTATAATATGTGGTATTATGAGGGTCACAGATTAATTCATGTTGAAAGATACATCTATGCCAATCTTCAGCCCACAGCAGGGTTAGCTATGAGGTCAACTTATAATTTCTATTTTATTTGCTGATCTTCAATCAGCATCATGCTGTATTAGGTCTTGTGTAACACAAGCAAAGCAGCTCCCACTCTATGAGGGTTTCTTCAGTGGGAAAAAGCTCAGCTCTACAATGAAGATCCTGAATACATCAATGAGCATCATACATGAAATTAAAAGGAACCCTTACCCATTGTCCAAATCAAAATTTGAGAAAGGGAGAGAAGTTCTGAAGATCCTTTCCACACTCTTAGTCATAAAACTGCTGCGGGGAAGACTACTATCATCTGGAAACCAAACATGGATGCCAGAGAACCCAAAGAGCAACACAAGATGTATCACAGTGGAACCTATCTTTCCACAGCAAATGAGCAGTCTCTGCACTGCTGTCTTAGCTCATCCCACCTTACCTCCTCGGCAAGGAGCCAGAAGCTTTCCAAGTAGCATGCATGAACTGCTGTGTGGTTCCCTTTGGAAAAATCTAGCTAGTTTAAAGAACACTACACCACCCAAAGAGGCATCTTCTCTACTCTGGACCAACCTGCAGAGGACCAAAAACATGTAAAAACCTGCTTACCAGACAGGTCTAACGAAGCCAGGTCTAGCACTTCAGTTCTCCAGGGCCGATCCTGTGCCATCTGAGCTAAGGGAACCACAGTACTAAACAGGCTCATGAGTCATTCATAAATTCAAAACAACTGGTCACACTGAAAGGAGATAAAACACAACCCTTCACATTGAGTTTTTTTTCAACTTCTCATCAGCTTTTCACAGACAAACCTTTGAGTTTTTCCTCTACACCTTGCAGCTGTATGTCTTGTACAGTTGGATGCCCAGCTGCAAACACTTAACAGCAGCAAGGACAGTGAAAACAAGTGTGGGGAAGTTGTTCCCTTGCTTCAGAGAGACTACTACAAGAAGCCAACTAACAGCAATGCTGCAGCTCAGCACCTACTAGTCCACATCACAGATTGAAAGAGAAACAAGCAGCAGCCTGTGGTTGAAGGCAGGATGCAAACTTTCCCTAATCAAAAGACCAAACCAAACTTTTTAGTCTAAACAAATCAGCAGAAGCATCCATAACACAGTATTACATTAAATAATACCTGGGGAGTATGTTAGCCTCAAGCTAGAAACTGCCTGCCTGAAAATGTGCAGCATGTGGTTTCACAACAGGAAGAGAAACACTTGTGTGTCTTCACTCATGACTTCTCCTGTCACCACACCCTGGGGCTCCTCTCTTTATCTGTAATACAGGAGCAGTCTAGCACAGCCACTGCAAGAGCAAAAGAAGTCAGCCTTCTTGGGGACTGTAGGAGTACTGAAGAGCCTCTTCTTTCCTCTCTGAAAAATCTCATAAAGCATTTCCTCCTCACTGGGCTCCAATGCCCAAATGACAGATTTCAATGCAGTGAGAAGGATTTAACTGTCTGGTTTTGTTCATCCCTGCAAACGCACCATAAACTGGGCCCCAACTCAGGAAGCTAATTAGGCATACACAGAGCCTTAATGTTAATGAGTCCATTTGTGTGTGCGAAGCTCTGTACATGTTTCAGAACTGTGCTGAACCAAGGACAACAGCCAGCAGTTTTCATTCATCCTTTCACTCAGCTCTAGTGCAGGCAGGAATTTCAGACAGAAACATGGTGGAAGCATTAACTTTGAAGTAACATAACTATCCTGATGACCACTACTGCTCTCATGCAGTGCACCAAGGATGATCAAGGCTAAAACTAACAGCTAATGAAGATGGTGTTTTGCTTTCCTCACACAATCACCTACTTGAATCCAGTCCTCCAATTCAGTGGAGCCAGCATGGGTGGCATGAGCTCTGGACACTCCCTGTGCATCTCCAGCCATGAGCAGAAGACAAAGGCACATTTCCAGATGAAACATTCACACTACCAGCGGGCTAGGGGGTGAGAAGAGGCAGGGTCTGTGATGCACAGCTAACCTCTTCATTGACCAAATGAGTGTGAAAATGCCTCTTTAAAAACAGTCACCAAAGATAAACTCAAGAAGGGTTACAGAAAGGACTTGGGAATATAGCCTTTGTGCCTTGCATGTCTTCTGTTCTTGCAGCATTAGAAAGGGAGGTCAAGGGTATTTTACTTTTCTGTATGCCTTGCCTTCTATAAGAAACACAGGGACCACAGACCATGACGAACCAGCCTGAGACTTCCTCCTCTCCCAACCTGACACCTTGCTTACAGCAAATCACTGATGATTCAGAAGGCAGGCAGGAAACACAAGTGGCACATCCCACCATCTGCCCCACGAGTGGGAGTGGAAGAGGAGTACTCTCTTTAATTTCAGCTGCCCTTAGTTAGTGCACCAGAGCATGTTATTTTATCACCCCTCTTAGTATGTAGAGGACTACTGTCCAGAAAATTACCTTGTCCCTTTTTAAAGCTATTTGCAGTTTCCTCAGTTTTTTTCATCATCACCTAGTGATGCAGTTAAGTGCCATACATGAATAAAGAGCAAGGAACCATTCATCCCATATCTCTCCTCAGGGAAGCCTTTGCATTGCTTCAGGTCCTCTCTGCAAACCAGAGACTAAGCCTGGCAAATGCTTCCTACAAGAGGTACTCCAGACCACAACCATAAAGCCAGCATAGCTAGAAGGTTATAAAATAAAGTATTCCACCTGAGAGTGCTTCCATATCATTAAAAACATAGGAAATCCTGTAAGATTAACTTCTGTGTTCTGCTAAATGCAAACACACGCAAGCCATGCAGCCGTAGCTACTAACAGCATGGCGATGATGCAGTCAGTACCAGCAGATGGGGGGCATGGCCACTCCTGCACAAGTAATTCAACAAGTAATAACAACTCCTGAAGACAAGGAGGCCATGTATGTATAATTGCTGGTAAATCAACTCCTTGTTGATAAAGTAGAAGCATGTCATTGTGCCCAGCCAGTTTATAATGTTGTCTTTCATGAGGTGAATGCTCAGCAGAATGATGTTCTATGTAAAGCAACATTCATGGTACAGAGCTCCTGAGAAAACTAATCCTACCACTCGGTGCAGGCTCCTTTATACTGAAGTAGTTTAAAACCTCTGCAATACCAGGCCCAAATCCAGAAGAACTGTGATTTCATAGGCTACTGAGTACTTACAGGCCTGTCTCCAAGAATGCAGATCACTTTAAAATTTACCTGCTTTAGCCTTAATCCATCAGTATGGACCAACTGGACCTTAATCCATCAGTATGGACCTAGTCCATCAGTATGGACTACGATAAAAGCTGCCATGAATGAAGATGACTGAATTGAGTCCCAGCCCTTGCATACACATACTGCCTGTTCTTCTTGAGTATCCCAGTTATGCATTGGTATTGCAAGTCACAATCCTCAACTGTGCTGGCATTAAATTTCTATTTATTATCAGTGCAATGACAGCTATCACCCAGCCTCAAATAAGTAAGTAGCTCGAGTATAAGGGTGCAAGATAATCAATGAAAAACTGATTAGTAATAAATTTCTAATGTGGTCCTGCTTTCAGAGTGATCAGTTTTAAGCTTCTACTTAGGTAACTTCTCCCAGGCACTGAATTCACAAGAGCTTTTCTGCTATTGTGTTCAGCTTCCACAACCCACCTCCCTCTTTAAACCACTCTGTAAAGCAACACAATTTCTGACTGCCAACTGGACTTAGGAGACATTTAAACTCTTGGTATCTAATCCATGCTGTTGTGAGCACAATGCAGGCAGGTATGATTGACAGATAAAAGCTTTTTGTTTTTTCCATATCCCTCTGTAGTATTTTTTTTCCATTGCTGCTTTTCACACCTGTTGTTTTTAGGTTCAGCAGTCCCTTACTTGCTGAATTTCCACATATATTCTGACTTGATGTGTCTTCAACCTTAAGTGGACTGTCAAGCCAGATGCCAGATGCCCCCTTACTTCCTCAGTGCAAACTATCAGTAAACCTTAGCACAACTTTACTTTGAGCCTTAAACTAACAGCATGTGAAAAGATTAATACGAATAAATTCAAAACTAATCAGATCCCTTCTTTATATGTTGACACAGTATTATTTATATCCCATAAATACCTTCTTGACTAAAATTCATCCCAGGAGATTGGCACCTTGCCAGTTCTATTCATATTTACTGTATTTATACAGTACAGTTGGCCAAGGATAATATTTAAGACAAAATATGCCTTAGGGCATATACAATATCTCTTATAGTTTTCCTTTTAAATCTTCACATTGCTAAAAATATTTAGTCTGAACTTTACAAAATGCCCCACGAAGACCTATCAGCGATCTGTAGTGATATATTGCTGACTATGAGTATAATTAGAGCATATTTGTAATACTTGAGTTGTAGTCAGTTACTGAACACTAACAACTTGTGGTAAAAACTGAACCACTGATCTTTCCCATGCCTTCCTTCCAGCAGCTTTTGACCTCCAGTGCATTCACACTGATCCCCTTCTCCCTCCTGCCTGCCTCCAACACAGCAGAAACTATAGAGTTAAAAAAATTCACTCTGAAGATTGCTAGGAGAAAGCACCCACAGCAGCCAAAGCTGTGCTTTCAATTTCTTCCTTTAAAATATGGTGGAGCAATTTCTTCCTTTCTGTCTTTTTTGGAAAGGTTCTCTTCATCCAGCATAACTAGAGAGCAGTGGAAAAACAGTTAACCTACTTACTCTGATGTTAGCGACAGCCCTCACACAGTAGTACTGGATCTGCTGCTAACTTGCCCTCCGATCCCAAACGTCTGATGCACTCTGTTGGTAGGTACCTGCAATCTCCCTTGCTCTCCAAAATCGATACTTCAGTACAAATCTGGCCTCTGACAAAACTTAAAAATAGATCCCCTTTTGTCAACACCATCCAAGTCTCAGACCACAGATATTTTAATTTTTTGGAAAGTATGTGGCCGCATTTTGGACTATCAGTTCTTTGTAGTTTGCTCATGTGAGAAAAAAGGACAGATGTGCTCAGGATGGCTGCATTTTACAGTTCTCAGGGAGTCTGTGTTACAGGGTCAACTCCATGAGCCAAGGCACTGGTATCGGTCTTCCTAACCTCTGCCCATTGGTGGCTGATCCTCTGCTCAGTGCATGACCTGCTAGGTCTCAAAACAAAGTGCCAGCTTCTGCCACAACCACTAGCAAACTACAGTACACCAATGTGGAAAATAGACGTGATTTCTGTGTTCTCACTATGGTTAAGAGTTATACTGAATCCTTCTACTCATACCCACTTGGCTCCAATATATATACATATTAAAAAAAAACCAAGAAAAAAAAGTATTTCTTCCCTGAGGGGAATGAGGGTGGAGTGTATTTATCATGGCTATTATGGATGGTACCATAATTACAATAATAAAATGGCTCTGACTGCCAGGATGTCCTGTACCTGATGCTGTCATTTAAGAATAAAGGAAGAAAGGAAGGCAGCTGCACCAAGCATGGGGTTCAGATACCTTGGCTGGCATCCTAAGGCTATCACATGCAAGATGGAGCAAGCCCCAAAGCCGCAACTTGCTAAACTAAAAATAAATAAGGGGAAAATGCAATTAGAAACTCTAGGATAAAGTTACCAAGATGGCTGCATTATCTATTTAAGCAAGAGGTATGTGCTTTTTCAAAGACAGACAGCAAGTATACAGGGAATCAAGTGGCAGGGGAGGGAAGGGAGAAAAAAGTGAGTGAAATGAAAAGAGTAGGGACTAGGGTTTGGATACGTGAGCAGTGAAGTTATTTTCTGCTTCTGGTATTTCACTTTCCTCAGTATGATGATGATCTAGATTCTTTTAAGGGAGGGCGGTGCTCGCTCTTTCCTTTTTTTCCCCCCTTCCCTATATACTTAAACTTCACTCCCAAAACAAAAAGGCACGTCTTTATGATTATTAATCACTCTAAGTGGCTTTGGTCAGCACAGAGCATTTATATCCTTTCAATTCTTTTGGTGCAAAACGTGGCATGGATCACCAGAAGGTTGTTAAAAAACAGCAAAAAGCAGACGGGCTGAGACAGGTTCCAAGAATCAAGGCTTCCCAGAAGGAAAAACTTTTTATGTACCTGAAATGAAAGCTCCTATGAAGTGAAACAGGAGGCTAGCTAAAATGGGAAGAGGAGGGAGGATGTCTGTGTCTCTGTCCTCCCTGAGCACCAACATACATAGCTGTCTGCAGGACAATGTTCTGGAGGGGTGCAGACAGAAGAGGACAGTGACTTTTTGTATTTTTTTAAAGACTTCCTTTTCTTTTCAGTCACACAGAGATGGAAACCTGCCCAATCGAGAGGCTCCAAGGGAAACAGCAGCGGAAAGATATTGGCTCTTTTTGGAGGCTGCACACCAGGCTGTGGATAGGCTAAAACCAGTGCTAGGGCAGAAGCAAGACCCTGGGCAGGGACCAGGTGATGGGAAGCAGAGGCACTATCAGGGATTCTGCGTGACTTCACAACGGATTGGAAACCTGGCAAGTCTGAGGGGATGACTGACCACCCAGACAGGCATATGCATGCCCCCACCACCTAAACGAAACCCTATGAGCCACCTAAGGGACGCTGAGGATAGAAGAGCCAACAGCAGATTGTGATGTGTGGGGCTAGTATTTCACGGTGCTGGGCACTGCCAAGCCTCAGGGACAAAATTACATACACATGCACAAAGACAAGAGGACTTACTTTCGGGGTAAAAAGGCTGCATGTCTATTTTGTAAACTTCTTTGGCATAATACTCCTCGTCGCTCCTCTCCCTTTCACAAGTGGCAGCTCTGTGGTTGGCTTTCTCTTGCAGCAGGTCCCTGGTGCTGTTGTAGATAGAGATGACCTCCGGAGGCACCTCCTCGGGCTCGGGGTACTCGTCCGGGGGGCTGGTGAGCTTCAGTTTGCTCAAGATCTGCCCCCGGATCGCCTCGATTCTCTTGCGCATAAACTGATCCATGTCGAGGGTGCTGCAGGTAGACAGGCTGAAAGCCACGGTGGCCAGATCCACGGTGAGGAACACGCTCAGCAGATAGCAGTGCATTTTAAGTGTTTAAATACAGCGCCCCCCCAAAAAAGAGTGACTTTAGCAACGAACGACAAGGGGAAAAAATATTAAAAAATAAAGAGGGATGTGTACAAAGGGAAGACCTGCAGACAAAATGCAGCTAAAAAACGGACTGCAAGGACGACTTGCAATCGAAAAACGCACAGGAGGCGTCGGTGAAAAAAATTAACGATAATAGCATTAATTAAAAAAAAAAAAGGCAGCAAGTTGCTACGAATATGTAAAATTCAAGGGTGGATTGAGCCGGACAGCAAAAAAGGGGGGGAACCCCCCAAACAAGATAAACAAACCCGCGACTGAAGTAAATGGAAGCAAAACTGTTCTCAGCGCGCTGGCGAAGCAGCTGGAAAACCAAAAACTGCAGGAAAAAAAAAAAAAAAAAGTAAGGAAAAAAAAAAAAAAGGAGGAGGGGGAAAAGAGGCAGCGCTGGGTATCACGGGGCGCTGCCGCAGCCGGCGGGGCAGAGGGTGCCGGCGCGGCGCTGAGCCCCGCCGTGCGCCCGCGGCGCCCGGCTGCTCCGGGCGGGCAGCAGCAGCGGCACCGCCCCGCTCCTGGCGGCGCTCAGCCCCCGCGGCGGCGCCGGCAGAGGCGCGCACGTGTGCGCCCGGCTGCGCCGAGCCCCGGCCCCCGCGGCCGGGCGGAGCAGCGGCGGCCCCTTGCCCCCGCAGCGGCAGCGAGCAGCGGCGGTGATCCTCCGGCTGGCCGCGTCCCGCAGACTGCTGCGTGTGCCCCGCGCTGCATGCACCGACCCACCCCCGCCCGGGCTGCTGCGCGCTGCAGAGGTTTTTTTTCCAGCTCCCTCCTCTTCCTCCTCCTTCCGAAACGCCAACCCCACGCTGCAGTCAGCGAGGCAGCGCCGCCGCCCCGACAGCCTCCCCCGGATCGCAGGCGCGGAGCGGTTGCCCGGGACTGGCCACGGCGGGCAGCGCCGCTCTGCCTCCGGCTTTCCCCTCGGGGATGGGGACGGGACTGGCCCCGGCAGTGCGGTACGGTACGCAGCTCCCGGCGGATCTAGCGCTCCGCCTGGCTCCCCCCGCCCGCCGCCGCCCTCGGGCCCTCGGCTCTCCCTGCGAGGAGGGGACGGGTGCCAGCAGATAACATCACGGCCGCGCAGGGAGAGGGAGATTTATAAGGTTTCCCCGCCCCACGTGCTCGCCTCGCCGCGAAGTGACGTGGAGGGGCTGCGGGTAGCGGAGGGCTCCGCCGGCCCCCCGCCGCCGCCCGCCTATTTATTCCCCTCCGCGCAACCGGGCGAGGAACTCGCCGTAGCTCGACCGCTGTTCCCCGCTGCCTGCCAAGGTGCCTCACCCCAGGGTGAGGGGGCGAGGAGAGGGGAGGTAGCCCAGAACGGAGGAGAAAACGCAACTCCTGACATACCCTTTAATAATTTTTTTAAAATGTTAAGTTTTTTTTTCCTTAAAAAGGACGGCTTTAATGTTTCTTGTACCTGTTAATAAAGTAATCGGGCTGCATTCCCCCCTTGCTTTAGAGGAAGAATTGACGCCTCTTGGAAAGTGTTTCCGCGAAGGGGCTGAGGGTAAGGGTCTGCCCCCTGCACCAACAGCAAGAGGTGTTCGGGCTTTGCCTTGCCCTTCGCTTTCCTCCTACGTTTCACTTCCCAAGCGTGTTTTGGGCAGTTCCCAGCCCTCCCCGCTCCCGGGCCGCTTGGTAAATCAGTGCTGCCCGCCAAGCAGGGACGGGATGAGAGACGAGGTCTCCTCTCCTGTCGGAAGTGTGCAAATACAACCTCATCTACACTTGACAAAAACTCTGAAGCCCCAAATTCTTAGGCTGTGCCTGTAATTCAGTTTTTTCCACTGCCTCTTTTGGCCACAGCAAACATCACAGACTCCATCCATGTCTGCTCCAGTGGGTGTATGTGGGGAACAGCTCATGCTTTGACCTCAGGAGGACAGCTGCCCTTCTCTGCCCTAGGGAAATTACAGTCTACTAGGCATCACTCCACTTCATGCCATAAAGCTTTTCCTTCACGGTTCATTTATCACCCATGTGTGTTTACATTAAGTTTATAAATCGATCAAGTAGCCTTTTTCTTTACCATCACCCACTTTCACCCTATATTCCATTCTGAGTTAGGGCAGCACAGGTTTTACTTGCCAGGAGTTTCTAATCATACCCCCCTAAATAGGACAAGACTGTTTCTAAAGAATCTCTGCCTTATTTCCAGAGCAGAAACATGTAGAAGAGGAACTCAAAGGACCACAGGCATTCAGAAGCACAGCTGGACCATTGCCCATGGTATTACTGGTCAACACACGTAACAGAAGTGAGATAGCATCTCCATCTGAAAGAGGATCATGAAAGACATAAACCACTTAGACACCACAAAAGACTTTATCCACCTGGCCACATCTTTCTGCAAAATATTTCAATGGCAGCCCCAGAATTAGAAGTGAGTTTTTCTTCCCTAGCAAGTCCACAAAGAAAAGTGCTTCCTCTGAGCAGCTGTGGCTGCATGCTGGGGTGATGGAGGTGCTCAGCAGTGCAGACCTGCTGCATGCTGTTTGCATTGGCAGGACTTTGCTGTAAGGGAATCTTGCACCAACTTGGCCAGCTAACCCTGTGCTGCTGTGGGTACCAGCAAAGACAAGATTCTTCAAGAGATAAAGAAGTTAAGAAAATATATTATTTACAGGAATGTACACAAAACAGACTCTGAAGGGCATGTACAGCACTTCAGACACAACCAAGACTACATCCTCCTGATACAAGAGTTAATGGTGCTTTCCACTTCGATCCATGAATTCCTGCAAGGCCAGATTAAACACCTCTGCCACAATATCACACTTCCACTGCTGTACAGGTCAATGTCCTGCACCTACTGACCTCAAAAACACAGCTGCAGTGTTAGGAATGGCAATGTTTCCAAAATAACTTGAATAAACAAGCAAGCTCAACATGTAGACTCAGCTGGTTTCACTTCTGCCACACACCTGTAGTAAACCAAGGGGACAGATCCTCGAGCTTTTACGTCTCACAGTTCTGCTGTTAATCAGCTGAGGAATCAGCTCTGTTACACGGGGTACCTCAACCACAAACACTTCTAAAGAAAAGGGTTACTAAATTATTTCCTCCAGAAGCTACAGCTGAAACCACGGAGAAATTTCTTACACAGCATCTATGGCTCTATAGCACTTCACTGCACTGCCTACCACTTGGCTTGAGAGCAGCCATGAGGACAGTACTTGGCACCCTCCTTCTGCAGGAAACTGCCCACCACCTCTCAGGAGACCTCTGCAGATACAGCTGTGCCAGAGCACAAAATGTTTTGATACTTGCAAGTTTTACTCCAAAGAGAACCCCCAAACTTTCACAAATCTCAGAACCTTGGAGATGCCTAGTGGAGGCTGTCAACCCCCATGTGCTTGGTGTCCAGTCAGTTACACTGCCCATGCAGCCACAGATGCTGGAGGTCCAAGCTCCAGAGTGGCCCTCCACATACCCACCAGAGATCCAGCCAGGCAGACAGCAAACCAGTCTGACTAGATTTTGATAGTTGCTGGGATTCCTTCCGATTTGGCAATTTTTCCTCAGCTACAAAGGAAAAACGAAAAAAAAAAATCTATTTTTTAGTTGATACTCAAGACAACCCATTTTCTTCTCTTCTGACCCTTTTAATGTGACACTGGGTGTCAGGCTTACCCAGGTGCAGGTCTCCATTTTGCCTGCAACAAAGCTTGGTTCCCTAAAACTCTCTGGTATCAGCATGGTGATGTTTTTGCCAGGCAGAACTTTCCCCATGCAGCAGCAGCAGAGACAGGCTTTGGCTTCTCCACTCCAAAAAGCCCCAGCCACTTGAGCTAAATCCCTAGCAGCTGCAGAAGGCCTATCACACATGCTTGAGCTGCTCTGGTTCCCCCCAGGAAGGAACACCTACCTGCTAGCCAAATCACTCAAAAACACATCAACATTCATAATGCCAACTTTCCATTTTGTAAGTGGAAAATATGTGAAACATATACATCATGATATACATCATGATATACCTGCATTTATTTCTAAAATCTCTCCCCTGCACATTTAAGGGTTTGTGGGATTTTTTTTTTTTTTTTTACCATAAAAGTCCTGCAAACTAGACTCTAAGCAGGTGCCATTTCTACCTTTCTAAAGCAAGCAATGCAGAGATGAGGCAATCAAAACTTGTCAGAAACCACAGAGTCAAACTGTGTGCACCCTACAGAGCTTGATAAAGAGGAATATAATCAGAATTCACCACATGCCCTTCTGCACAGGTAATCCAGCTCCCACATTCTGCCTTTAACTTTCGGGACCGGTATGACAAAACCATCCCAATTATGGCTTTGTATTTTAGCCAGGAAAGATTTTTTTTTTTCATTCATTCCAAAATATTTAATGATTACCTGTGAATTTCAAAAGCTGCTGACATTATCAGACATTAAAGTCTAACTCAGCTTACACTTACACTGTTCCTCGTGCCTTTAACAAATTGTAAGTCCATTTTGGATTTTGATGCCCAAGACCATGGGGCTGCTGTCAGTGGAAGCTTTCTAAGTCAAAAAGCAGGAATGGGCCCTTAGCATGCACACAGGGAAAGAACAAAACTTACCTGTTTTGGAGCTTTTAATTCAATACAATACTGTCTTTTTATATATTGATTTTTTTTTTTTTTTAATAAACAGTAACTGTTTATTAGAAAAACAGGGACACCTGGAAAGTTACTTCACTAAACGTAAAGGTTTCATGTTTCCTATTAAGTTAAAAATTATGTGGTCAGGATTTTACAATTTGTGGTTTCTTTTTAGATTGTTTTGGTTATACGCAAATGTGGTGTGCGAAATACAAAAGCAATAATCTTTCTAAAACTGCTGACGACCAGGTCGTTAAGTAAGGTGGCTGGCCACATTTCATACACTAAAGAACACTGTTGGAAGAGGAATAACTTTTAAAAGTTAAGAGGTGACTTTTGTAAACTCTCGCACCGATGACGAGTGCAGGATGATTGCACAATTAATTCTTTGTGGCGCGCAAAAGCAATCTGCAGCTGTAACTGTGGTCATGTAGAATCTTAGTTATTCTGATGCAGGGTGCTAGTGAAAAAAAAAAAACTTTTTAATTCTCCTTTTTATAAAAATATAGGTACGAAGGTTCAACTCATAGAGCCAAGGTGGCACCTAATAAAGGTGAGGCAAAGAGGAGATGACAAATAATGGAAAATTGTAATATATACCATAATAAAACCTTAGATTTTACTGTTTATTATCCTTAGTGAGTAGAAGTCCGTGCTTCTGTGCTGCACATTTCATTAGTGTGCACAGTAATGCCTGGATGAATTTGAGAGCAAATCCTGCTGACCTTACTAATACAAGCAGCCCCACCACCCCTAGGATTGCATTTCACACAACACAGCCCACTCCTGCAACACTCACGTTGCAGAAGATAAAGGCTACTTTATAGAACATGCTGTTCGACACACAAGACTGCTATCCATATATACATACACATAACTACTTGTCAACTTGAAAATCAAAGGTATGTTTCTGATATATATATATAGAGAGAGAGAGAGAGAGAGAGAACCTATTTGTAGGAATGAGATTTTTTTTTTTCAAGTATTTTATGTATATAGTAGGAATTACAACTTTTGGGGTTTTATATTTCATATATATTTATAGATATTACACACACACACACTTTTAAAAATATGTTTTATGAATGTATTTTTAATACACACACACACACACACATATATATATATATATGTGAATAAAAAAGAAAAATTCATTCCTACAAATAAATTCAGTAACTTTAGCAGAAACAATCACAAGAGAGTAGTCAACAGGATCTGGTCCAAAAAGCCATTCAGGTGTCACCTCTGTGACCTTATGGAATGGCACCATGAGTAAGTGTACTTATACGTGTACTTACTGTACATATACAGTACTACAGCAAGCTGTAATGTCCACACAGCACTGCAGAGTCTGTATGTTTAAAACTTTACCTTAATAAGACTTCTGGAATGCAATTACAAAACAAACAAACAAACTTTAAACATAATTATCATCCCAAGACAGATCAAGCCAGATGACTAAGATTTGAAGGAAAAGGTGCTGAGATATTATAGTTGTCCCTTAGAGTAACTGCTCCCTCCTCCCACAAGAATCATAGGTAAGAAGAATAAGGGAACAGAAAGGAACATGTTCATTAGTCCATATTTCAGTGCTAGGGTTATTATCCATATCTTGCATGGCTTCGATTTGGCAACCTAGAAAATAGCTTCCCAGTAGTAAAGTTGCTTCTCTCCAAAGAGCACAGCTGGACATTAAGAGGGTCTAAGGAAGCAATGCAATGATCAATTGTCTAAACTACCTTTCGTATATTTTCTACAGAGCTGAACACAATTAGTGCTGCATCCAAAGAGGTTTCTGATTCCAAAAGTCAGTTCCCATCTTTAAATCACTTAAGACTGATGTCTTGATAAGAATTCTGTGAATGCTAGAGGAGTTCCCCCATGGTTACACCTCCCAGAGTTTGATCCCCTCATGTGCTCTTCCAAATCTGCTTGTCATCCCTGAGGATGCCACACTAATCTTCTCTGTATCGTTCCAGCTTTAGTCTATGTACCACCAAAAGAAAAGGCCTTCCTTAATCCTAGCACCTGTGGTTTTAATCACCACAGGAAATCCTGTTTCCACTAAAGTCAGGAAGACTTAAATATCAGCAGAGGAAAATTATCAAATTCACTAACTGAAAATAATTTTTTAAAATTAAGAAAGAGAAGCACAGTGGTTTATGTACCAGAGAGTCTTGACAATCCACTGATAGCAAGCATGGCAAAATCAGTAGAGTAAAAGTCATCCCTTTAATCTCAATGTTTGAACTCCTGACCTGCACCTCTTTCTCAGTATTCCAGCTGTTGCCTTCTATTTCTGAACTGCTCAGTGATTGAGTTATACCTCAGTAATTAACAAACAAATTATACATATAAATATCATATTCCTAACAGAGTGTCTACAGGAGTTTATTCACCAAACTGAGATTACATCATTCAAGTTAGAAAATGCACTCAGGCTACACTGCTAAAGTTTTAAGATTAGGTATAGAGCAAGATTAATTGGCAGCAACTTCAAAGACAGGTCAGCCAGTAATGTCATATTTTAAGTCATTCTGCAGCTAACAGCCCTGGGACTGGACTCCTGTCTTCTTCACAAGCTGCCTGTGCAGTCTGCACAGAAGAAAAGCTCTAATAAGCTAATGCAGTTTCAGAAGTTGTTTTCTTCTAATAGTTTTTAAGCAACTCATGTTTAAGTTGATCCTAGCAAGTTTAGTGAAAACCACAATTTTTTTTTATATTAACTGAGGGAAAAACAAAGCAAACTCATACAATACCAAGCTTTTGTGCTGCATTCTCCAAATCTCTGGAGAAGTTCTTTGTGTTGCCTTTCAGCATTCCACATTTTTAAGCCCATTTTCTATGCCTGGCTACTGAAATCAATGAAAGCAAAGAATGGCTGATCAAACTGCATCCTTCCAGCCAAATGGTTTGAGCTTTGTGACTCAATCTAGAAATAGAACAGAAGGATTAATTTCTGTGACAATGAGGATTTTGAGCCAGATCCAGATTATTTGAGAACTGGATCTAGAATAAGCCACCTACATTGAGTACAAAAGGTGCTCCCAAATCAATGGTCTTTTAAACAGGACTGCAGCTAAAGACACCTGCTCTCCTGTTCTATAGCTGGGCCTTGCAGACCCAGCAGGCTACAAGATCTATACAACTGCTCAGCTTTCCCAGCAGCAGGGCTTCCAAGCTCTGTACTCAGACAGACGCTCCATGCTTGTTCATTTGTGCCACCTTAGGCTGAGGCTGCCCTGGGGAAGCTGAGGAGCAGCTTCACCTACACATCCAGCAGGAGGACCACCTGAGAACACCTTTCCTACCATCCAAGGCAGACTGTGGGTAAGGACAAAGATCTTCTGAAGTATAAGGAAGATCAAAAGAATTGTGATGTTTTTCCACAAATTTAGTACGAGTCCTGTATTTCATAGAAGAGAAAGGTATTGTGCAAACAAGATTTAAGAACATCAGATAAGAATTATCATCATTAAACATATCAAAACTAAGTCTGTCCTTCAGACATTTCTTTCTAAACTCCATCATGGATACAGCTGACAGTTAAAATGCCTACTCTCAAAAATACATGTCATTCAATATCCACCTCATGAACAGCTAAGTCAGAGCTTAGAAAAGCCTATGTACTGGCTGACAATGCAGACAGATGTCAGATCCAGTACCACCAGACATAAATCCACACACCCAGCACTCCAGGCTCTTAAGAAATGAAAAGAAATTAACTTTTCACAAGTCAGATGCTCAAGCAGGTTAAAAAAAAAAAAAAAAAGGCCAAAGCAACCAACATAGCAGATGGAGACAACAGCTGTGGCACTGGCAATCCTGATCTGACCTGCTGATTGAATTGCTACATCTGAAAGGTGTTCAAACCTCATGCAAGGTTCAACTGGTCCCTCTGCTAACACAGTCCACAAGAATCGATATCAATGTATCATCCTCCCACACCGGGTTTGTTTGATCAGTGTCCTCATGGAAGTAGATTTAATACATTGTGGCAGAGCAGAGTCCTTCAATTGAGGATTTTGCCTGAAAGTTCTGAAAAATCTTCCGCCTTTTTCTGTTACCATGAAGTGACACTCACTCACGATAGGATTTTATGAAGCCTTTTATTAAAAAAGTATTTCTTTTGTAAGCGTGTAACAAGACTTCAGCAGGTGGTGTGAAATATTTCACCCACCTAAACAACTGCCTACAAAACTACACTATTATTACCAACATGCAGCTGTGCGACATCCTTTACTTATGAACCTTAAAGCTCTTTTGAAACTCACAGGGTTTACAACTGAGGAAGCAGACAAACAATGGTGGAAAGGCTAACAATGTGGTTTTGATTGCCCTTCATCTCTAAGATTACATTACATTCACAATGAAATTTATAAAGGGCTCATAAGTGGCTAGTGGAATCTTTAAGTACTTCCAATATTCAAACAGGCTTTAAAACTATGGCAAACAACCCTCTGTTATCTTCCACTTGTGCCTATAATAGACATGATTTAAAGACCTGATTAGTGGATAACACAGCAGGTTGCATGTTTAACCATTTCTAAACTATGCATTTGGTTTCTGATAAGAAATGTAGCCAATATATATATGTCTTCAAAGTGAACTATTCCTATTAATTATTTAGCTACTTCTGAGAACACTTGTGTCTGTAAGAAGTCCTAGTGGCATCAATGCAAGTTTGATCTTAGCAGTTCAAAATTAACACCATATACACTGAAAACAGAATTAAGAAACACTAAGAAAATGTTGCAAAATAATAAGCAAAAAGTTGACTCACTGGCATGAGAATGAGCTACTGAAACAACCAAGGCACTGTGAAGAAATAATGCTTTTTATGAGTATTCTCAAGAACAGCTTCCAAAGTGCTTCTTGGAAAACACTGTGCTCATGAAGTCACATCTGAAAGCTTGACGAAAGTGTCCCAGTTAGTTTTAGTTTGATATCCAACAGATTAAACAAAAAGGGATCATTCCAAGGATGAAGCATTACAGAAACACTTTGGGTGTTGAAGCTATCCACTTTAGAGTTGCAAGCAGTATGACCCTTAAGACAGCACTATAAAAAAGATGCATTTGAAAACAAAATGCTTTGTTTAAAGAAGTATCATCCATCTCTACCAGTCTGAGAAAGAACTATTAAGGAAAAGCCCTTATCTGCTAGATCATCTACAGAAGTGAAATCTTGTGATGTTTACATACTGACAAGAGGTTAAAAGCCACTGGTATAGAATAGCAGTAAATTAAATCAGTAGTCTTCCATCATCTGTTAACCAAGAACTTGTCTGCTCTCCAGTGTCCATCACTGACATCCTACAGTTTAAGTTTAATATCTTCTTTAGCACTAGGACCCTAACTATTTAACAAGTCTTCACTACCTACTTCTCCTGGCCCTCTTACTCCTGAGTCTTGAAGAAATCATTGAGCAATTTGTAGGGTTTGGAAATGAACATTGATGGCTGCTCTGTGTGGACATTAACTATGCCAGGACTCATTTCATAAGAATGAGGAGTTTGTCATTTTAAGTTGTGCAGTGCTGTGTGCCAGATGACTTCTGCCTTCCTCCCTGGAGACAGCTACTGAGCCAGCTCTGAACAGATGCAGCTTTACAGACCACCTTCTTCTGGAACCATCAGACAGTCAAAACAATTTTATGGCTTCCAAGCATTTAATTTCTTTTTTTTAAAACACACACAAAAAACCCCAACAACCTTATCTCCAACAGGAAGCAGCTTCCATCTCTTTTGTTCTGCTCAACTTGTGAGCTGAGAACTTGCCTCACTGCTGCAGAAGTGGGAGCCCTTCCCTCCATGTTTTAGCAGGGAAGACACTGTAGTTCAGTAGAATCAGGCCCAAGAAGTATATTCCACCACCACTCCCAAAGTGTTTCCCTAACAGGAGGCTGATGAAAAGCAAGAAGACGACAGTTGTGTTGACTACTTTTTTTTCTATAGGCCAACTCATTCTTTCCTTGCTGAAAAAAGTTAGCACAGTTAACATGAGGAGAAATTAAATGAGATGATAAGAGACCTGGGGAACAGCTGACTCTATGCCTTCTTTTATTAAATAAAACTTTGTGTTGTTGCATTCAATCCATAGAATATTAAACTCTACATACTCTGGAACTGGCTTGAAGCCTAACAAAACTGGAACCTCCCCATCCTTATTGGCTTTATATAGATAGGTACAGAAATACACAAAGTTGAAATGATTCATGCTCTCTGGAATGAAGGGCAGCAGCACAGCTTTGCTCAAGCAGAGATATTCATGGGAGCAGGCAAAACAGACTGAGTACTCTGACGGCTGGGAAAAGTCACTAAAGGCTCTTCTTGGTAGCTATGGATAAGGAAGAGCATTACTGAAAAAGTGTGAAGAGATGGCAGTAGGATGCCACAGGTGAGCAGCCTACAAGGTTCCTGGCCAGAGCTTAGAACTTCTTTTGAATTGCTAGTCAATTAAAACAAAAACTTGTGAAATAAATCAACCGCCAAATGCCTGAAATTAAAATATAGCTCCCACCTGCCATTAAAGTCCCGACCGTATTTCTCTTTTGAGGTAGTTACCTATTTAAGTCATTCTAGGAGTTTCTCTGCACGTGGCACAACCAGAGGACAAGGCAAAGGCACAGCAACAAAATTAAAAACCAATATACACAAAGATCTGAGTATTATGCTTCTCAAAAGGCAAGAACTGCTCTCCACTTACAAGCTAAAAGTACTGCTATATGGTTTAAATGAAATGGAAGCTCAAGATATTTTTAGCCATGTAGTCCACGTTTTCCTTAAATACACAAGTGACACTTCAGTGCTTTAATGAAAATACTCCTTCAGAAATGCAGAAATAAAACTTACAAACACCCAAGTATTCTAAAAATACTCTAAACTACTTTGAAATTTTTAATCATCACCTCAGGATATCAAGAGTTCCTATGAAAAACTAGATTATTTTCCAAAGGTTTGATGTCAGAGACTGGTGATACCAAGCTAGAGAGGAACTGCAGACTTGCGCTGATAGAATTTTTCCACAGAAAGTGAGTGGACTTTGTGGAAAGAAAGCAATGTCAGATTGGATTATTCTGCTGCTTCATCAACTCAAAATTCATTGTAGTATATTTTTGTATTGCACTAACGAGATGCCAACTCTCACTGAACAGATGTCTCGCCTTCAGAAGCCAAGATATCTGTATGTCAAAGTTCTGTGGTTTTGCCACTTGATATTTTGGGTGTGTGCCCTCATTTGTGATAATAAATATCAGGCCACAAACTAATGTCTCCTTAGATATCTAATATGTTTAACACTCAAAACAGCTTGAAAATCTAAACATTTCTGCTGTTAGCTTTGAGTTCTTCTCAAAGAATTATGCTACAATATATACCAGATGAATAGACTAGGGATAACACAACTACTGCCAGTTGTCAGGATGGATTTCTCTGCCATTTTGGATGTATATTTTTTATCCTGCAGTATATACAAAATTTAGACCTTCTCCCCTCCTCAGTGCCTTTGTTAGCAAAATCTACATCCACTGTCCTACCACACATGTCAATGCTGAAGACAGAAAACGTTAAAAGTCACTCCTAATCATATATTCTATATGAGCAGGTACAAAGGGAGGTTTGTATGCAGGACATCTGTAGAAATAGACAGAACTGCACTATGCTTTTTAAGTACCAATCAATAGGCCCCAAGGCATTTTCTTCACAGGGCAAATGGGGAAATGTGATAGCAAAGTTAAATAAATGACTCAGCATCAGCCAGAACAGCCTGGAACACTGAAGGCAGACGAATTCTATCTCAGCCTCTCATTTAGAACAACTTATCCACAATGCACTTCCTTCTGTATGCAACTGCTTATACAGAATATATTGTTAGTATGTATGTTAGCTTCTGCAACTCTGCAGCCCAGCAACCAGTTAGGAGAAATTGCTGTAGCTTAAACTAAGCCAACAGTTTTATGCCAATGGATGTCTTCCAAAATTTGGTGCTGTTACAGTATGCACCCAAGACAAAGTTGTGCCAGGAGAGGTTTAGATTGGATAGTAGGAAAAAATTCTTTACTGAAAGACTGGTCAGGCATTGAAACAAGCTGCCCAGGAAGCATGTAGATGTGGTGCTTCAGGATGTACTTCAGTGGATATGGTTGGGTTACTGTTGGACTCAATCTTAAAGGTCTTTTCCAACCTCAATCATTCTATGAAGGGGTTTTTTTTTGACCCCTGAGGAGTTAACATTAAAGCTGACTAAACTCCCAGGATGTATCTAAGAGATCCAGTACCTTACTGAAAACAATCAGAACACCAAAGCTGCAAAGGAAGCAACAATGAACTCAATTTTATGCGGTACTGCTAGAAAAGCCCTCACTCCTCCAACAAAAACAACAGCAACAACTGTCTTTCCCTCTCTTCCCAGTCTCAAACTTCAGACATGCAATGGGGGGGGGGGAAATATATATATATATAAAAATACAATATAAAAGCCAATAAGTAAGGTCACGTCTCTCTTGTTACAATTATGTTTCCAGAGTTGCCTTCAATCAAACTAATGCTCCAAGAGCAGAACCATCACATTAATGGTTACTTTTCTTTATTATCTACAAACCCTTTTCTGGCTAAAGCAGTAAAGACTCTATAGGAGTCTGATAACTTTACAAGGTGATGGCATTTCTGTGTTTATTGTAAGTCATTTCTATTGTGAACTGCTAACAACTTTTCAAAGTGCAACACTGATTTGGAAATGCAGGCACACTAATACATCAATTGCCATGACTAATGTATAAACTTTTAATGACCTTGGCAAAATCTCTCTTTCATTGGGCAGGTGCCACTATTTTGACTGTACAAAATGTTTTGGAAATATGTTGAAAATTACACATGTTTTGGAAAATATTTCAGGATTTCAGTATAGCAAATGAAGCTATATTAAATAAAACTTTGACATGGAGGTGAAAACACTCCAAAGTTGTGCAAGTCTTTTTTTTTTTTTAATAGAAAAAAAAAAAAAAAAGATATATCCTCCAAGTGTTGTACATTCATAGAATGCTGACTTTTTATCCAAACAAAGTTAGGAAGGTAAAACATTATCTTGAACAGTTTTCAGTTTCATTCAGTCACTGTCATCTTCCTGTTTCAGACCACCTCCCTGTTCATGATCATCCTCTCCATCGCTTTCCTTGTCCCAGTCTTTCATAGATGCTCCCATCATGAAGTCATCACGCAGTATATTCCATTCTGGCCCCTCTTCACCCTGAATGTTTATGGGAAGGAGAAGAGGGAACAGTGGAAGATGAGATGAATGTGAAAGCCAGTAAATGATGGAAGCTCTTAATGAAATCAAAGTTAATACCTCTCACATGTTTACAACTTGCACCAGCAGACCTTCTGAGGGGTAGGTCTTTATGCAGATGGTACACAGAAATATGCAGAACAATCATAAATGACTTGATGCTAAAAAGCAAACTTGTTTGAACCAACCAATAAAAGAAATACAAAACCAAAACAATTATTCCTCATGGATGAAACAGTCAACCCTGGGCATGGCTTCCTTTATTAAAATCTTTCTTGGCAATCAGAATGGATTCATGATACTATTTATTAACTCCCAGGTGCTGCTTCATTAGAACACTTCTTGGCACATTCCTACAACACAAATATGGATTTAATAAAGGCTTAACCCCCCCCCCCCCAAATTTAATATTTAACATATTCTGCAATACATGAACCAAATCCCCTTTATGTGGATCATTACCTCACTACCTGGGCTTGTCATATGGTGCAAAGCTGCCTCTATAAGAAACAGTTGAACTACACTCAGCAAGCCAACAACACCTCACTCCAAATTTCCTACTTCTTGAAAGTGGATAAACTGAGGCCACACTACACAGACTGGTGAATAATAAAGAAAAGTAAGAGAAATGTAGTTTTTAGGTGAGCACTAAAACCAGTGCGTGGTTGCATTCTTTTAAAGGACAGATCATACTTGGGCAGTGCAACAGCCCCATCCTGTGGCAACAGATTGGAAGAACAGCTTGAAGCTACATTCTTAACGAAGAAAAATACTAAAGACTGTTCAGTTAAGCGAAGAAGGATTTCAGTGGTTTAAGCCTTAGCAGCAAAATACTTCTGAGGAACAACGTGGCTCAGTGCCCAGTAGGCAAGCAAAAAACTGTCCTGTCAAAGTGGAATCAGGGGCACTGAAAACAACAATTTACTTTTGCAGGCTCTTTGAAACAAAGTTAATACAGGCATCTCAGGTGTGCTTTTCTCACTCAAAAGGACAGATCTCAACCAACTCACCCTAGTTTAAGTAACTACTACCTGCTAATATTCTACTGTGATGGGGGTCATCTGTGACAGCACCTTCTGCATATGCAGATATGCCCACTAGGTCCAAAACCAGATCTCTGTAGGCATCTATTCATACCTCTTCTTTGTTATGCATCCTGGAATATGCAACACATAGAACCATAGCATATTTAAGCTGACATTGGTGCAATCTTCAGCAGAAAGAAGTTTACACCATTGTATTGCAGGAGAAATTAAGAACAGAGAACGCAGGTCCATCACTGTAAATCTAATACATCACATCATGCCAACACGATCAAGGGATGTTAGGGGTTGGAAGAGACCTCTGGAGATTTTCAAGTCTAAACGCCTGCCAGAGCAGGACCATAGAATCTAGCATAGGTCACACAGGAATGCATCCAGATGGGTCTGCAAAGTCTCCAAGGAAGGAAACTCCACAACCTCTTTGGGGTGCTTCTTCCAGTGCTCTGTGACCCTTACCGTAAAGAAGTTCTTCCTCATGTTGAGATGGAACCTCCTGTCCTGTAGTTTACGTCCATTGCCCCATGTCCTATCACAGGGCACAAGTGAGCAGAGGCTGTCCCTCCCCTCATGACACCCAGCCCTCAGATATTTGTGTACAGTTATTAGATCCCTTTTCAGTCTTCTCCTCTCCAGACTAAACAGCCCCAGGTCTTTCAGCCTTTCCCCATCAGGCAGTGCCACAGTCCCCTCATCATCCTTGTAGCCCTCTATTGGACTTTCTCATGTAGATCCCTGTCCCTCTTGAACTGGGGAGCCCAAAACTGGATGCAATATTCCAGGTGGGGCCTCACTAGGGCAAAGTAGAGGGGGAAAATAACCTCCCTCGATCTGCTGGACACACTCTTCTTAATGCACTCCAGGATACCATTGGCCTTCTTGGCCACAAGGGCATATTGCTGTCCTATGGATAACTTCTTGTCCACCAGGACTCCCAAGTCCTCCTCCACACTGTACTGGTGCAGAAGTTATGTGAGTGCAAGTCTGCCACGTATTTATAGGTGCTCAAAGCAGAAATGCTAACGGTGACTTCTGCAGCTCTTTCTGAAAGACTGTTCTCACAAAAACAGTGTAACAACTCTTAACACTTTCCTTCCCTAAAGTAATCTCCCAGGGTGCAATTAAAAGAACAACTCTACATCTGTCCCTCGAGATGTTTGCACTGTGTTTTGTTCTGTTTGTTGTTTTGTGGTTTGTTTTGGCTTGTTTGTTTAGAGGGTGTTTGTGGGATTTTTTGTTTTGTTTTTTGTTGGGTTTGGTTTTGCCCTTTTTTTTTTTTTTTTGGGGGGGGGGATTGTGGTTTGGGTGGGGTTTTTTTTTGGGGGGTGCAGGTTGGTTGGTTTGGTTTTAGTTGCTTTTGTTTTGGTTTTGTTGTTGTTGCTGGTGTTTTCACACATGCCTACTTTTAAGACTGTATCTCATCCCAACAATCCCCCTTTTCTACTGGGTATTGCCTCCTAACCTGTTTCCACTCTTGAAGCAATTCACTTCAAGTGCTATACCCAGTAAAGCCTGAAATCATCTCAGACAGGTTAATCAATAACCTGGAATTAAAGACTTACAGATAAGGTAGGTCCCTTAGGCAGACCTTCAGATGTTCACATGGGAATTATCTGTGTTAGCACAAACACAGGTATTCTGTTCTGGAATGGAAGGAGACAGTAGCTGCCTTTTTTTTTTTTTAAGTTTCTCTCCCCCCTTTTAAACTGTATTTCAGTTGTTGTATATGTTTACCTTTGCAGAACTGAGCAATGTCAGACAGATTACAAAAGTCATCAAGCTTTTTTCCTTTTCAGCCCCAGAACTTTTACAAATCACCGTTTGAGCATGCCACAGAGTTAAATTTGAAATGCCTGGATGGAAAAAAATCCCATCTTCCTTACAAAAAAAAAAAAAAAATCTTATTTTCTTATTTTTGTTTTCAATAATGAAGCCAATAGACATTTTTACTTTTTTCTTTTTTCCCCCCAGATGCATAGAGCAGGGATTTTTTTGTTTTGTTTTTTAAAGAGCACAGAAGCAGATCACTGTCAACAATGACAGTGAAAGGCTTAAGGTTTGAAAACCCCAATATTAATCACAAGCTCCTATTCAGCAATCATTAGCCTTTCTTTCTGGCTGTGTCAAGTGAACAATAGGACAAAAGTAGGATCTCAACAAAAGAGGGATGCTGATCCTCCATAGCATTACCCAGTATGTAGGGCACCATAAAAGTTTAAATAGAGTTTTACAACAAGCCCTAAGGAAAAAGACAGAGGTAGCATGTCTCTGCCTCAAAGACGAAGATTAAATGCTTGAAAGCAAGTATTTAATCAATTTTAAGCATGTTCCCAAGTGAAGAAAACCCCATGTTTAATATCTTCATTCCTAGCTAATTTACTGCTCTATTTTCCTCTCAGAATAAAACCTCCCTAAATCTATCGTATCGCAAAACATTCCGTAAGTCTTTAGAAAATATGCAGCAAGACTATTTGTATAATTAACAATTAGTTCAACTGTAACATCCTTTCCCAAGTTGCTTTATGTAAGAATGTTAGAACACTTGTGTTTTCAAGTCCATAATCTGGTTTCATCTAAATAAACCACAACTGATTCTTGGCACGTGGAAGATAAAGCAGCTTTCATTCTATACAATTGCTTTTGAACTTCCAGTCAGGTGTTCATCCACATCTCCCACATTTCACTACAACACTGAAGTCCCCTTTGAACATCCCCAAATGAAAACAAAGCAGACTATACAAACATTAGTGTGCAATCCTACATAAAGTGGATCCTTTGATAAGGCAAGGAGTGAAAATTTTAATGTTGCTTTTTTAACTCTTTTTTTTATCCATACATTTCAATGAATTTGTTCTTTGCCTGAAGGTGTGACAGTCTATTTCAAAAGGTCTGAAAGGCAGCAGTTAGTAAAATATCTCAGGAGTCACTGGTACACAGTGATGCCCCTATCATGAGCTGAAATAAGACAGACTCAATGCACAGTGTGGTTACTCTTGTGCAGATACTTATTTGCTGGGACAGGCCAATAGTCCAGTTGAAAAGACACTATAGAAATAAAGCAGATGTCATCTTGCTTGCTTGGTGTGCTACCTAAGCTATCACAGCATTAGCTTAAGTGGGCTGGAGGAGGAATGGGTCTGTGGAAGCCCTGTGGCATCAGCGACAGCTATATGATCAAGACAGAGTCTCCCTGTTTTGCTTTACTTCTTTACCACTGCAAAAACTTGGAGCTATGCAATTCACCCTTTGTAAATAACATTACACTAAGAATCTTCAGCTGAGACCTGCCAAACAACACAGGAGTTGCAGGCTGCACTGGTGTTCAGGTGGAAGATCGATACTCTCTACCCCTTCTGAAGTTATGAAAAGCAGCAGCAGGATACTTCTGCACATACCTGCTTTAGCTCAAAGCCTGCTTCCTTTGAATGCCTAAAGGAAATTAAGTTCAGTTTAAGTCATAGGACACTGTCATTTTCATCTCTCGCTTTACTGGCGGAGCAACATGCTAAAACCAGAGCAGGAAAGTTTGCCAGAGCTTTGCAGAGCCCTACAAACAAGCAGAACATAAGTCCCCAAATGCTTATTGATGAGCAGCAACATTAAAAGGTAAGTTTTGAAATCACAGCGTGCAGATTAAAGGCAGCATTTCACTCAGCTTTTCACTAGCTCCTGTCACTTGAACTTAACCCAGTTTCTGCATCTGCAAAACAGCAAACACACCTACATCACCACAGACATTCCCCTAAAGCCTGTGTCCAGAAGACAGTAACTGCAGGGTATCAACAAATGAACACTTTTCAGACCTAGGAATTACAATCATCACGCCACGCTCCCACGCCTTCGCTCCCATGCCTTTGCTCCGTGTACAACATGAAATGCCAGAGCTTGCAGGGACATCTCTCTTTACCATCACACACAATAAATGTTTATTTGTACCTGTCAGGGAAGGAATTTCTAACATAAATATCTCTCAAGCAACCACTCTAAGCCCTGAGAAAACAATTCTAACATGTCTAATTCAATTGAACTACCTCCCCAAGGTTCTTCTCTTTTTGCTCAATACAAATACCTAAGACTTTGAAATACAGGGAGGCTTTTGTCACGACGAAGAAGTTAAAAAGCACATACTGCCAAAACACATTCTCACATACATCTGACAACTACCTTCCCTGCCAGCCTGTATCTTGCTCTGAATAACTGCTGCTATTCTGTTTCTCATCCCCAAGCAAGACTGTTTAATCCTCAAAAAACCCAAACAGCATAGGCATACATATACTTTACACTGAAGTGTGTTAAACCTCAATTAAAAAGAAAAAGCAAAACAAAAAACGGAACAAACAACACCAAAACTCCCAAAATAATAGCAACAACAAAATCCAAAGACAGACAAACCCCAAACCCACAAAAAACCCAAACAAATAAAGAAAACCAACAACAAAAGCACAAAAAACCCCAAACAAAGAAACCATCAGTTGGTAGAAGTGGAGGAGGAAATGGAAAACAAAGAACAGTAGCATAATCATTTGTCCCAATGGTGCTTTCAGAAATATCCAAGCTCATAGGTTAATTTAGTTTCCTCTGTGCTGGGAAGAAATAAAGACAACTGCAGTTGAAATAGCTAAAGCAGCAATATAAGCAAGAAGCATGATGATTTTTAACAAAAAAATGATACTTGGGTTTAACCATCAGTGCTGTTTACAACTTCATCTGATTTTCATTACAGTTAGACCTTGACTACTAGAAAGGTTCCTATGAATACCTGATCCCAAACAAACAAAATCCCCAACAGATCTGAAAACAGGATATATTCTATACCACTACTATCTTGAACTTCTGAGCTGAAGTCTCAAAGCAATTCACCTAGGGAAGCATTCCCAAGCATGCAGAACATGCAGGCTACACAACAGAAGTCTTTTCTGCTGCAGCATAATTCTGCACAATCATTTATTTCTTAGGGTGAGAGTCATTCAATACCCATTTGCATCCTCCCTCCACGTAAAAAGCCAGAGTGATTGAACTAAATTTCCTCAGTACTGCTGAAGTGACGTGATACTGAAGATATCAACAGTAGCATAGCAGATTTACTCAGACCACGAGATCTCTTGTGCACACCAAATCTGCACTGGCATTTGTACTAAATAAATCTAAGAATGAAATATTTTACAGTGTGTTCTGAAATCTGCTGTTCCTGTTCAAACCTCTCTGCAAGTAACACACTGGAATTTTTACTACAAGCACAACAAATACTGATTTTCCTTTTGAGTACAGCCAGAAGACCACCCAGAGCTCAATGACCTGCATGAGGAATCTTCCCCATCCTCACATCCTCCTCTAGGATTTACTACAACCGGGGATGTACAAATGAGAAGGAATGTTTTGGGTCGGCATGCAGAGGCTTAAACATGCCCCAAGCTTAGAGGGGTCAAAATTAAGTTACAGAATATCCAAAAAGCAAGCATTCATATGGACTTAAGCAAAGGAAAAAAAAAATTCATTAGCATCCTTACTCATCGTTATGCTCAGTTGTAAAGAGCTATCACAGAAAGAGCTCATGAGAGAACAGATTTCTTCAGCCTTAGATCATCTGAAATCCCATAAATCAGTATTTCTGTCAGGAAAAGTAAAAATATCTTAAGAATTCAAACACAACACAGGGCCCTTCTGCATATAGGTCATTCTGGAACTTCTCAGCCCATCCTGTGCTTCAGCTCCGATGGCAGCTGTCTCTGAAACCCTTCTGCTGCATGAGGAATTTTATCCTACTCTGCTGCAGGACAATGAATGGTGATAGTGGCATCGATATTCCCTTTACACATTTTCATGAGAGGAACAGCTACACTCAGGAGCACCTTGCAGAAGAAAACTTGTCAAAATTAAATTAAAAAAAAACAATTCACCCCAAAATAAGCCTCACCTAATGAAACACTCTTATTCTAGTTAAGCTACAACACAGGTATGAACTGTTAGTATGGGTGAAGCTAATGATTCCCCTTGTGGAATGTGTTTTGCAATTTGTAACTCACATTCTGTACAGCACAAGGCAACATGACAGTGTGGGGTGTATCAAGCGATTACATCACTGTCTGTCCAACTGTCAGCCCAAAAGTGACACAAAAAAAACCAAGCAAGCATTTTTAAGTATGTACCTAATAGAAATTAGCTCAGTAGACTGAAAATTATTATAGATGAGGTATCTGGAAAGAGAAATAACATATTCCCTGTATTAGGTTATCATGCAACACATTAGGACAAGCGTAACACATTGGGACTTAAGATAGCAAATTATGGTATGCCAAGTAGCTGAATTGTAATTCTGATTTGGAAAAGACAATGTTGTCCATCAGAAAGAACAGCTTTTCATGCTAGCTAATCATGAGCCTCAGGTAACCAGTCTCCAAAATTTGGTTTTATTTTGTACCATGCTGGTTAATTACCGAGAGCACACTTATATGGACAACTTGTATTAGTTCAACAAAGCCAAGTGCAAGGTCCTGCAATGGGTCAGGGTAATCCCAAGCAGTCCTGAGGAGGACTTGGGAGTGCTGCTTGATGAGAAGCTCAATATGAGCCAGCAATGTGCACTTGCAGCCCAAAAAGACAACTGTATCCTGGGCTGCATCAAAGCAAGCGTGGTCAGCAGGTCAGTGGAGGTGACTCATCCCCTCAACTCCACTCTTGTGAGACCCAACTGAAATATTGTGTCCAGCCCTGGAGCTGCCAACACAAGAAGGACATGGAAGTGTTAGCGTGGGTCCAGAGGAAGGCCATGAAGATGATCAGAGGGCTGGAGTACTTCTCCTATGAAGATGGGCTGAGAGCGTTGATCAGCCTGGAGAAGAGAAGGCTCAGGGGAGACCTTATGGCAGCCTTTCAGTATTAGAAGGAGGCCTACAGGATAGTTGGAGAGAGAATTGTACAAAGACATGTAGTGATAGACAAGGGGTAATGGCTTCAAACTGGAAGGATTTAGATTAGACGTTAAGAAGAAACGGTGGTGGTGAGGCACTAGAAAACGTTGCCAGAGAAGCTGCAGAGACTCCAACCTAGAAGCATTCAAAGCCAGGTTAGATAGGGTCTTGAGCAACCTGGTCTAGTAGGTGGTGTCCCTTCCCACAGTAGGGAGGCTGGAAGTACATGATCTTTGAGGTCTCTTTTAACCCAAACTGTTCTATGATGACAACTCCTTAGCAGCTTCCATTGTTATTCCTGAAGGGAAAATAACGAACCTGAGTATTTTTCTGCTTGGACAGGATCCAAAATAAAGGAAGAATGAACTTTTCTAGATTATTTCAAGCATTTCAGCCCTGAAAGAAATGCCACTTAACTTCTCACAAGGGATAAAAAGATGACAGACTTCTCTTCATCAACTGGTCTTACATTTCTTAACCTGTATTTCCTGCAGTAATGAAGACATGAAAAAGTTTAAAGATCAGCTACAAATTATGCAGATCCACAACATCCTTGTTACAAGTTGCACCGTTCCCAAACCATCAGGTGGTACCTGGAAAACATGCAGATACAGCAAGAATGCCTAGCTAAAAGGCTCTGGTCAAGAGTAAGGCCTCTGATGTACTAATCCTCAGAAGTCAAGTACAAATGTCTTTCAATAGTCCACTTGAGACAAACTTTGTTGAGTCACAACAGATTTTTCTCAGATGTCATACATCTATGCAAGACCTTTATGCACTATGTCAGCTGGGTACCTAAAGTTGTCTGCAGGATTTTATAAAAGCTTGCCTGTTGGCACAGTAAGGAAACATACAGGCCTGCAGCTGTTTGGAGTATTTTTTGACCCTTTTCTTTCTTTTTTTTTTTTTTCCTTAGAATAAATTAGCAGCTTGCAGATTTTTTTAATGTGACTCAGATTATTTCCTACAAATGATGCTGAAATCATCCACTGTTTTTCATTATGATTCAGCAAGAGGTGTAACAGAGTGAGTTCCAAAAGGTTGTCTCAAACAACAAAGGCTACGGTAATGCCCAAGTCCTTCACTTTCAGCACTCAAGAAATCATCTCACAGAGTAGCTGATGAAGAAGAAGTGGGACTAATAAAAAGCCTCCTCTTCCTGACTCAGGATTTCCATTTACACTGGAGTCCTGAAACAACTATAGTGATCCAAAAAAATGAGGCAGGAGGGGAAAAAAAGCAAAAACAAAATAAACCAAACCACAAAGAACTAGCTTTTCTGTATTTTTATTACTAAAAATGAAATACTGAAGTTTTTATGACTATTAAGCAGCTTGTATGGCTAAACCTCATTGCCCCTTCTTTTACTTAAATGGCTTTTGTAATATATCCTAAATGTCTGCAAATGCAAGTCTCTTTGATTTTATATTCCTATAATTTCCCTCACATTGTCATGGGTGAGTGGCAAACTCATTAAGGAATAGAGCACACCCCTCAACACTTCCAGGATGCTTTCTAAAAGCAGTTTAAACCTGAAGTGGGAATATATGGACTGCATGTGGTCCCAATTTCATAGCTTAGCCATCTGGCTACCCTTTTGTTTGCATTTCTGACCCTTCCATCTCCTTCTGCATGGGTTTTCCCAATGCCTGCAGGTGGAAAAGAAATGACACAGACAACATACAGAACACTGTCCAGGGTTCAGCAACAAAACAAAGAGACAGCCTTAGTACTATTTGTAGTAATAGTAGGTGGGAGAAAAAAATAAATAAAGTATATTTACTAAGCTTTCAGTAAATTTCAGAAACAGTCATTAAATTGGCCAGATTTTCCCATAGGGAAAAAACAACCCTACACTCAGCAACCCTCTAACCATTGGAAGCTGGGAGCAGTTTGACTAACCAGTCCTGAAGTCTACAAAGATAGAGTAGGTGCCCACAGAGCTCATTTGTAATACAGATCTGCTAGTTCTATTTTTCTTCCTTCCAAACTTCAGATACATTTTTCTCTAAGTACACTGCCTGTAAGTTACAAAGCCAAAAGTGGAGAACTGATTTTACAAGGCTTCCAACTGCATTTACCAGATAAAAGTCTAATGGGTTTTACTTTTTGTGCTTTGTACACTTACAGGAAGATCAAAATATGTATGCAACCAGCTTTTCAAATGTGGTTGTTTTAGACAGCTTTACTGAAAAAAGAGCCTTGCAACATCTGGGAAAACAGAATGTCATCTTAGTAACTTGTGCACTAGTAATCACAGAGCAAGGCAAGCTAGTGTCACATAGTCTTTGCACTCTTGCTTTCCCCCTCAGCACTCAATTAGGGGCTGCCCTGCTGGAAAGCAGCTCCACAGAGAAAGATCTTGGAGTGCTGGTGGACAGCAAGTTCTCCATGGAACATCAATGTGCTCTTGTGGCCAAGAGAGCCAATGGGATCCTGGGATGCATCAAGAAAGGTCTGTCCAGCAGGTCTAGGGAAGTTCTTCTACCTCTCTACTCTGCCCTGGTGAGACCAATACCTGGAATGCTGCATCCAATTTTGGGCTCCCCAGTTCAAGAGAGACAGAGACCTGCTGGATAGAATCCAACAGACAGCCACGAGGATGATTAGGGGACTTGAGCATGAAGAGAGACCGAGATCCCTGGGGCTACTTAGTCTGGAGAAGAGAAGACTGAGAGGGGATCTCATAAATGCGTACAAATATCGAGGAGTGGTTGTCAAGTGGAGGGGGCCAGGCTCTTTTTGGCAGGTCACAGTGATAAGACAAGGAACAATGGGTTCAACCTTGAACATAGAAGATTTCACCTCAACATGAGGAGAAACTTCTTTACAGCGAGGGTGATGGAGCACTGGAACAGGCTCCCCAGGGGGGTTGTGGAGTCTCCTTCTCTGGAGAGTTTCCAAACCCACCTGGATGCATTCCTGTATGGACTACCCTAAGTGATCCTGCTCTGGCAGGGGGGTTGGACCTGATGATTTCTTGAGGTCCCTTCCAACCTCTGATATACTGTGATACTGTGAAACATGACGGAGCTGACAATTCAGTAAGTCCCTGCTTATATTCACTTAGAAAATTTGTGAAACTTCAACTGCCTCATGCTGAAAGATTGTGCAATGTTTCAACTAAAATCACTTTGTCCCTTTTCACAGAAAGACAAAACTTAAAATGTTTTGTCTATAGCTTTAAGGAGAGAAGAGAGATTTCCTACAGACCTCCATTAAAATCTTGCATCATTCACTGATTCTTTTGGAACCTAAAAAAAACAGTTAAAGATGAATTTTGTAGTGAGGAACTGGTCTTTTGCTATCTCCACGAACATTCTCCCAGATCTGGACAAGTAGATTAACATCTGGAGGACTGCCCTCCTCAAACCTGAATTCATCACCAAAGTAAACAGGACAGGCATTTAGTATCCAAATTATCTTAAAATATCTGTCTTCATTGCTCAGATACTATCTGCATATTAGAAGACAGCTTTAAACTGGACTGTATGTGATTGATGATGACAAATGGGGAACTGGTCTTTCTGTGCAAGCAGATGTCAGGGCTGCTCTTGCATTAGGCACCAAGACGCTGGGCTGCACACTTGACCCAAAGGTGAAGGGAGAAAGAATGTGTTCTGGAAGATAAAATATGAAGAGCATAAAAAGACAGCTTGATGGAAACAAAATGCAAACTCACAATCTTTTTCCCATCCTGACTTCTGATCAAGTGGACAGAAATGGAAATCAGAAGATGTGAACTAGTGAAAAACAGCTGCCACATGCCCCTTAATCTTCTTACATGGAGTTGAACTCACAGAGTTCTTGACATCTGTCAATCAAATACACATTTAAATATTGGCAAAGGTCTGCATTCCCTTGTTAACACAGATATGTGTTACCAGCCACAGCAACAGATAAAGAGCTGAGCTTGTAGGTCTTAAAAACCTAACCCTGCTGATGACCCAAACTGGGTAAGTCAATACATACTCCTGTAACCAAGTGAAAATGTTGCCATCAAACAACTTCTAATACTGCACAACAATCCTTTGCCTTGAAGAATGTAAGGAACTTAGGATATAGCAAACTGGGTGGCAGGCTGCACTGTTTTATCCCTAAGGATAAAAAAAAAAAAAAAAATAGTCAAAATCCAGCATACAATTAGGTAGTCAGCAACCTTCTGGTACACAACCAAAACACTACATATAAAACACTACTACTCCAAACTTACAGAAAGTGATCTTCAAGAGAAGGTACACACATTTGGGAAAAAACCTGCTAAAAATGCATGATTTATAAAGGACTCTAAATTAAAATTTTCTGTGCATATGATAGGAAGACATTTATTAAAATTGGGAGAACACATCTAACTCTGGCGGCAGCTGAACGGAATTAATACTTGGCTGCCCTCTCAAATCTGCTGGAATACATGCAAGCCTGGTTACTCCTTCAATTAGTTCTGTAAAACCAGCACACAACAGCTGTAGTAATAAACTTCTGCTACTCTGCAAAGTTATTATCACTTAAGGAAAAAAAATTTCTTTTTAATATTAAAAGAGGTGTTGATACACCTTAGTAAATTTCTAGGAGTCATCTATGTCTGCATCCATACTTCAGAAACAAACAATTTCCTACAGCTGGTTGAAGCAATTGTTCAGACTACTGTCCCTTCAAACAGGTACATGGATAGAAATAATAATTTCTTTTCCTCCCCTCCCCAATTCCACACTGTGAAAACCGTGGAAAAAAGTAGAACAACATAACAATTGCCATGCAATTGCCATTGCAGCTGCAAGAAGGCAATCACTCTCACAGGTTTTAAACAGATCTAATTTTTAAGCTGGAAAGAACATTTCTATCCCCATCTAACTTGAAAAATGAAAGCTCCCATGCCACTTGTGTCCCAGCAAGAACAGCAGTCAAAGCCAAAAGTGTTGTATTCATCCTGGCCTTGAACAATCTTAAAACTATTGCTTAAAACTAAAATATTTATTGAATATTGATAGTTGTATAAACGAGAGAAAAATCTACAGTAACCCTGACCAATTTGTCTTTACAAATTACTTACCAAACACTTGGACCATTTATAAAATATGCTTCAGGCAGAAGAAACTTCTCTGGAAAAGCATTTTATTTCAAGCCCCATATGAGCAATATGAGACAGCACTGATACGAAATTGCACTTGTATTGTTCTCCACTCATCTTTCTTCTCATCAATAAATTATTTTAGAATAGGTACTGTTTTGAGACCAATACACTGATTTTCCAGATGCCGTCACAACACAGGAAGCAAATTTTACCTCCAAGTCATGTAGTCATCACAGTTTACAGAAAAATTGACTTGCAGAATTTGGATCATAGTTACTGAAGTAGACCACAAAACCCTGCTCTCACTTCCACCCCTGAAACACTCTGCAACATATCTGATGTAAACAAACTTACAAGTTGAAGCAAACACAGATGATTCAGAAAACCACGCTACAAAGGCCCAAGTCAAAAAGAAAGGTTGATGCATGTAGGTTTTCTTGTCACAAAGAATATTTGTAACTTTCATGCTAGTTATTTATATGCCACTAGAAACTGTTTTGCTGCCCAGCAATGCTTTACAAGGAATAGCACTGGTGGCAAGCACAAAGTCAAGACCAGAGCTTCTAGCACTGAATGATCCTGTTGCAACTGATATGCAAAAAAAGGAGAAGAGTTTGGGCTGCTCTGGGAATGTCAACTCTGAATTTCTTTGTTTTCTTACAATTAAGATTTTAAGGCCTTATGTAATTCACTGACTACATCAGTCAACTTTTCTGTGCTACTCTAAATTTAGAGATCAGAAACTTCACTTAACCTTGAAAGCAAAGGTTTACCCTAACCCATAATCTTAAAGAGAACCCAGAAATCTCTGCCACTACCTACTTTTTTATTTATTCTATAGACAGAAAGATGACTTCAGCCTCTAGAGCTGGAAACATAGCATCTCTGGTATGCACCTTTTTTAAACTTGTAATCTATGTTTCTTATAGCATCTTACAGGAGGGAAACTGCAAGATACAATCAACACATATTGAAATGAAAATCTGGTCTGCAAAGACTGTGTTGAACAAGATTGAAAGCTCTTCTACCTCCCAATGAATACTGCTCCCCAAACACATCCCAAACCTTTGAAAAAAAAAAATCCCACCCAAACAACAAACAGCAGGATTTAAAAAAATATTTTAAAATCTATTTTTCTCTCCCACTGCAAGGCTTTCAGAGAAGGTGGTGAGGTGAGGGAAATTAGATGATCCTACCTAGAGGCAAGCATCATGTATAGTCAGTACCTCAAAAAAAAAGAAACAGGGAAAAAATATTACACAGTCAGCTGGCTCAGCAAGGATTAAGAAATACCTTGATAAACAGCTAATGATAGGAAAGGCAAAGCTTTTGGCTCTAGCTAACTAATTACTCCCATCTGTGCACCAAAAAGAAAAAATCCCCAAGAAGAGCTACAGTTTCACATGGCACAGGAAAATTTTCACAGCCTTACAATCTTTCTTTCTTATCCACATGGGTTGGGTGTACACTAAATATTTAGCCCAATGGCTAAAAGCATCCAAGACTAGAAGCAACGTTCTAGCAGGGCACAGGTGACCTGGTCTTCCCAGCAATGTCTGAAGTTGATGGAAAGAGAAAACAAAACTTTTCAAAGTAGTTGTGCTACTGTGAAAAAGATGGGACTTCACAGAGCCTTTTTTTTATCTCACACATGTGTAGACCTAAACTGTCAACCACAACAGAGCTTTATAAGAGCTTTATTCAACAACCCCCGAGACATCCGATAGAAGCCACCAAACTTTCAAATCTACAGCAGCTATTTTTGCATTCAAAACCCACTGTAAACTAAGAAAAAGCCCATTATCACACATACAGTCAAGTCTCCTTTCATAGCACAAGGCTTAAGTCAAGAAAGTTTTGCTTTCACTGGTAAAACTTTATTCTGCTATTTTTCCTGCTGACTGCTTGTTTTATGTGGGTGGGGTAGTGTTTTTTATTGTTCTGGACTGCATTTTAATTGATGGCAGAGTGCCTGGAGTTTGGGATTGGCATCTCTTCCATTGTTTTTGTTGAGATAAACAAATGTATTTCCCCCCTCTTTTACAAAAAATTAAATGCATGCCATACTCTCAACTGCTAGGAAACAAGACAAGCTGCTACAACACAGAAATAATGCCACAAAACAAGCAAAAACTTTCAGATGGCACCAAAAAAATCTGCCAAACTCCTGCTGCAAGGAATTCACCACCCAAAAGCCTCATCTGCTTACAAACCTCTGAAAAACCCTCAAAGGCCAAGAAGCAGAGATGTGACAGTGAAGGGCAGTAGTACTGTTTGGTGGCTAAAAAGTTTGTGTCATTCTGAGGAGACCGAAGATTGGATTTTGGCTTCAACCTCAAGAATCAACAACTATAAGGGTGGGAGCCTGCTAAATAGGTAGGATATGTTCTCAAGAGAAAATAAGGAAGATTGAAAACAGCTTGAAAGGAAGTTAGAGAGTTTGTTTCAGCACTGACTGGAGAGGCACTGAAGCAAATGCCACACAGGAAGAGAGAGTGGTCTATCCAGCAGACATAACTCCAACCCCCTCCTCAAACAAACAAAAAACCCCAAACAAACCTACAATTATAGCCTTACATTAATGAAAAAAAAAATCCAAAATCTGAAGATTTTGTTCACAAGCAATGTGAAAGCAGCATCTATATCAGTACTCAAAACTAACACTATCCAGCCAGGATTTAAAGAATCTCCAGAGGGCTTCAATGGAAGCATGCTCTGTAAAGACCTTTTCTTCATAGTTGTGGTAGTTTTAGGCTGTGCCTAGGAAATTTTCCACAGATTTTGAACAGAAAGTAGTAGAATGTAAATAAATTACTATTGCATGCAAAAAAAGGAAAATAATGGTACATTCTAAACAACCCCATTGGGCAGATAACAAACATAAAAGTTAGATCTGTAAACTAACTCTCTCTTTTCACTTCCTTCGCTCTAGCAGATACCAATTTGTGCTTCTGCTGACTTTTCTGACCTTGAATGCGTTCTTCTTGTGACTAAGTATTAACAAACTGCTCTCTCTGCTTTTCTCCTTTCTTCTCATATCCCACATACAAGGGGGAGGGAAGGGAGCAGGAAGGAGGAAGCTGTTGGTAGCCCCCTGGTTCATCCAGCGGGGTTCTTGTGCTGTTTATAAATTGTAAATACCTGTAAATATTGTACATTTTGTATATATTCATTGCACTTCATATTTAGATTGTAGTTTTCCTTGTAACCACAGCTTCATTTGCTTTCTAACTGAGCTGGTCTGGCAATTTTATGTTGGGGGGAATTTTCAACCTACCGCAATAGTACTGAAACATTTGCAATGTTTTCTGACCTAGTAATTAGAAAACTGCCCTGTTACAATATGACACAAAGAAGAAAAAGTTCCTATTTGTTGCTCACCTATTGATTCAATGCCTACTACAACAGCAGTTGGCACTGCTATTTCAGGGGAGGAAAAAAAAAAGGAAGAAAAAAAAACACACACACACAAAAAAAAGAACCACACACACACATGCCCCTGCCACCAAAACAAGCAAGCTGGAATTATTTAAGGAGAAATAGTGTCAGCACCAAGCTAAATTGTTCTCATTATCCAAAGAATTTAAAAAATACTTTAATATTACACTTGCATGAAAATTGTAGGAGCTCTTCATGCCAGGCAGTGTTTCGGCATGCTCCCCAAGTGCACACAAACAAAAAACATATGACAAACTGTTGTCTCCCAACTGATTAAAGTATTTCTTCCTGGCACAGAAAAGCAGTTAGTTAACTGCTGTGAGTCTGGGCCAAAAGAAGTATTCCACCCACTACCAAGCACAAAGTTCAAACCTGAGCAAAAATACGCCTCAAAAACGTGCAGCTTCTGAAATACAAGAAAGAGCAACTTGTTTTCAACTCTGAGCTACTTGGTGAGTTGAAAGAACTGATAAAGAGCTGGACAAGTACACTGTCTCTCTTAAGCATGTTTGGAAAATATGTTAAAATGCTTCTTTCCAAAACATCCTAATAGTATTAAAGCCACAGCAGCCTAACACACACAGAATTAGAGAAAGAAAAGCTGATATATATAAAGTTCAAGATATCTCAGTTTATTTCTGTTGTGGTATTCACTTGTATGACAAAGGCCTTCAGTTCCAGATACCGTAACTATTCAGAAGAAGTGAGTTTGAAACGCCCAAAACTGTGGGTACACACAAGTAGTACAGTCTAATACATGTAAGAGGAAGTGCCCCCACGCCTTCAGCGATTTTAAAGAGCTGATAACTACTATTGGCCTAATTCCAAATGCCATAACCCATTAAAATCCTGTAGTTTGTTCCATGGTCGGTGCAAAAACCAAGATAAAATCCAAATTTTCATGTTCTTTTCTTAAACACCAAATTATTTATATTCAAAGCTTCATGCCTTATCAGAAGAGCTTCCATGTTTTGTACCCTGATAGTCGACAGACAGGGAAAACAAGCTAAGAGCTACTTGCTCCCTTCTTAAGTAGTTTCAGAAAAACCCAGGCACTTCGATCACAGCTGCTCTGAAGAGCAAGCCTATTAACAAACAATATTTTTTTTCCCAGACTAAGCCTACCTGTTTACTTTTTGTGGCCTTTCCAGCAGGATTCTTGCTTCCTTTCGCACCCTCCATGTTTCTTAAAACATCGATGAAATCTTTCTTTGAAACAGATGACATCAGTTTAGCACGCTGCCTGACAGAGCTCCCAGCTTTCTTCACCTTCTCATCAACATTTTTTTGGTGTGTTCTGACAGCATTAAATAACTGCACAACACCTCTGGGATGGGGAAAAGAAAACAACAAAACAGTTTTTAAGTTCCCTTTAGAGAAATGAAGCTCCTACCAAAGCAACTAATCAGGGCAGATGCCAGATGGCTTCTAGCTCCCCAAAACAGTTACTCAAAACCTCAATTTAGGTAGGAAGCAACATTTACAACATAAGAGACTCTCAGTTTTCTTTTTTCCTTCACACTTGCTGCTAGTAACAAACAAATTCACAAGTATTCAGACCCCAAAGTAGGCATGGTAACATGGTACTGAGATCACTTCAAGAGCATATTTCATGCCCAGAATCATGTTATTCATTCCACAATCAGATATTAAACTCCTCAGACACGAATCTTAAGAGCAGTTGGAGTAGAGGGACAAGGGAGAGGAATGAGTAAGGAGAAAGGCGAACCTGCTCTCTCAGGGGAGTTTGGACTAGAGGATCTCCAGAGGTCCCTTCCAACCCCTATCATTCTGTGAGACAGAGAACATATCAAGGTGTTCAACTAGTTCTGCTGAACTACCACAATGCAGAACAGGCAACTGAACATAACAGATGTGGATCTGGTGAATTCTCTACAGAGAAGGAAAAAACAGAGTAGTAGAAACAACTGTTCTGCGTTTTTAAACATTACCAAAATGAGAGGATCCAACAAAGCACTTCTGTTAAGCAAACATTACATTCCCATTTAAATTTTTACTCTTTCATAAAGCTTCTGAAATTGTTTTTTGAACTTGATACTGTACAATGCAGGCCTGTATATAAATCACTCTGCTCCTGCTAGTCACTTCTTACGAGTTCCATCTGATTGGAAACAGATTACCTGCATAGGCCTTTTCTTCCCCTTTTCCTCCTTTTTTCAGTATACATATATTTAAGGAAAGCATTAAAAAAAAAAAAAAAAAAAAAAAAGAACTCTCTTACCTTGTGGCAATTCTCTGAAGATTTCTTTCAGTCTCTCGGTCTTTGACAACATCTGGCTTCACTCGGCACATCATTTCCCACTCCCGCTTCTTGTCGAGCTGCGTTATAAATATTGTTATGTGAAACAACATGGAGCATTTGGGAATGCAGCAAACTCTGAGCGAGTAGGTAGCAAAAGGGGAAGGGGAAAAAAAAAGATCAACAAAGCTGAATTTTGTTTCAGGCTAAGGGGAGCTCCAACATGAGGCTGGACAACAGGTCTGAGGCAAGTCTCTTCCACTGACACACCAGGGGCCACAGACAAATCTCGAAGGGTCACCAGCCTTCTGCTGTAACAAAAGCTAGAAGAGTTGCACCAGAGCGATGTCTCTGGCTCAAGGCAAGCAAAAGGAGTCTAGACAAACTCAAATGCTTTCACACTGATTGCTACAGACAAGGAAATCATTCAGTCAGCTGTGTGCTCCTTCCACACAGTAATTTTAGCACTTAGCTCTAAAAGCCTGGAGGTATCGTAGCTTGAGCTTTTCTGATGATTGCCCAACCCTGCCAGAAGCCCATTTGGTAGGCACAGCTGTGCACCCATCACCAGCTGAGAGGTGGGAGAAGAGTTCAACAGGACAATAAAGGATGATTTCATAGATGCCTGTTACCACAGGACCTGACATTCAGTAGGACAATTCTTTGCTTTCTGTGTGGGACCTCAGCAGTTTTTTTAAACACAGATATTCTTGCCTGAGCCTTGGGGAAAGGCATTGGAATAGGTTGCCCAGGGACATGGAGTCATGATTTAACGGCAATGGTTGGATGCTTGGACTCTATGATCTTAGAGCTCTTTTCCAACCGAATCAGTTCTATGATTCAACTCCAAGCCTTCACAAGCTGATCACAGAGAAATTTATATGTAGTCAAAATCCTGGGTCTATTGAGATAGGCATGTTGCATTTTAAGCCCTCAGAATTTGACTTCCCTCACTGAATCAGAGTACAGATTTGTGACTGACAGCGACACATGGCAAAGTCTGTGATAGGCAGAACTCAAACACCAGGAGGAGCACCAAGTGCCTGCTGGAGATTTATTTCTTTGTTTTTGAGGCTCTCCATTTCAAAAACGGACTGATCCACTTTCCCATCACCAGAGGCCACACCACGAGCAGCTTATTTTCATGCTACAATAGGAGAACATTGCATTTCCCCAAACTCTGCTTCAGGACTAAGGTAGCAAAGTAATTTTTTTTATCCCTTTTAACACTTTAACAGTGTTCTAGGCCCGGTAATCCTGCATCAAGTCTGGATTATGCAAGAAGTCTTCCATGGAGTTTCAGAGTCCTTACAATTCCAGGCAGAATACTGTGAATTTGCAAGTTTGGCTATGTTTTGGCATCGAGCAAAAGAACTGCCCTGCTCTAGCTTCCATCAGCAAGAAATCAATAGAAGGCATGCTGGTCCCAAATTTTTCTAAGGATAAACAAGTCCATTAGGGGACCAGCTGCCCCACTCTGCTTTGCAGTACTCCCACATACTTACTAGAGAGAACAAGTATTTAGGGCAACCACAACTGAGCAGATGCCGTACCAAAGCTCTGTGAATTTAAAAGGCAGGCTGTGGCCTACCACAGCATGTCCTGGACTGTCAGGTGGATAATCTGGTTATCTTATTGAAACAGAACTGAGAAGATGAGACATTAGAATTATTAATGTATTTTTAGCCTGAAGGTAAATCAATCACAGCCTGGAATTAAAGGTTTCACTAAAGACATACAAATAACTTTATTGCCAACATAGTTATGTTTTCTTCATAACAATTACATAACCAGAAGCAATTTAGCGCATGGGCACTGTAATAGAAAGCTCCTACCAGGAAAATCACTGAGGGGAGCAAACAATGATCCACGACCACATCAATGATTACTGCAGTCTCAAGCCAGAGGCCTTTGATTTTGGAAGTCACTGCAGAATTTAAATGAAAGCAGTCTTCTCTTTCTCCCTCTCACTTTTTATGAGAGAGAACTATTTCAGTTTGTAATGCTGACAAAGTGAATTATACCCCAACAAACAACAGCAATTAGAAAACTACGCTTAAAGCAGCTGCTTGCTTTCTCTCAACAACAATATCACCTTATTTGACACACTAGAACAGTCCCACTGCCAAAGATCAGCCTGCCTGATGGCCCAGAAAAAGCTGTGAAAGGCAAAAGCCCTACAGCATGACTGGAAAGTAAAAAATATTGAAGCTGCTTAACATGGTGAAAGAGAGATTCCAAAACTGAGACAGTCCCAAGCCCTCACTGAGGGGATCCTGCATGTATTCCCGTCTGACTCATTGTACAACAAAATATTGCATCCTTTTCTCACCTTCATTCTCTTCTCCAGCCTTTCTTGTTTTTCCTTTTGTCTCTCCTTCTCCAGCTTTTTATTCTTGGCCAAGATGGTAGACTTATTTTGTGGAATCTTTTTGTTGAGCACTTTTGCCATGGCATCTGCCCAGCCTGCACTTGGGCCAGCTTTGGAGCTTGTTGCCTCTTCAGCCACGTTGCCAGGGGCTGCCGTTTCATCTTCATCATCACCATCCAGGGCTTCACCTCCTGAAGAGTAGCTGTCTTCTGGAATTCCTGAGCTTAATTCAGAATCTAGGTGTAAAAAAAATGGAAACAAACAAACAAATATATCAGGAGTTCTATTTCTAGTAAGTATTCATCACTAGCTTAATTTGTTCCATAGGCAAATGTTATTGGAGTTCAGGGCCATGTACTGCTTCTGTTACAATAAATTGCTCAAGCAGGCATGAACCACAATTAATTTACTAGAAATCCAGTCCAAGTGCTTGCTCGTCTTGGTGATGATTTCAAGTGATTTCAGGGGTTGGGAAACAGGCAGCCTTGGAAATTTATTATTAGATTAATAAATATTTTTACATTTAGAGAGGCTAGTTTGTGGAAGAAAAACAAAAGTATTTTCCAGTTCAAAAATCATAATTTCTAAGTGCAGATATAAACACAGGCATATACATGAATGGACATACATACTTATATATGAGCTGCAACACTGACATCTAGTGTTAAAATGGAATAGGTTGCCCTGAGAGGTAGTGAAGTCACTGTCCCTGGAGGTGTTCAAGAAATGTGGACACTACACTGGGGGACATGGTTTAATGGCCATGGTGGTCTTAGGTTGGACTCCATGATCTTAGAGGCCTCTTACAATCAAAACAATTCTATGATTCTATGACATGCAAACAGCCATGTGAATTAACTTGAAGGCGGGAGGGCATTTCTTACATAAAAGCAAAATCTGCTCAAGGAAAATAATACCAGCAAAACTGATTACCTAAGCATAATGAACACAGAGGAAAGAGTGCTTTGTGAAATAAAGAATTACGACAGTTGTCAGCCCAAAAGAAACCAGTGGCACTGAAATTTTCTGGTAACTGCTCAAATTCTTGATATGCAAACAGGACACCTCCAAATTCAATTTACTCACTCTATGCTTCCTTCAAAACAGAAAAGGGATTGAAAGCAGCCCTGAAAAAAAAGGACTTGGGGGTGCTGGTGGATGAGAAGCCACCAGCACGAGCCACCAGTGTGCACTTGCAGCCCAGAAAGCCAATCACATCCTGGGCTGCATCAAAAGAAGCACAGCCAGCAGGTCAAGGGAAGTGATTCTCCCCCTCTATTCCATTCTGGTGAGACCCCACCTGGAGTACTACGTCCAGTTCTGGAGTCCCTATCACAGCAAGGATCTAGATGTAATGGAGCATGTCCAGAGAAGGGCCACGAGGATGGTTAGAGGGCTGAAGCTCTTCTCCTATGGAGACAGACTAAGAGGGTTGGGTTATTCAGTCTGGAGAAGAGAAAGCTCTGAGGAGACCTTACTGTGGCCTTCCAGTATCTTAGGGGAGCCTACAGGAAAGCTGGTGAAGGTCTTTTTAGGATGTTGGGTAATGATAGAACTAAGGGGAATGGAGCAAAACTAGAAGTGGGTAGATTCAGATTGGATGTTAGGAAAAAGTTCTTCACCATGAGGGTGGTGAGACACTGGAACAGGTTGCCCAGGGAGGTGGTGGAAGTCCCATCCCTGAAAGTTTTTAAGGCCAGGCTGATGGGGCTCTGAGCAACCTGATCTAGTGTGAGGTGTGCCTGCCCACGGTGGTGGGGTTGGAACCGGATGATCTTTGAGGTCCCTTCCAATCCTGACAATTCTATGAAAGTTAAAATACTGAAGTCTGGAATCAAGCAAGGCAAGACAGGATACAACAGCAAACTAGACGGCAAGTCAAACACACAAAGAATTTACTGCTTCCCTCATCAGTCTGTTCACCAACCAAGATGCAATGAGTTGCAAGTTTAGAGTGTGCTAAAATATATTTGTTTTTCTTCAGTGGACCCACTATATCAAGTAATCAAGAACTCAAGTGTCCTGCCATGATTAACTATCATTCCACTAATGATTTGTGGCACCCAAAAGTTTTAAATTAATTATGTTACGTACAGCTTTTGAGACTACAAATCAAGTGTTGGACAGAAGAAGGCTGGTTTCTGACACCTTCTCAGTCTCACCAGCAAATGGACAATTCTCCACCCACGCTTGAGAAACCAGCTGAGAGGCTTTTGTCCACCTACCACACTACTATCACATCCATCACACTATGTAAGGAATATTTTTAAATCACGGTGCTAAGTACTACTGAGCCAGGTACTTTACTTTGCAAGCACTATTATATCCTGTGTACTACCTTTATCAACCAAATCATTAAGAGAATAAAGCCAGGACTGACTGCTTCAGAAGGTGTTTCCTGTGAAACCCTGGAGAAAGCTATTAATGGTATTCATTATTAATCAATTGCCTATTTAGTTACCTAACAAACATAAACACACACTGTCACCAGACTAACTTTTTACTCTGCCACTACTTGTCTTTTTGAACCAGCAAAAAGCTCTTGACATAGCCACAAAGCAATGGTGTTAACCAATTTAAAACAAACTAACACCCAGGTATGTTTAAAGGCATGGACACCATTTAGTTATCATCATGGAAAGCAGCAAAATTGTGTTTTCACATCACACATGCGGAAGAGAAATATTTACTGAACACTTGCCCGTTACCTGTATCAGTATGATTTTTACTACCACCAACATGAACACAGTATGGTATCACACTCCACACAGGAAAAAATTGGAAAATTAGAAGTGACAAATTTCTTCAATACATTCAGAAACTACTAAAGGCATCCCTTTTACATCAGTACGCCTCCATATTCTGATTTCCAAATTAAAAAAAAAAAAAATCAAGCCACTGCACATAATGTAGGTGCATAACCATATCATGGGTCCTACATGTAAAAGAATGTCAGGTTTTCAGCACAAAGCCCTATCCACACTAGAACACTGCTACATAGATTTAAAATCAGGAATTAACCCCTACCTGCAAGTTTTTATACATTTGAAAAAGCTAACAGCTAGCAGAAGTCCAAACCTGAATTCCACGTTTCTTAGGACCAGCTCCACAGTTAGCCATAAAAATCAGAACAGACTTACAAAAAAGGAAAATTCTAAAAGCATCCATTAGGATAGTGATGAATAATACCAACAATATTTCACTTTCAGCAATCACAGAAAGATGAACACAGCTTCAACCACAGGCCATGACTGGTTTTTTAGTACACTGAAGGATCTCTCAACAGCATGAGATAAATCAGAGGTATTTCTAAATAATTCAAACTGGATTAATTCTATCACAAGTAGGATGTTGGGCTCTATTCTGAACCACAATGATTGAAACCTAGCATAGATTTCATATCTTTCTATATTAGTCCTGATTGAGAGTGTGAAATATATGTATACATCTCCATTCTTCCAAACTTACTCAGTGATCTAAGTGTAGCTAATCATTCAGAAACGAGCTCTAAAGGAAGCTGCACAAGGCTTCCCTTTGGGTTCACTTCCGATTCTCAAATCAAACAGAACCACTGTGAGCTACAGCTCCAAATGGCCACAAACTTGATTCCTCCCAGAGTAAAGAAAACAATTTCCATATATAATTAAGAAACTATCACAGCTAGTTAGGTATACCCCCACAACACTTAAAGAGGCAAACTCGAAGGCAGACCCATCTGTAAAGGATACAGTACGAGTGTGTTTGTTCACACTGCGAGCTCTCCTGGGGGATTAATGTAATTGGTCTATCTAACGGGCATCCTTCGGAGAAAGAAACTGATCCCCGGCTCGTAAAGGCACAGGCAAACACTCAGCCCACAGCAACCCGGAGCTCGTCCAGCTCTGCCCAAACGCTCCCCTCCATGAAAGGGATACCCCGGAAACAAATGGCAACGTGGGGTTTTTTTGTTTGGTTTTTTTTTTTTCTTTTGGTGGGCCTAGAAAATAAGTGCTGCCTCTGGTACACACACACATAGGCTAAGTAGAGAGAAACCAAAAGCCACAACACAAGGAGGACTAGGCAAGGAGCAGGCGCAAAGTCAGGGACCACATAAGAGTCATCCACATGTAGCCCCACAGGTAGAGCCCGCAGATTCCCCGTGTCCCTCTGCCTCCACACCACCGGGAGAGCTTTTGCAGTAACTGGGCCGGTGCCTTAGCTCCCCCCGCCCCGCACCAAATATTTCCAACCCTCGGCCGATGCTCTGGAACGGTAGACGAAGGGGTCTGGGCGCACCGGCGGGCTTGGACAGAGCAGAGAGGAGCAGCTTATCAAGGCTGGGGGCAGTCCCCAACGGAAACTGGGAAGACCCTAGAAGCCCGTCCGAGAAGACAGGGACCCAAACCCCTCCCCGCTCCCGTTGGAGAAGGAGTGCCTGTTACCGCTGTCGGCTTCCTCGCCCACCGCAGCTTCACCTCCACGTGGGCCCTCCACGGCAGCCGCCATCTTTCCCAGGGTCCACCCAGTATCGCCTTCCGGCACGGCCCCCACGCCGCCAATCTGCGTCCCCGCTCCAAAGGTTCCGGGAAGGCGAGCGGCGCCGGTGGCTGTGGTGGTGGTTTCCGGGGTATGACGCGGGCTGGAAGCGGCTGAAGTGTAGGCACCTAAAGAAATCTGATGGTTTGTGGGTTTGGGGTTTTTGTTCGTTTGCTTGGTTTTGGGGTTTTTTTTGTTGTTGTTGTTTTTTGTTTGGTTGGTTTTGGGGGGGGTGTTGGTTTGGTTTGGTTAGGTTCTCCACTAAACAAGCGAGATGAATGAAGAAATAAATACAGCAGAGAGGTGTGCTTGTGCCCGGGGAGGTCCGTAGATTTCAGGTGCTGTTCTGCTGTTTTTTCTAGCAGTGGGCAAAACCCAGCGAGACCCTGAGGGCTTGTCGTACTTGTGTTGTTGCAGCCTTCGGAGCAGCCGTCTTGAAGTCGCCGCCGTCCAGACGCTGACACTTGGCCTCAGAGCGTACCCCAGCTAAAGCTCAAACCCAGCAGAGCTCAGGCTGGTCAGCCTCTTATGCCTTGGGGAGCCAGTGTGAGCACGGCAGCAATAAAAATAGATTCATGTTGTATTTATTGTAGACTGTGTGGTGGGAAGAAGAATTTGAAGTCATGCCTTCACAGTGCTGATGTCCCCAAGAAAACTTTGTCACGCTTTCAGACATTGCTTCGAGGCCCAAAAGGAGAAAGTTTTTAACACGGGGAGGAATGGAAAACTGACATTACTTTTGGTGGATTTTCACTTAGTCAAAAAAAAAAAAAAATGCATAGAAACCTGAACATCTATTACATCTTCTTACACGTTTACCATTTTCACACTGGTGCCACATACTATTTTAAATACATTTTCAGATGTCCTCTGAGGATACTCAGGGTACTCGTAAGGTTGCTATGTGCTGCCTAATACTTGTAGAAGGCAAACATTCTTAGCCACCAAAAAGCACACAGACCTCATGCTGAAGGATCAATAAATAGCTCTGGTTTTCTTCTGCATGTCCAAAATGGCATATTCCCCCACCAGTCTCCTCCAAGCTAGGCTGGGATGTTTACCTTCACATGGTGGTAACTTTATCCACTCAAAACACTGATCTAATGCTTACTTTGGATAGTTGAAGTCTTAAATCACTGGCTATGCTTTACATTGTTACACAAAATTTTCAGATTGAGAGTTTAGGATGCTAGGAATTTTTGCAAACTCCTGTTCAGCTGATGTACCAAAACCCCTTTCTCTTAATTATAGCGTTTGTTTTAGCACTATGTGTTTAGAAGAGCAGACAATTCACCATGCACAGGAAAAAGAAAAATGTCCCTTACCTTAGGTTAGAAACTTTCTTACCTCAGTGACACTAAATTTCTGTAACTTTACAACCAGTAAATAGACACAGATTTTAAGGCCAGACTTGAGCACCACCAATCATCCATTTACTCAGTTTGATGTATCTCAAGATGTACATCTGGAAAAAAGCACCAACTGCAACAGCAAAAATGTAAAAGGAGCAAATCTTCTTAGGCAACTTCCTACTTAAAAACATTAAACCAACCAAAAGTTAGTTATCAAGAACTAACAAATATGCTAGTAAGCAGAAGCTCCAGGATTGTTTGGAGCTCTAAAGGTGCAGTACAAATGACCTTGGATGTTGATAAGTGTGTCTGTAGATCTAAGTATAGCTAGTACTGTATTTGAGAATATTTGCCCAAAATGCTTGGTGTCTGAGGTAATAGTCATTAAGCATGATCATACTGTTGGGACACTTTATACCTCTGCACATTCACTGACACCTTAAAGAACATGTGTACATAAATATGCATTAAAATAAGGAGTAGTGGCTCATATTGTAAATGAGGTGCAAGGTAATACCATACCTACATAATAAGTAGCTCAGACTGGTGGTTTGATTTTGAGTTTACTTTGTTGTTCTTGAAGCTCATTTATCATATGATGGTGTCTCAGGAAAAAAAAATGCTATAGGAGAAAAAATGTTACATGTAGTAATTTCTCAGTATTCTGCAAGTTTTAAAACCTTTAAAATCCTATCTCCTTCCTACACCCTGCATTTTAATAAATATTTTATTTGTTGCTACTCTGCACAGTCAGTGACTTGCCTTTGTACTTCTGTCTTTCCTTGTTTTCCCTAATGATATGGGTGGCAGCCAAGAGAGCAAATTCCTTTTGCTACGTCAGTATCAGGTGGGTCAGCAAAGAGTGACAGAAATTATTACATGGCTGGGGAAAATGTTTCACAAGGAAAGATTATAAAGGCTAAATATATATGTCTTGGTTCAGAGCCAGCTAAGGACAAACAGTACTGGGCTTATTGTTTCTGTCATAAGCTGTCCTGCAGAACAGAGCTATGTGGAAAGAATTTCAATCTAATTCAGTGTTACAAACAAAGCAAAATCCCACGCTGAAAAATGTGGACCTCTGCTGTGATCTACAGAATACAAATAAAACCATGAACACTCTCATGATGTTTAATGAAGAGGCCCAAGCTTTACAGGAGACATAATTCCTAATGTTTTACACTGTAGGGCTCAAGTTCTAGGGCGTTTGCCAATAATAAGCACTAACCCTTTGGTAAAGTCTGCTATGCAATGATAAAGACACCATTTGCTTTCCACGATTCATCTCTGGATCCCATTGCATCAGAAAGGGCACTGTTAGGAGGTTATTAAACTGCATAGATGAAAAGCTCTTCCTGTATGCCAACTACAGTCCTCATTTCCTAGTACACACACCTTACTGAACATGTCTTGGTAGCATATTTGTCTTGGAAGTATATCGAAATCTTCAGATTAGGTCCTGTAATGGATTCCAGTAAATTATGAGCCTGAACCTTCTTCCCTCAGACTGAATTAACAAGTCACATCTCTGACAGCACACTTCCTTCCACAAGTATTATCCCAAAGCATTATTTGGCAGATTTGTTTGCCAGACTTAAATTCAGCTGTTATTGTCTCCCATCACTCTGGCCTGAATTCAAATTGTGATCTGAGAAATGCTGGAGATAAATCCACCCTACAAATTTTTTCCAATCAAGACAAAGCAGCAGATACCTCCCAATTTGTTGATAGCATCTGAAGAGCATCAGAGGCACAAGCTGGTGTTCTGTGTGTGCAGGTCTGTAGCAAAACCACAGCTAATGAGACAGTGCATGAAGCTTTTATCTGTGGATGAAGCAGAGCCAATATCTGAGTAAAAAAAAGGGTGGCACAAGGATTTGCAATCCTAACATTTTTTACTAAGCTTTAAATGTGACTTTTTAATTTTGTTTGTTTGGGTTTTTTGCTTAAAATTTATATATCAACAATGTTGGGATTGAGCATTGTAGCATCCCTCATGCATTTCTGTGGCATTATCTTCACCTTCCCAAGTATTGAGCCCTTATTCCCAATGAACTGGTCTGCGTGTCTGTGTTTTCTTTTCCAGCTTTCCCCTATGGCTGCTACCACCCTCTTCCTCTTCACTTTCTGAACAAATTACCCTGACTCAAATATATCCACTGAAAAATTGCCCTTGTGGTTCCAAGAAGACTGAATCCCAAGCCACTATAATGAAGTTCAAAATCTTTGCCACTTTTGTAGGTCATATTCATAGCCTGATTCCTGCACTAAAAAGATTAATAACACCAGGTAGAAGGTGAGCATGATAAAGCTCTCCAGTGCCCAAATATTTAAGCATGTATTCTCATTTCCATCTGTTTGGTTTAACTCTGTTTTCCCCCTGACTCCTCACAGTACTTGCAGATGAAAAAAGAAGAGCAAGTCATGAGTAAATCACAGAAGACTGTGCTGTCATATAATAAGTACTGTTCTAATCTTGTATTCAATAAAACTCATATAAACTGACATTTAATAAATTACAATAAAATGCTGCCTGGTCCTCTGCAAAAGTTTTGTCTCATGAAAGTTCTAGTCTAGCTCCCAGCAAGGCCAGGTGGAAACTTCCCATTTCTTTCCATGGCAATTCATTTGGCCTCTGAGCCTCACAACCAACAGTGACCTAAATCTTATTTTTTTTAAGAGAGAGACACAAAGGGGTAAATACAACATTTTTGAAATTCTATGCCTGTATTTATGAACATAAATGCATGTTTTCAGACTTAGATGAATACCCATGCAACTGTTAGCTATATAAGCAATGAAAACCATAGAAAAGCCAACAAGAACTCTTGTGTGCATTAAAAAGAGGGGGGTTTGGTTCTGAGACTTGGAATTATGGACTGAAAAATAAGGCTAAAAATGAATTGTGAACTCTTGCCCATCGAATGTGGCAGGTTATCACATTGCATAGTTATAGAGTAATGCTGGGTAATCTTTAATCTGTATTTTCCTGACTTTTAAGTCCTTGAATTTGCAACTGTCTGTATTATTTGACACAATTTATCCTGCACATAGCTAAGCTAGTGATTATTATACATTAGCTTCAAATCAATACCTTGGTGCCATTTAAAATACAGGTTTAAGAGGTATCATACAATCATTGAATGCTAGAGGTTGGAAGAGACTTCCAGAGATCAAGTCCAGCCCCCTGCAAAGCAGGACCACTTAGGGCAGGTCAAACAGGAACGTGTCCAGGTGAGTTTTGAATATCTCTTGAGATATTCAACCTCTCTAGGCAGCCTCCTCCAGTGCTCTGTCACCCTCACAGTAAAAAGTTTTGTTCTCATATTGAGATGGAATTTCTTGTGATTGACTTTACATCCATTACCCCTGGTCCTATCACTAGGAGCAGTGAAAAGAGACTGGCTCTATCCTCCTGACTGCCACCCTTCAGATATTTGTAGCCTTCCCTTTTCCAGACTAAACAGTCCCAGGTTTTTCAGTCTTTTCTCATAAGAGACATGCTCCAGTCCCTCATTCCATCTTTGCAGCCCTATGTTGAACTCTCTCCAGTAGTTCCTTGTCCCTCTTGAACTGGAAGCCCATAACTGTACACAGTATTGCAGACATGGTCTAACTAGGGCTGAGTAGAGGGGGAGGAGGACTTCCCTCAACCATTGGCCTTCTTGGCCACCGGGGTACATTGCTGTCCCATGGATAACTTATTATCAACCAGGACTACAAAGTCATTCTCTGTGGAGCTACTCTCCAGCAGGTCAGCCCTAACCTGTGCAGGGTGCATGGTGTTATTCCTCCCCAGGTGCAGAACTCTACACTTATCCTTGTTGAACTTCATTAGGTTTGTCTTTGCCCAGCTGTCCAGTCTGTCCAGGTCTCGCTGAATGGCAGCACAGCCTTCTCGTGTGTCAGCCACTCCTCCCAGTTTTGTATCATCAGCAGATTTGCTGAGGACACACTCCATCTCTTCATCGAGGTCACTGAAAACTATGTTGGACAAGACTGGACCAAACACTGACCCCTGGGGAACACCACTAACAGAGGAGAAAATGAAAGAGAGATTAAAAGGCTCAATGTACCTGGTAGCTAAATCTTACATTCCTCTCTATTTCTTCTTCACTAATTCAACTCATTCATGCAGGCTCAATACCCATCCCTTTTCCTATATTTCACAGGAGTGAATTATGCTAATGAGATATTACCTGACACAAACAAGTTCAAAACATGAACTAGTAACTAAAGTTTTACGAATTCTTGGCAGATTTTCTCCATTTTAACAATGTCTGAATCACAGGAGTCAACTGGAGTTACAACGGGCAGATGAGAAAAAGAGCTTGTGCCCTAAAATGTGGTTTAGTGTCCTGAGTAGACTTTAAATGTTTAAGGACTTGTCAAGGAGGCAGATGGGAGAACAAAACAGTCAATGAATATTTTATCCATATCTTTGGATGTTTCTTTTTTCCATTCAAATTATTATCAGCCATATTCATCACATCTGATCATTTTAAAGAATGCTCAGTAATGGTTAGAACAGACTTGCAAATGTGAAAAAAAAATCAGAAAAATTCAGGTGGGCTTAGAAAATTATCTCCTACTCCAGTGGCTTGAGCCAGCCTGTAGTAGAAGGTAATGCAAATGTTTAATACCAAAAAGTAACAATAACATCCAAAAGTGGCACAAGTTCCAGAACAGTGACTTCTCTTGTAGGCACTGAGGCTTGTGCAGGGACAGTTCCTGTAAATTCTAACAATGAGAAGATAATTCTCTAAGGTGATTAATGAAAAGATGAGTCATTTATTACTACACAATAGTCTCAGGGAAGTTTATGTGTGTTTTTAATTAAAAGATTTATCTATTTGTTACCTGAATATTTTTAAATTATGCCTAATTATTATCTCACATTGTAAAAATCCTCCTGAATCTACTTTGTTAATTATTGTAACAGTCTTCACAAAACCAGGTGAAACCTCACTGCAGTGATTTCACATCAGACATAAAAGTCATCATAAAATAGAGATGCAGAAGGGTTAGCCAAAAATATTATTGTAGCTGCAAAACAAAAACTTTATTGGGATAATTGAGGAGAATGAGATAATGCTCTTGTACAATGGTGTAAGAAGTAGAGAAAGATTTCATGTTGAACTAGCTTAAAATTTTCCTTATATATTCTATTTAACTATAAGACTGGGAGATTATGGTTTTTAGCTCAAATTGACCTTTACTTTCAGATTTGTTTGCACAATATCAGCAACTCTATCTATTTTAACACTTCATTTAATACCAGATTTTGATATATCGGCCTTCAGAAACACCTGATTGCTGTAAGTTACCCTATTCCAGTCAGTAAAAATAAATAAGTAAATAGAATCTGACATAAAAAAAGTTTCCAAACCCCTATTCAGCTGTGAACTCTGAGAACATGAAACCTCTCCATCAGTACTTGTGCTCATGAAACAAATGCTTATTAAGCATGTATGTAACTACCTTGATGAAGCTTGAATACATGAGGTTATGGGCATGTGAGCTCTTACTGGGATGTGCTACTTGCATCTGGGTTCTGATGAAAACCCATAATTCTCATATCTTCAAATCTTCTGTAAAATGATAAAGTTTTCATTTTCTTTTCCTCCTAACAGCTGAAGCGCAATGAGAATTGATTTCTAATTGGTCTCCTATCATATTCTCAAGTTTTCAAGTAATAATCTGCTTCTGAGAATTTAAACTTTGCTAGTAGTAAGGTCACAAGAACATTTTAAACATAAGAAACTAAACTTTGCATTCAGATGTATTGCTGCAAAGTAATTTATTTCTAAAATTCAATTCCTCCCACTCCCTCCTCCTCACAGTGGAGATCATCTACAAATATGTGAATCCAACTAATACTCCTTCAGCTGAATGAGACCTTGGCTAACATCCATGGTTGAGACTCATTTAAACAAGGTGAGGTCTGTGAAGAGTCTTACCATGCCTGGAACATGTTTAGAGGGACCTAACTCTCCAGTGAGAAGGTGTTGAATAAGTTTAGGGATGAAGAACTAAAGAAAAAGAGGTAACTCTATCCAACAAGAAGTCCATACTGTTAGGATGGGTGCTGGACTGCCCAATCTGTCCTCATAAAGTTTTCTTCTCTACATATTCTTGCAACAGATACCCTCCCAGGTAACATTTGGACTATTTTTCAGAATGTCTTTTTGGAGGCTTTCATTTTTGATAAAAGACAAGTGGGTAAATTCCTGGTTGCCCTGAAGTCAGTAGCAGACCTCCCACTATGTTCAAGAAAAATAGGGTTTCATACCATAGTTTTATTCCCTGTACAAAACCCTAACTACTAATAAGAAGTTATTTTTTTTGCCTGTAAACTTCCTTGGTGATGGAATTGCTAATGGACAAACCTGTACGGTAAAATTACTCTTTCAGCTTTTTTCTGAATGCTAATGTTTACAAAACTTGAATCACATTCTGGTTTTCTTCTCCAGTCCCAACAGTAATGATTATTGCAAATGAACTCCCTGAATTCACTGAGCAGTTTTCCTGTAAATGAAGTTACTGGCTGGAACAAGGGGTTTGACTGAACCTGCATAGCTGTTTGTCATGGTTTGTCAAGTGAAAGGTGCTTGAGTCTGCATTTCCAGGTCCATCTTCTATAGGTTAGCCTTTGCTACCTTTACCCTTTCTGCAAGTAACAACCCACTGCAACGGTGTGGGTGTCTCTGGGCATGATGAAGACCCTTGACTTCTGTAAAACCTTCCATTTCAGGGTTGTGTCATCTTTCAGTCTTTGGTCCTTTGGCCTAAGGTTTCGTTTGAGCTTCATCACCACATTAGTTATGAAGCATTTGCGAAAAGAATAACTTTATAGAGGAGCTGGATTGCTTGATTTAGTGCCATTTTCTTTTGTTGCAATGAATTTGGGTGTTTGGAATGGACCTGAAGAAATTACCACACGAATATAAAGTCAGAGAAATAAACTTTACTTTTAATTTAGAAAGCAGCTAGTTCAGTAATATTCTTGGTTTTGTTTTCAGAGTGAGTCCTAGTTAGTAAATGAGGCACATGGAGCTTTTCAGTCTTCTGCTTTATGGGGAATGAGCCTCCTCCATGCTGGAAGGATCTTCATTTGCTTCATAGGAATGTGGCTGCCAGGGAGCATCATGGTGGCAGAAGGAAAACCAACTTTTATTTCAATGTCACAACTCTTTCAACCTGTTTTTTCAGGAGAGAAGATTCAAAATTCTAAGGAGAGTCAAAGTAGGATATGTGTGTGGGTATTACTATTTCAGGCCAGACTCAAGTTTTTTAGTACTGTTGATATCAATAAAAGGAACATACCCATGTCTGTCTGAGAAGATGAATATAGATCCCACATACGTATTTGAGCTGATGAAGCTCTGTGGAAGCTCTTTTTGCAGTCAGAAGAAACTGTTTCTGTTTATCCTTAATAGAAATCCATTGCATGTAGCTATGTAATGGAATGTCTTATTTTTTATTTGCATCTGTTAGCTTTTTATTGCAAATAGGGCTCTAAATCTTACTTTAGAAACGAGTATTGCACTATATGTCAGTGCATGTGCAAAGGAAGCCATTAATAATGTTCGTTATGAAAACCTGATCATAAGTGTTTTTAGTCCATTAGCCATTCACTTTTATTTATGTCCTCTTTCAGGAAGAATTGGAAAGATGAAGTTTGGAAAAAGACCCACATATGAGGTCATAAAATTCTGTCATTTAGGATGCCAGAAAATTCTTTTCTTTCTTCAAGGTTTTCAGTAACCTTTAGAAAGAAGAATGTCTTCTGCTTTGCCAAGCTACTGCTTTGCCATCATTAAATTACAGTGCTGTTAGGAAACAACTCTGGTGAGCCACACTGAAGTAATCTGCTAATTTCACAAAATTAGAATATATCACACTTCCCTGTGCTGTTTAAACATAGTGCAAGTGGTAGCACTTATGGAATCTTATTCCCTTCCCCTTGAGGCTGACATGATATAACTTTATTCTTGAGCATTTGTCCTGACAGCCAAAATACTTAGTTCTCTGACATTTTCTAGAATAGAAAACTTTTAAAATAAAATACTGAAAAACATGCAGGCAGCTTTCCATCTTCACAGATTTACTTCAACTGAATTACATTTGGTTTAGGTACTACTGAAAAAAGTTAAGCCCTACCTCCAAAGTGTCCCTTGGTCCTATTTTGCAAAAGACCCTCAAGAGTAAAATTTTGCACTGAAAAACCCCTCATATTATGAGTGGATGAAATCATATTCAAAAAGGAAAACACTTTTTGGCTTTCCAGTATCTGAAGGGGGCCTACAAGAAAGCTGGGGAGGGACTTTTTAGGCTATCAGGTAGTGATAGGACTAGGGGGAATGGAATAAACCTGGAAGTGGGGAGATTCAGGCTGGACATGAGGAAGAAGTTCTTCCCCATGAGAGTGCTGAGAGCCTGGAATGGGTTGTCCAGGGAGGTGGTTGGGCCAGGCTGGATGAGGCTCTGGCAGCCTGATCTAGTGTAAGGTGTCCCTGCCCATGGCAGGGGGGTTGGAACTAGATGATCCTTGTGGTCCCTTCCAACCCCAACTGATTCCATGATTTTTCTCTCTCAAACAGCAACTTGATTTCAACCCCCACACCCACCCCTGCCCTTGTTTTTTTAAATATATATAAAATACTGTGGGATTTGCATGATGTATAAAACTGATTGTAGTCACATTTTTATCTGAAAATTAAACCACCTCATAGCCTTGTGCTTGGGAAAAACAAAAAAAAGAAAAAAAGAAGTTTTTTACAACTTCCTTGGAATGTAGTTACTGTCAGCTCCTGAGATTTCTTGTGTATGTTTACTGTTTTAATGTATCCCTGAAGCTATGACTTGATCCTGTTGCATTTAGAAGTGGTGAGTTTGGGATTTGAAATGTCAGCAGAAGGGTTGCTCTCAATGCATCACTGCTGCCATAGGTAGCGGTGGCTGTGGCAGCTGCTTTCAGGAGCTGCTGTTGCTCATATTTCACAAAAGCCTCAGGAAAAGAGGCTGTGTGAGAAACAGGGCAATGGAGAAAAGAAACGGTCTCAGCCGATCTGTCTTCACCTTTGGTTAACATAGTAAGAGGCAAGTTGATTGTGTATAATACAAATTATTTTGTGATGTACAAGGAGACCTTTTTTTCCCTACGATTTACATAAAAATGCAGTGGTTAATCTGATGCAATAATTTGGCATTCGGTGTTTTCTTGCTCGCCTGATGCTGAAAGGCTGAAGTGTTTTGTTTTTTTTCTTGCGTGAGGAATAGGTCGCTAACATGTGAATTAATTTCTGTGGAAGACAATATGGATGCAATGTTTTTAAAGCTTCATTTAGATTCAAATTAATGTGACGGCAGGCTCCTTGAGTCACCTAGTCTTTCTCTGTGGAATCATTTCTAATTGAATGTTAAGATCAAAGTTTAAGTTTATAAGAAAGAAAAACAAGTGCAGATAAATAGTTATTATCTGACATCCTTATGAAAATTCATGACCTGCCGCTTATCAGAGACCTTTTAAGAATTCTAATTGTGAAGTATGCATAACTATTAAATGGCTGGAGCGCTTCAGTCTCTTGATAAGAAGCGAGTTAAATAATTGTCCTGTTTAACTTGTGCTTGTTAACCTTTAAGGTCAACTAGTTTGAACATACGTTTAATGAAATCCTGGAGCCAGAATTTATGATACTGCTGCTGAATGTTAAATTGGACAATTTACATAAGCAGGACATTAACCTTCTGAGCACTAAATAGCATTTTAGCACTTAGCCGCTGGGGACAATAAGGGACATGTTCTATATATTTGTGATTAGCTTGCCTGGAAACTCTCATGATGACCAATTGGCCTACCAAGTTTAGCAGCATAATTAAATGAATGGACTCAGCCTAAGTAAATTATCAGTGCTGTGTACAGTATATCATTATAGTCCTAAGGAGAAAAAAAAAAAAAAAAGAAAGATATGAATAATTTAATATTACATTACTAATTTATCAGTGCTAAGTGACTGTGAGGAGGCTCTTTGTAATTCGTTGTTTTAAATTTGATATTTGATTTACCGCTGGTGTGATTAAACTTGAACCTACTTCATTTCTTTATCAGAAATTTATGGTAACAGCAGACATTTCTCTCAGGGTAATGGATGTTTTTTTCATTTTCTTCTGCTTTGACAGTAGTAGCAAATACAAAGTATTACGTATTGCCAAACTTGTAATTAAGCAATTTGTTATAACAAGGCATGTGTGTCATCTTTTGGCTGGCAGATCCTGCACCAGAGAAGGGCAGCAGATCTGGAGTTGTCAGTGGTCTGAGCTGAAGGAGCAGTGTAGCAGCAGCAATAGCATCTTAGGGTATGCTTTCCTTCCTGAGATGTAAGATGGAGCACAATACCCACATGCTCTGCAGAGCCAGCTATTCTCCTGGGGCAAGGCAAAGACCTGGAATACCAGCAAGCACTGTGCATTTTTCGGAGTAGGCACTGTACTTTTTAGGGCAATCACAATTTATTCTGGGGTGATGCCTCTTGTCTGTCTTGTGTTAGGTGCTGCACAAATGTAAGTTCTGAAGGACGAGTTAGGACCTGATCCATTTCCCAAGGCAGATGCCTAGGAAGCAGTGGATTGCTTTTGTTCAGGTGCCTGCATTAGCTATGAGATCCCTTCACATGGGGGTTACCTACAGCTGTGGCTCCACAGGTGCCCAGGCCCACCCCTGCAGGCAGGAGCCATGCTGATGGGCAGATGCCTCATGTGCAAATGCTGCATCTCTCTCTCAACTCAGCGCTTCAGTCCAACCGGTTACCCTCGGTTAGTGGAGACAGGAAGGCAGACTTGTGTTCATGAATCTGGAGGCAAACAGGAGAAAATGGCATTTCTGACAGCTGTCTGTATGGCCTGTAGACTAGAAAAGTCCAGCTTTTGCAGATATTACTCACAAAGGCATCGCCCCTGGTAGAGTGACTTAGGGGACTCTTCACTGAGTAAGAGAATCAGAACAGTGATGGGTGTATAGTAAATTAATAATTTATGAGTATTCCATCACAGAGAAAATAACCTCAAGATTCAGCTCTGGAATTGCAGAGGAACACTGTCAGGAAGATGTGATGGCATTGCTGTCCTTCCTTTCTGAGATGGAGCAAGGGAGGTTGATTGAGCTCCACTCTGTGAGACCCCTGGACTTTGCTGAAGGTGCTGGAGGAGCTAACTATTACCAAGAAGCTCAAGCTGCACGTGCATGTTGGTGGTGTTGGGAATGAAGCACTTAAAATCTCAGATTTTCTGTCATTCCAATGTCTTACTTCAGATTCTGAACTGACTAGTTTCTTTACCTGTAGAGAAAAGACAACAATACTGAGTATGAATTTAGTCATTTTGTTGATGTGCCAGAAAAACAGAAATTGAATCCACCAGTGAATTTACTTCTGGATGGTTGTGATATACTCACAGAGCCTATATAGTTTAGGTCTTTATTCTCATTCAACTAGACTCACTTCCCTAGCATCATTTATTGTGCTTCAGAAAGTCATGATATGTGAGAAAAACATAGTATAGTTCATACTCCATGGATGTTCCTACATACTCTCTTGTTATGAAAGAGAAGTGGTGCAGGTTCATGGATGTTGCCTTGTGTAATCCAAAAATAAATAAGCATGCAGTCAGTGGCTTATCTTTCCCTCATTTTTATGTCCTTCTGCCAATGCATGGGATGAAAAAGCTGATTTTTGTTAGACAGATGATTAGTCTGGTTTAATAAGTTCTACTTGTTCCAAATATTTTTGATAGAAGGAAAAAAGGAGAAAAACTATGAATTCTGGTCTCTGAAAGAGCATCTCTCCTTACAAATTTAGTTCAAGTTTCTGTCAGTAGTCAAGTATTCATGAGCAGGAACAACATTACAAGATTCCTGCCTGTGTTTCCTGGAAACCAGCTGAAATTACTCCTAAATATACAATCCTACCCTTGATATTTTTCTTAAATTTTCAGATACTTCTTGGTTCAAGGTAGACTAGATCAGACATACTGGTAAGCTTGTGACCGATTAGGAAATTTTAGTGCTTTTGTAAACAAAAAACTAACCAACCCCCTGGGTTTTCAATGAGCTAAGCAAATTACTTTTATTGGTATTTTGGGTTGCTAGGGTTCTTACCCTTTCCTGGCTCACTTATTGATTCCATCATAGTTAGAAACTGTTAATAATAAAATATTTGAACAGGATAAAACCTTAAAGCCATTGATATACTTAGTAATATGTCTCATCCTGAGGATTATTTAAGGTATCAGCTGTAAACATTTGGTAGACCTAAGGACCAGCTAAGAAGGGAATTATGTGTTTTCAGAACAGTTTGCCTGAAAAGAAAGCTCTGAGTTTCCCATATAGACAAACTGGAGTGACTCAAATTCAGGGCCTTGTTGTGGCAGAGAAGTTCATGTACTGTTGGGCAAGGCAGTAAGTTTGAATGCATCAGCTTCTGAGCCCAAGTCCTACCATATACAAAATGTAGATAATGGTGTTAACTGTTCTTCAAATAATTCTGTGAGGGTGTAAATGCACTGTTACTGTGAGCTGCTCTGGTACTGCAGTAACAAAAGCTGTATAAGTAATTTTACTTTCCAGTAAGTAATAAAATTCAATGGGAAAAAAAAAAAGTTAACTTTCTGATAAAGAGATTTCAGCCTACTGCATAATAAATGCACTTATGTTTGAGTTGAGGAAAAAAGGAAGAGAGACAAAGTCATGCACCAGCCCTTTTTAGCCCCAGAGACTCAAACTGTTAAAAAAGATACATTATCAGTACTGCATGCATCTATTTTTCTACTCCATTTTTGTGGCATCAGTGCTTTCAATCAGCCATCGGTGGGATTACAAGGTACAGGGGTCTTCAGAAACAATTTTAAATGAGATCTTCTATGTATGACAATCGCCCTTCCCCTCCCCTGTTCCTTCTTCTGGATATTTGTCATTTGAGACATGTCTCTATACATTTTCAAAACACTTTTACAAATGCATTCAAAGTTCTTGGCTAGCCGTTACTTGCTCTAAAGGAGAGCAGAGCTCATACACATCACCAACCCTGCAGCTGTGCAGAGAGGAGAGTTGCAAGGGGGAGGTGAGAAGGGAGAGCTTACAGAGGACAGAGAGGTTTGAAGAAAGTGCCTGCTACCAGCAGATTTTTAGGGTTTTTATTCTTGTAGGTTAGTTTTCACAGTAGGTGTGAAGGGACTAGAATGTAGGTTACTATACACTCAAGTTGTCCTTAATATTGTGTCTGTGATGTACTACGGATCTGCTGCTGTACAGAGCCAGGGGTGTCATTGTGTAAGTGACAGGGAGGTGAGAGGGGGACACTGAGCACAGGAAAATGGCAGTTGTATTAATCCTCAGATGCTGCTCCTTTATCCCTTTTTCCTTTCATCAATTATATTTACCAGTCTGCAGTGCTGAGACGACTGGTGAGGGCTGTTAGCTGCCATTAAAACTAAGATTTTTAATTCTGTGATCACAGACAACAGGATTACACTGGTGAGGTTATGTCTTGCTTGAATTAGGAACAGATGAAAGAAGTGGTGCATTCAGATAGTACAGCCAGTACAGATGGAAAAAATTAAGGTGATGGTAGCCCACACATAGCAGCAAACGAGCACAAATCTAAAAAGGAACAGAATGGATCTCTTGAAAGACTCAGTGGTTATTTATCACTTGACCTCATCAGCTTTACTCATAGCAAGATTAATTTATACCTCTTTGGTTTCTCCTCTTTTCACATTGTTCAAATTCAATGTAATAGGACAGCTATGTGGTTTCAGGCTCTGATTTCCACCCAGGTGAATTTAGCCTTTCAATTTTTCTCTTTCGGTAAACCTACAAAATCTGTTCTTTTTCAGTCCTCAACCATAGTCTTATTTTAGGATGCTTACTTTGTTTCCACTCTATTGGAAAACTTGGTTTCTTGTTCAGCTGTCTTTTTTAATTCCCTCCATCAGGGAAAATTTTAGCTCTGCTGAATCAGACAGTCCCTCTTAGGGAAGTAAACTCAACATTGCACTGGGTGATACTTAGGAGGAATAGAATAAATACCATTCCCTGCCCCCACTGAATACGCAACTTGATTAAATAGAAAGACAAACTTTTCCAGTTGGAGACTGGATGAGGCACTTAGTGCCATGGTCTAGTTGATTGCTTAGGGCTAGGTGATAGGTTGGACTGGATGATCTTGGAGGTCTCTTCCAACCTGGTTGATTCTATGATTCTATTTTCCTTTAGCAGATCACTTACCAAAAGTCTTGGTGCAACCTGTTTTCCTTAATCCTTAAGCTGTTTGCAAGTATTTCACTTTCCTAGTTTTAAAAATGCAGCAGGTAGATCAGGAGAGTGCATCAGGAATGACTTTTCGTCACACCTTTAAAATTGCCTGCACTAATTGATACCTACAGGAAGCTGCACATTTGAAGTTACTGGCATTGCTTTGTCTTCACTTTCATATGCATTTTAGTTCCCCTGTTTGATGATACCATCCCTTCCTTAAATATCCCTCAGCTTCTATTTAAGCATGCTAATAGCAGTGTGTATGGAAAAAAACCCTAATATACATGAAGAGTGGTTTTGTGTTCCTGGAAGTCACGGAGTGTCTCTGCCTCCTTCTCTCTTCCACTTACATTTTGTGCTTAGTAAAATGTTGCATGTGCTATTGCTTATCAGTAGTTGTATGGAAATATATGTTTTAAACAAGGCTGAACAAAGAAAGTAGTCCTAAAGAATTTCTGAAACAATGTAGCTATCTTGCAGGCTGTTTGAAGAGATATAAAAATTCTTTGAGCTTGGCTGTAGCTGTAAGATTTTCCCCACAAAACAACTGTTATCTTTTAAGAAAAAAGACATTTCTTTGGCATGTTTTCTGTACAGACATTTGTACATATAATCCCTTCTGTTGCTTTGGTAAGTCAATCACACTAACAGGTACCAGTTATTCAGTGACTGCCTTGGGCTAAATAGAGCAAGTGACAAAAACACTTTTAGGTTGTCATGTGTTAATGTAAAAAGCCCCCAGACCCCAATGCTTATTCATCTTCATCTAGTTGACTAATGCTTTTCCCATGTTGTTACATGTTGGTAAATTAAAGAAGTCTTACAGACAGTTCTGTCAACAGTTTACTGAAATGTACCTCATTAGTGAGGTTGAGCTGTCACATAAGTGTAATTTAATCCTATTGAATTATCACTCAAAAATGCTTGAATACCAGGTCTTTATACAGTGAGAAGGAAGGTTTTCTAGGAATACTGTCACACTGTAAATTTATTAGATGTGAAGCATGCAAAGGAAAAATCCCAGGTTTTGGGGTTTTTATATAATTGATGTAAGACTTGTGACAGCTCAGTGCATCTTGTATTTCAGAGAACTGCATAGAGCCAGGTGCAAGTCTTTTGAGCATTTTTCATATCCGTAACAAAGCTGGGAGGCTGAGTGCCGTGCTTAAGATGGAACATTACTTTTTTTTCACCTAAACAGAAAGGTGGAAAAGACAAGGGGTAATGGGTACACGTTACTCCCATGGAGATTCTAATTGGACACCAGAAGAAAAAATTTCTCCATGAGAACAGTTAGATATTGAAATAATCTCCCAAGGGAAGTAGTGGATTCCCCTACATTGGACAGTTTTAAGACTCAGCTTGACCAGGTGCTGGACCAACTCCTCTAAACTACATTATTACCTATAAAGGTTGGGATCCCTTCCAACCTGGGGTTCTGTGAGTCTGTGAATACTGGGCATTTTGAAGTCTTTGGAATCAATTCTGTATGATTTAATCCATGAAGTCTAGGTTCTTTACAGTGAGTAGACAGAAATTTGGAACAGGCTGCCCAAAGAGATTGTGGAGTCTCCTCTGGTGTGGTAGTTTCAGGCTTTGTCTGGAAAATTTTCCACATATCTTGAGCAAAAAGTGGTAGAATGTAAATAAATTACTATTGGATGCAAAAGGAAAAATAATGATGAGGTCTAAATAATCCCATTGGACAGATGACATAAAAGTTAGATCTGTAAACTTTCCTTTTTTTTTTTTAACTCCTTCACTCTAGCAGATACTAGCTCTGTCTTCTGCTGGCTTTGCTGACCTTGAATGCACTCTTGTTGTGGCCAAGTATTAACAAACAGCTCTCTCTGCTTTTCTCCTTTCTTCTCATGTCCTGCATGCAAGGGGGAGGGAAGGGAGCAGGAAGGGGGAAGCTGTTGGTAGCCCCCTACTTAGTCCAGGGGGGGTTCTTGTGCTGTTTATAAATTGTAAATGCCTGCAAATATTGTATATTTTGTACATATTCATTGCATTCCATATTTTAGATTGTAGTTTTGCTTGTAAATAAAATTTCATTTTCTTTCTAACTGAGCTGGTCTGGCAATTTTATGTTGGGGGTAATTTCAACCCACCACATCCAGAGACGTTCAAAACCCACTTGGATATATTCCCGTGCAGCCTGCCACAGGTGATCCTGCTTTGGTAGAGGGGTTGGACTTGATAATCTCTGGAGGTCTCTTCCAACCCCTAACATTCTCTGATCCTGTGATTCTGTGATCTGCTTGTGTACCTCTTTGTGGGTGCCTGAGGTCTTTAAGCACACTCTTCTCCTACTGAAATCAGAGAAATGGTCTCCATCTGCAGCCTGAGCATGATATGCCTGGCAAAATTCAAAAAATGGCTTTTGTCAGAAAAAATCTGTTTACAGAAATAGAGCACTTCCTTGACTTAGCATTTTAATAGTGCTTTTGTTAGAATTAATTTGGGACGACTCAGGGAAATAATTTCAAACCAGAATGAGAGACAAAGATAAAATCTGCCCAATAATGGATTTTCCTTGGCCAGTAGTTCAGAGGCTAGCTACACTTCCTACACCCTACGTATATTCTCAAAACACTAGATGATCAGATTCATAGCAGAAACTGAAAAAAATCATGGATACTTCACAAGAATGGTCTTTCAATCTTACACAATAGGATAATGGTTTCCCATTCACCTCAGCAGTCACTCCCAACCAAAGGAGTGGCTTGATGGATGAAATGTGGCATCTGCATGTCAGTCCACTACTGACAAAGAGAGAAGGGAATCAGAGTGGTGTCCCAGCAGCATACCTAGCTGAAGAATGTCCCACAAGACTCCTGCTATGGTGGGGGGAAGCTCACCTACACACAGTCCTCTCCCTGCTGAAGGTCACCAAGGAGTCTCTGCGGAGCACATCCTCCGTGCTTGGGGCCAGCCCTACCTAGTTTCCTCTCCTGGTAGCTCTGCTGGCTTTACATATTTAATGAGATTTTATGGTTTTAGGCATTGTAAATTATATTCACTTTCTCAGACCTCTAAGACCTTCCTCCACCTACCCTCCCTTACCTGTCAAGTTTCACTGGGTATGCTTTAAATTCTAGAGAGGAGAATACTGACTTTGCATAACATAAATGAAAGAGCTGGAAAGCATTACATTTTCATACAAATTACATGAAACCCCCAAGATTCTGTCCTTGAGGGGAGGTAGCAAAGCAGTTAGTGTGCAGAGGAACAACAGCTTTGGGTTTTTGGGGTTTTGTAGGCAGGGAATAACGTTTCATGTACTTCTTGTAAGGAAAGGAAAGCTCCTGTTCTTTGCACATAGCAGTTGCTAGGCAAAGATGGATTTTACTTAGTCTTGTAAAACTAAGAATCTTTGTTGTAATCCTGCATGGGGAAAGTTGTACATGGCTGTGGGAAGTTTGTATAAAAAATGAAATTGCAGCAATTTCTCTTTTGGACTTCTACACCTGTAAATTTGTTCCTCAGTGGAGCAAGTACTCCCTTTCACTGTGCACGTCAAACTTTTCTTCTGCAACATAGGCTGCTACAGGCAAAGCATCTTCCCTGATGAAAATGCAGTGTTGCATCTTGTGCCTCTGGCTGAACACATCACCTGAGCTCAACAGACTACTATTGAGAATGTGTAACCTGTATAGAAAGGTTTCCTTTTCAGAGTTACTGCATTGGAAGTAGAGATATTAAGATTAGTAGTGGGTTTATCAGCAGAGAACTAATCACTTCCTTGCCACTCCTAAGACATTATTGCCACAAAGGTAGTCAACTTTGGTCTTACATTGCTCTGTATGAGGCAACTGTCTGATCAAAGTATACCTAATGATTTGAAACACCTCCTTAAAAGTGATTTCTTTACTTTTCTGAATGCTAAACCAGAAATAAAATAGAAGGAGCATCTGCTTTCTGGCATAGGCCAAGGTATATGCTGAAAGAAAGTATATTACTCCGTTGTCTCAGGTCATGTTGATTGCTTTGGGTTCAGGAAGTGTTTGCACAGATAATTCTGAATTCATACTCAGTATAGCAGGAAAAGTAACATGAAGTTAAGTATGGATCCTTCTGGACCATGGATAAGAATTATGCAGTTGCTTTACATTAGGACCTGAAGTAGTTTTCAGTAGGAATTCTTCACCCAGTTTGAAGAGGAAAAGGTAGGGTTTTTTGGTTTAAATGGAGTTCTTCAGGCCCCGATTCCTTTTTCCTCTGGTAATTCCTTAACTCGTAGAAGTTGCTATGGCCACTAGGGTCTGAAGTTAAGGATCATATGAACAAGATGGTCTTTTTTTCCAGGTAGCTTTGGTGAAACATGAAATTTTGGGATTGTTGATAGTTTGATGATTTTTTGTTTTCTTTTATTTTCTTTTTTTTTTTTTTTGTGGTGCTCATTCCATGTTCATGAAAGTAAAAAGCTCAATAATACAATGCTTTCTTAGCTTTGTTTTAATTTGACCAGGATCATTACATACTGTAACTATGTGGAACTCCAAACCAGTATTTATCTTCTCAGCTTGGAACTAGCAGTAAGCTACTTTCTACCTCTGGCCATAAAACCATTCTCTAAAGGAAAAGCAAAAGAATTGCACAACAACTTGCCAAAATGTACCTACAAAAGCCCAGAAACTGAAAGCCACTAAGCCTTGTTGTTAGCTTCAGAGCTAAAGAATGCTGAGGTGTAAACCCACATGCCTGTTTCTGAAGTGTCTTTTCATGACTTCTCTTCAAACACTTCAAATCATGAAAGGTAATGCTGAAATAATAGTGTGACTTTGCATTGTGTGAAGAGTATCTTAGACTTTTATTAGTCAAACCCCACGTATCTTTTTGATATGAGAGGAGTCTTCATTGTCTACTTTTTCTTCTTCTGTGTATGTTTTTAAAGACCTAAATAAAGAATAAAACTGCATGTGTAGCTTTGATGGACTTCCCTCTAATAAGTAGTTGCATCACGATAGAGTGGTTTTCACCAATTCAGAAACTTTCTACTTTCTAATGGAAAAACATAACCAAATGTAAGTATGATAAATGCTGTAAGAGTAGGAAAGGAATCTACTAGCCATAGAAAATGAGGTAGGAAAAGAGATACTCCTCTGTATTTGATGTGATAACAGTCTCTGGCTTTCAAAGAATCTTTTTAGTTTGGTGTTTTGTGGTGGTTTGTTGTTGTTTTGTTGTGTGTTTTTTTTTGTTTGTTTGTTTGGGGGGTTGTTTGTTTGTGTTGTTTTGATTTAATGTTTATGTTTTCTGGAGGTAAATTTGGAATCCTTCTCAGTGATTAGACACCCAGCAGTTTCACAGGTAATTCCCAGAATTATTTAATTTTCTTTCACCATATACTACTCAATGCACTCACTGAATTATTGAACTACTGTGATTTTTAGTATGTTCCTAGGATATTTTGAACAGGAAAAAAATATCTTATGCAAAATCCTTGTTGAAAGCTCAAACTTCAGTGCCAACAACTCTACTGTAGTTGATCTATTTTCTGCTTCTAGTTACATTAATGAAAAACTACCTCTTAAATTCAATCATTTTGCTTCGCATAGAAAACCCATTGAAGTCAAAAGAAAGAAATTTTACATCAAACTTTTCTGTGGGAGCATTTCATCTTCCTTTTGTTATTTTTAAAGTGTTGTGTATCTGATCATTGCCAGCACAATGTTATTAGTGTTCTTTCTTATACAAATAGTTTGTCAGCCCTCAGTCACGAGATGAGCTTTTGACATAGAGCCTTGGGGGTTTTTGCTTGGGAGGGTGCTAAATATATTATTAGAAATGTGCTTCTGAATATCTGAAATGCCTACATTTGAGCACAGTGTGCTTTGTTGCCAGCTCCACTTCATACTTGCTACACCTTTTTAGGTAACTTGGAGCTAAAGTATAAGGTGTAGGCTCACACTGCATTGCTTGTGTTAATCCAGTGTCTCCTGTAGCATGTGATGATGCTGGAAAACTAGAAGTCTTGTTTTATGGTTACCCTTTAACTTCTACAAAGGTGGATTACTTTGTCTTTTATCAGCAAATTAAAAACAGGCTTTATCTTTCATCTGGAGGGGTGCTGGAGAGTTGGGTTTTTTTGGTGTTTTTTTTTTTTTTGTTTGTTTGTTTCAATGGCACCAAGTTGCACCAGGGGAGGTTTAGGTTAGACATCAGAAAAAACTTCTATACTGGAAGGGTTATCAAAGACTGGAAGAGGCTGGATGTATTTAAAAGCTATCTAAATACGATGCTCAAGGATATGGAATGGCCCTGTAGAGTTAGATAATGGTTGGACTTGAATGATCTTAAAGGTCTTTTGCAACCATCATGAATCTGTGTGTTTCTGTGTAAATTCTAGTTTAAGACATCCTGTGATGACATCACAGTTTTGCTCCCTTAAGGCAGCTCTGGGGGTTGTCAGATCATTTGGTGTGCCAGCTCAGCTCACTGTGCAACCAGAAGACTTTCTCCTTGCCAATCTAGTTGTTTATTAGTGTGATGAGTTGATTCTTTAAGGTATTGGGAAGTGTAGAATCATATGCTTGGGAGAAAGGGAAAAGCTTTATTTCTTTGCAACAAGTAACTGTATCAGCTTAGTCGTTAATGTAGCACCCTTAATACAATAACTTTAGTTTGTTTTAGTTTGTAACTGATATATTTGAATAAATTGGGTGAAACTCGAGCATCACTGCAAGCAGTCAAAGTTTTCTCATTTTCTTTCATGAAATCAGGCTTGGCAACATTGCTGAAGGACTGCTGAAAGGGGCTTACAAGAAAGCTGGGGAGAGACTTTTTAGGCTATCAGGTAGCGATTGGACTAGGGGGAATGGAATAAAGCTGGAAGTGGGGAGATTCAGACTGAACGTGAGGAAGAAGTTCTTCCCCATGAGAGTGGTGAGAGCCTGGAATGGGTTGTCCAGGGAGGTGGTTGAGGTCCCATCCCTGGAGGTGTTTAAAGCCAGGCTGGATGAGGCTCTGGCCAGCCTGATGTAGTGTGAGGTGTCCCTGCCCATGGCAGGGGGGTTGGAACTGGATGATCCTTGTGGTCCCTTCCAACCCTGACTGATTCTATGATTCTATGATTCTATATTCACGTTACTTAGTCCTGCTGGCCACCATAAAGAGGCACAAAAAGGCTAGCAATTTGTATTTGAGTGTAGAGTTAGTCATAGCCATGTAATCCACTAGACAGCTCTTTTGTAGTGTTCAAGAAGTGAAAAATCTGCATACTTACATATCAGAAGGAAAAAGAGAGAGTGTTGCCTGAGCCTTCTTCATTCAGTAATTCACCTGCAACACAGAGGCACAGGAAAATAATATACTGCAATATCATCCCATGATATTAAGATCATAGCTTTTCCCCTGTGAAAAAGCAGAAACTGAATAGCTAGGCACAGAAGTGTAACGTAACAAAAGGGATAGTCATTATTCACAAAGAAAAATGAGAATATGAAAGCTGTTATGCCTAGGAATTTTTGCAGAGGGTAAGCATGCTCCCAGAGCAGGCACACGCATGACTGGAAGAGGGCATTTGCATTTTAAGACAGGTCTGCTGCTTGTTTTATTCCTCTGGTTTCAAGTGACAATAGCTTGCAGAATTAGATGATTTGAAAGGGAAGGTTTGACTTCCAAGAAAGAGAAAAAAAAAAACCAAACAACAATAAACCAAAAAGCAACAAAACAACAGAAAACAAAAGCCTCCATGGGAAGAGTAACAGTGTTGGAAAGCATGATTAAAGTGGATGCCAATAAAAAAGGAATCTAGAAAGACTAATTTTTGTTGTTGTTGTTATTCTGACATGCTTGCAGCTCTAGTGCTTGGGATAAATCCTTGAACTGTTGTCTTTTCTGTCATCTTGCTTAAAGACAAACTTTGAGAGATTGCTTTTTCCTGACTCCTCACACAAGGCCAGTGTGAGAGTCATCACTTTAGTGATAAACCATCTCTTCAAGCTACCTGTCCCCTGGGTATGAGAAGAAATAAATTCCAAAATTCTCAGTTCTTGGTACATGCTTCTGTTTTCCTGTAGTGTAACAGCACTTTAGTAAAGTGAAGGCATACTGAAATTGTAGTATTTCACATGCTCTCCAGTTGTCTTTATGAACTGCCCAAGAACAGATAGCCTCTTTTTTTGTTGTTTGTGTTTGTTTTTTTTTCTCTTAACCTGTCTGCTACAATGTCTTCTAGAAATATTTCTGTGATAATCTTCTCTGGCAAGGTTGTTGTCTAGGCTACAAAATATAAATATGCTATATGTTACCTCCTTTCAGCTTTCTGGTCAGCATTTTATCTCATATCATGTGTTAGGTGCTGCAAGCACCAAATGAGATGCAAAGCACCTCTCACTCCTTTATTGGTATCATATAATGAGGCATGAAGAAGTCTTCATTAATTGATATGAGAGGTGGCCTAAAAAAAAAAAAAAAAAGGTGAAAAAGAGCATATTAAGAATGTCCATATGGTAGCATAATGCTTTGTGGAGCGATCTACAGTAACTCTCAACAGTTAGCAGGAGCCAACTGCCCAGACTTGTCATAGAGATGCAAAGTGTCATTTCAATACAACAGTGCTGGCTTCATTACCTAACTCATTCTGATCCAGTCTAGATTGGTTATTTCCTTGTTATGTTATTCAGACATACCCAGTAAAACCAACACAAAACCAAAAACCCCACAACCAAAATAAAACAAACACACACACATACACACAAAAACCCCAACAAAACAAAGCAACAGACAACCAAACAAAAAGACCCCCATCATATTGTGTTCACCAGCAACCTGTCAGGGAGCAGCAGGAATGGACTACTTCCCCGGGGCAGAGGAGACAGGAGACAAGAGTAACAATGATGGAAGCCCAGGCAGGGGTTTCTCAACCCCACAGTAAAGCTGTGAACAAGAGGAGCAAACAGTCCAATACAGCAACCAGCATCAGCCACAGTCCAGGCAAACCAGTGGTCACGAAGTGCAAGGACAAGCCAAGGGCAATGTAACACCAAAGCACAAAGGCAGTTTCACTAGACATAAGATGCTGGTCAGGACAATCAGAGCCTGTTGGTATACTTGTGGCCCAAACATGGCCATCTGCCCAGACTCTTTAGATTTGTATTCTTTTTTGTATCAAACAAGAGGTGTAAAATTTTGTGGACATCAGTGGTGAGAAGAACACTTGTACACACTTCACTTTTTGCGCCTACCCTGGCACAGCAGACCTGGGAAGAGCAGGGAGAAATAGACTTCTACTCCCTCTGGTGTGCTCAGCTGAGACTCTAAGCAGAGTAGCTTCTAGATTTTCTTAGTCCAGATGTAAATCTGGACAGGGACTAAGGCAGTTTGACAAGTAAAAGGGCATAATGATGGTGCTGATGGCCTCCTTTTTTTCCTTTATCTAATCGATCTTGCCAGAGGAAATAGTCTGTCTTACCTACCTGTAAAAGGGAGTGTTTAAGAAGGCTCTAGCTTTTACTTTGTCATGACTGTGTTGAGTAGATGTTTAGGAAAGACTTTTCTTTCTAGCAGGACCTAAGTCAATGAGGAATCCTTCAAAGATTCGGGAACAGAGCAGTACAGTTTAAAAGATTACTCTTCAGTTCTTCATTGGGTTTGCTCTTGTTTTTTTTCTCCTTCATTTTTATGTTCATGAAAAGTGCTAAGTTGACAGACTTGGAGATGAACTTCTCTCTTTATCCAGCTGTCCTGACAATGTACTTCTTCCCTGAGGGACCACTTTTAAGGAGACTGGATGGTAGGTTGATTCCTACATTACACGTCTCTGCCAGTAACTAACTGCCTGTGCGGAGATGACCTAATTCTGTCTGTGAAGGTGATGGGATTTTGGTGGGCCAAATTCCTCGCTGAAAAAAAAGTTGAGCTTTTAATAATTACCTTCATCTGTAGGTAAGGCATTTGCTTGGTTTAAGTGTAGAGAGAAATCTATATGCACACAGACATAAAATGCATGTATTCTTAAATGCCATGTGTTTACTTTGCCTTATAGTACTATTCACTCTGTGGGCACAGCCCATGGAATTATTATCTTTACAGCTATTTTACAGTCATGACACTGTTATTACCATGCAGGAATGGGAAAAATATTATCTTTTTTTGTGTGTGTCAGTTTTCATTAAATTGCTAACATTTTTATACCAAATAAAGAGTGGAGACTGTCAGCCACTTCACGCTTTTTTAACATTGCTAGGTGAACATCAGAGGCTTTTTTACAGATACTGAACTGTGAAAAATGATGTTTTTAAAAGGATAAACAATTTTTATATAAAATACAGTACATTAATTCTACTGCAGCTTAATGTAACTATACCTGAATTTGATCATTTCTTTGAATCCTGAAATCGGTTGGTGTTCTGTTACTTTTCAATGACATTTAACAGTTAGACTTAAAAACACAGAAGAATGCATTATAAGTTTTACCCAAAATGATTATGGCAGTCATTTGAATAAAATACAGATTTTGCAAGCTGTAAAGCATATCATTATACTATATACTGGTCTAACTAAGGTTTGGTTCACAAACTACAGTGCTCTAACCAAGTCATTAAATCTATCTAAAAGGGCCTCATTTGAGAAGCAATAAAATTTTTAATCATTTTATTATTAAAAGAGTGTTTAATATGTAGCTAATTAAATGCCAAAGGCAGGTTATCTGAGTTTAACCTTCAAAAAGAAAATGATGTATCAAAGTCTGCCTCTGGCATCATGGGATAGAAATGTCATCCTCATAATCATTGCGTGACAACTAGCTGGTGGCCTTTTCTAGAGCTATAGTTAAATTACCTGATTAAATTAATAGCCATTTAGATGTTTTAGGAACTGCACAGACCTATACTAAATGAAAATTAGGTCCATTACATTTTCTGAGTGGGCTAGATAGACCCTAAAATAAAACACGTATGCCATTGTCCACATTACTTAGATTAAGCAATTAAAAGCCCTTTCTTAAAAGCTACTAATTTTCCATAATGTGCCAAGAACTAGGTTTGCACTAATGATCACAGAGAGAGTTTTTCTCTGCTTTCCCCCACCTTTCTTGTTTATTTTACTATTAAAAAATCCCAGGGACATGTGTGTGTACTAAACATATCTCAAATGTTCAAGTGCATTCATGTGTTGTGCTGCTTTGGTTTCTCTTAAAGTCTGACCTCCTGGTAGAGCAATAAGGAAGGATACCACAAAAATCAAGACGGTCTTCTTCATTCAAGCTGGAGTTCTTCAACATTGGACTTGGTTTGCATGACAAGAGGAGGCCTTGTCTGGCACAGGTGGGTGAAATGACAGGTGAAGAGCACAATGCATAAAATTGCTGTGTCAAATAAAGTGATTCCAACTATAGGAGAATGATTTAGAAGACCCTAGAAAGGATACTTTTCTTGTCTCAGGGTTGGTAGATGTCTCAATGCTTAGTACACAAAGCAGGGGAAAAAAAAAAGAAGTTGTATTCATTTTGGATAAGGTCTGGGTGGTTATCTACTGATATTTCGATTTCTGTGCAGTGTTCTGTTGGAAGCAGTTTTCTAATCTTATTGCTGTGCAAGTTTGTTTAGAGGAATAGCAACTACAACAGGTGGTTAGAACTCTTATGATTCACTCCAAACTCTGCTGTAACACCAATAAATTCTTGTAGCTGTGGTTCTGTAGCCTTGAAAGTGCTAAGCAGCCTTAGTATCCTCTGGATCTAGTCTTCAGAAAGCATTTGTGCAGATGTATGCCCATCTCTAAAACAATGATAGTGTTCATACTCCAGTGGGAAGACTGCTGTGAGGTTCATGAATTAATCTCTGAAGTGTTTGGAACCAGTATACAGAGCTGCTCAGTTCTTTGTACGGTTGCATTCCCGTCATGAAATCCTAAAGGACTTCCTTGCTGTTTATTCTTCAGTGAGCTAGATTATGGGGATGGTGTTCAGTGAAGCTGGAGGCACTTGCCCTTCACTTTGATAATACCTATTCAAAAAACTGATATTGTTTGTGGTCTAATAGATTTCCATGTCCCTCTCCTAGATGGGTGAATTCCCACCACATCAATGGCACTGGTCTGCTCTGAGGTCCTGGGTAAATCTGGTTATCTATCCCTCTCTGCTTTGACTCTTACTCTCTTTTTCTTGCCCATTTAAGGAATACATTCTTCAGGGCAAAGACTGGCTTTGCAATAGAGAGTTTAGCATCTCATTGTCCCAGTCTCAGATGGATTCCACAAACTATAGAGTAGGTAACATCTGCCCCACCTGACAGGAATGCCAGCATAAGAAGTTCTACAAGTAAGAAATTCTATATTAAGTACATGTGCCATTATTTTACAAAGCTACCTTTCTTAGTGTTGGAACTTCTGTACTTACCTGGGTTTTGACCTTCCAGATAGGACTTCATTTCAGTGTGAGATCTGTAGATGCATAAAACACCTAATCCTGGACAATCTACTGCTATATGCCACATATATGTTCACCATAGGGGATTTTCCAAGTGCATGGGGAGTTTTTGTTTAATATCTGTGTATTGCTTTGATTCTCTGGGTTCTCTTGTGGTTTTATAGCCTGTGATGTGTTGGAGCTTGAGAAGGGCAGATTTAGACTAGATATAAGAAAGTAATTCCCTACAGTGACTATGGTGAGACACTGAAACAGGTTGCCTAGGGAGGTCATGGATGCCCCCTCCCTGGAGGTGTTCAAGACCAGGCTGGATGAGGCCCTGAACAACCTGGTGCAGTGGAAGGTGTCCCTGCCCATGGCATGGGGGGTTGGAAGTAGATCTCTTTTGCAGTTCCTTCCAACCCAAACAATTCTACGAATATGAATCTACGAATCTAAGTGCTCAATGCGGTTAGAACTGTGCTACTGTTTTGATTTAGATATATATTTTATGGATGCTTATGGTTTAATCTAGATTCCAATACTTTGTACAGACCTCATCTAGCAAAACACTCCACAGGTGCAGAGGTTTAAATGCATTGAATCCCCTTGAGTCCAGCACATGAGACCATACATGCACATCTGAATTTGTCTGTACACATTCTTAAAGACTTTTCTGAGTGACATTATAGATTTTTTTATCCAAAATAAAGGAATCCATTCAAAACCAGACTCTTGCTGAGTGGAGCTGTCTATTTCATAGATCAAGTCAGTACATTCTGTAAGTCAAAATCATTCAACAACCTGGTCTTTTTTAGCACATTAAATAAATCTGTTTTATACATTAAGCTTTGAAATGATGCAGTTAGCAGGATTAGCAAATCTAACTGTGAGGCATGATTTAAAAAAAAAAAAAAAAAGACAACCATACAAACCCAAAACTGTTTCTTATCTTATATTTAACTGCAGCAGTATTTTCAGAGTTAGTAAAGTGAAACATGAGCCAATCTCATGGAAGAGAAGCTCTCACAGAACCTAAGCTTAATAAAACATGATTTACCATTTCATTTTGCTGTAATAATTATGAAGGCAACACAATATTTATAACCATTCTCGTAGTTTTAAATGGAACTTGCTTTTTTTTTTCTGTGTGTGTGTGTGTGTGTGTGTAGCTTTCATTGGTAAGCTCTGTTGCATAAGCAACTGGTTTTACCAGCAACGTGTCAGTACTATAAAAAAGAACTTCTTACATATGTCTTAATTTTGTGATAAATTACAGGCATCAAGTTGTAAGATGCTCATGAAGTAATAATAATAGATGTGCAACATACCAGCAACAGTTTTGCTTGACATTTAAGCTTTAAGGAAGTTTAGCACAGTTTTTGGATCAGTGTCATGTCTCCTCACCACTGGAGGGTGAGGGACAACAAAATCTGGTCTACTCAAGATAATTCTAACTGGTGCACTGAATCATATTAGTATTCACAGAAAATGTCTTTTTGTATCAAGCTTCAGAAAACAAAACCACACCTAAAAATGCTTTTCCTAAGCAAATTGGCTTGCTGTACAAGTGCAGTGGTTTTAAAGGCTACTGGAACTGCCATTCAGTAAGTGCGAACGATTAAGGCACAGGATAAGGAACTAATCTGGACTGAGAATGGATCTGTAGAAGAAAGAGTGAATCTTTTTTTTTTTAAATACCTCATCTTAGGCTGTCATCCCTTGTTTCACTTTGTTTCATACCAAAAGTTTCTTGCTGTTTGTTGCTCTTTTACAAGTGTGAGTATCAATGCATGTAATAGGGGCTCCAGAACTGGATGCAGTACTCCAGGTGGGGTCTCACCAGAGCTGAGTAGAGGGGGAGAATCACCTCCCTTGACCTGTTGGCCACACACTGTGTTTTATTGAATAATAATACAACTCCTACCCTTTGGATTATCTTCAGGAGCCCTTGGAGTAAAAATTGCTTTTGGTAGGGATGTTTAAACAGTATCCAAAGTGAAGGTGAGCTCTGTTTCCTTAGAGACTCTCTCCAGCGTGTCTCTGGAGTCCCCTGAAGGTATTTGCCTCAGTCTTTGTCTCCAAGCAAGGATGCACAACCTTCTTTGGTACATTTCTCAGTACTGCTGTGTTTTTGCATCTCCTCAAAGAAATGTACAAAATAATGTGCTGAAGGGGATGTTAAATAACATCTGACACTTTAACAGTGTCTTTTCATTTCGTGGGGATCTCTACATTCTTTACAGCGTTTTCCAATAAATGAGCAAAAGGAGCATTTCCCCAGTATGATGAGAGGACATAAGGGCCATCTGGTCTTGGCTGGCTCCATGATGCAGCATTCTGGGGACAAATGTGAAGAGAGGAGCTGTGTCTGCCTGAAATAGTGGGCAGCATGTAATTCATATAGCTGGGATTTGGTAGGGGATCCAACTCAGTCTGATTTGAAGTGAGACTTCTCTAATTTTTTAGGTCTTGGAGAAAGTCACAGATCTTAGAATCATAGAATCGGTCAGGGTTGGAAGGGACCACAAGGATCATCTAGTTCCAACCCCCCTGCCATGGGCAGGGACACCTCACATTAGAAGTGAAGCTACTGGATAGGGCAGAAGTTGCAGGAAAGCCTCTGAGTTTTAGAATCCCCATATGTGAATGAGAAGTTATCCCAATACTGGGTGCTGGGTTTATGCTGATAATATGTGTATTAGCACCAGCATGAACTGCTTGCATAAATGTTGCTCTAGGCTGGGTAGGGAGGTGAGAATCATGGAATGCCTCTAATGCTGCCACAGGAGGCATGCCTCTGAAAACCAGCAGCAAGGTGTGCTAGCCCTAAGAGGAGCTAATTTTTCTTGAAAAAGATTTATTGTACAAAGCTAACTGAAACTATCATAAAATAACAACTTAATACTTATGTCATGTCTTTCATCTGGAGAGCCCAACATGCTTGGGCAATATTGGAGTACCAATCAAACCAGAATATAAATATTACCCCTGTTTTAGTACCTTGCCTGCTATTGCTAATGTGTGAGCTAAGGTATAGAAACAAATTACCATTTTTATTAAGATTTTGAGTCATTTATAACTCAAATTCAAACAGTACAGGCTGTACAGATCAAGCAAGTAAAGACAACATCCTTGCCAGGGCTCTTTGTCATCCACATGTGACTGATTTTTTTTTCTCATGAATGAAAAGCATTTCTTAGAAAGGTATCAGGCAAAGCATGAGAAATACAAAGCAGTGATGAAGACACAGCAGTGCTTTTTCTGTTAAGAGACCTATGGGAGAAAAGCAGTCTAAATAAAAACACTAAACTCTGAATATCAAATGCAGGCCCCAGATGAAGGAAATGTTGCTGGAAAATGTTTTAGCAGTGCCAGTGCTTGAGAAATGCATATTTTTTTCTCTAACACAAGCTGGTTGACATTTGCCATATGCTGTATTCCTTAAAAAGACTTTAAGTCTTCTCTTAAAGTCTCCATCTCACAGGGGCAGGGTTCTCCCATACCAAATTTATCGTTGTGGCACCAAGCTGAAACTTAAATCTCTTTGGCGAAGCATCCCTTTGAGTACAGCTGAATCTGTGTTTCAGGAGACTCATCTCCAGAGAGTATTTCCAGGTCAACCTTCAGCAAAGAGTTTTCCCATATCCTTTACAAGAACCCTGCATATCTTTCTCATTAGCACTCCAGTTCACAATGTGTTGGGTTCGTATCTGGTGGTGTTTTGGTAGTGGGGGAAAGGGCTACTGACATGGCTCCTGTAAGATGCTTCAAGCAGCTTCTACAGCTCCCAGGTGGACTTGCCTCTGGTCAAAGCTGAGCCAATCCACACCTCTTCAATACCATATCTCTCCTTTGTTTTGGAGAGGAGTAAGACATGGGAGAGACAACCACCAGGACACTGAGGTCAGTGAGAAAGGACAGGGAGAGGCATGCCAGAGCAGCCATTCCTCTTTGGCCCATGGTGAGATGGCAGGCTGAGCTCTTGCAGCCTTTAGAGATCAATGGTCTGTCTTTTGCCCATGACTATAACAGGTTGAATGTGTCCTGCCTGTCCTGTCTCCACCCTGGAGCCTTTTCTTGTATTTTCTCCTCCCCATCCCACCAGAATCAGGTAGGAGTGAATGAGGCTGCTTGGTGGTTTATTGCTAGCTGGATGGCTATTTTGTGGAGAAAAATGCAGGAAGGTGAGTACATTTTCAGCCTGTATAAAACTAGTTGCTAAGTTTTCTCTGGAACAATTCTCACTGCCCTCCATAGTAGTTGAGCTTAAGGATGATAGTGATAATTTGTTTAAAGTTCTCAAAAAGTTTTTCTCTTTAGTTAAGAATCTATACTGACTGCTACACTGAGTCTTACCATACTAAGTAAACCATCTCATTAGCTTAATCTGGGCTACTCAGAAAGATATAACAGAATTTAGCAGCAAATCATTATTCTGGCTAGAAAAATATGCTTTAAGCTGTAAAATATTAACACTGAACACAAATCAATGAGTTTTTACAGCTAGATCATGAATTCAATAATGGGATATTGGATTTGATAAGCAGTGCAAGCTGCCACAACAGATGAGATGGGAAGAGAACAACAACAGACCTGTTTAACAATAAAAATTCTGAAGAAAAATGGAAAGTTAAAGGGTACAATTTATTGTTTGGGATATGATTTGAGCTCACTACCATCAGGGTACTGAAAATGCTGAAATGAAAATGTAAGTGATTTTTTAAGAGTAATTACAATGATTCTTTTAGAGCATCACATTTTCAAACCCAGTTCATTGTTATGACAGACTTGCCTTTTTAATGCTAGTGCTGGTCCAAGCTTCCAGACATGCCTGTTTTACCTTCTGTTATGAAAAGAAGTTAGTAAAGAAAAATCATATGAACACAGTTAAGATATTTTTCTATTTTTACTTCTTTCATCCATGTATTTAAATATGGATTTAAGGTATTACAGCACAGATGTGATTTCCTCCAGATCTCGCAGGTGCTGGGAGCTGACTAAAGTCCCTTAAGTTTATAAGGGATGAGCATGCACATTTGCTCTGTGCTCACTGTACACTGTAACCCAGGTCATGGATTTGTACTGAGGTGATCCAGGGAAAGCTCACAGAAACGTGAGAGTGCTTCTGAAAGGGTGATGAGCTGGGAACTGCATGTGGTAGGAGCTGTGCCCATAATGGAGACTTCCACCGTACAGATCTATTTTGCCAGTTGATGTAGGTTTTTGATGAGCTGTCATTGCACAGCAGGGCTGTCCATATAGGAACAGTGCACCTGAATATGCTACTGAAAGGTGGGCTGTGCCACCTGGCAAGTGCTCCCTGGGTTGCTGGGGTTTTTCTTCAAAATGCTGGAAAGAGACCATTTCTTTCACTGTTTCACTGAAACAGGCACACTTCTTTATCAAGTCCCATGAGGTAGAATCAGTCAGCAGAAAGAAGTCTGCTCTGACCAAGAATGCTCAAGAATTAGAATATTTACTGAAGATTCTCAACTTCCTGATTTGATTTATTTTTTTTCTTTTACCCTGCCTTGTGAGAAACCCAGTATAACTAAGCCCTAGGGCTTCTGACACCATCCATTTTTCTTTGCTGAATCAAAACAGGTAGCTTGAAAATGCAGTCACAGTCTAAGTTTATTCTCAGCTTTTCCATTGTTTACAGCTACTTGGCTCTTTGGAATGAACTCAGTTAAAGTACTGACCTAGCACTGAAGAGCAACTCTGTATTCATGCAAAACATGTCACAAATAACTGGATTTGTGTTTGAATCTACTCTAACATGAGGCAGGATTTTTTTTTTTTCTCTTATAGTTACTCCAAGATTTTCCAAGCTTCAACAAAAGGCTTATTTTGGCTTTTAGCAGAAAAAGTTTGGGCTCAGTTTTTGGAAGAGAGTGTTGTTTAGCTTAGTTTCAAGCAGTGGTCAGTGTCTCATAAAACTTCAATATGTAGGATAAGTTACCTATCTCTGTGCTGATGTGGAGTAGTGTTTTGTTTTAATATGGTTTTGGTTTTGTTGTTTGGTTTTAGTTTGGGGCTTTTTTTTTCTTTTTTTTTTTTTGGTTTGCTTTTTGTTTGTTTGTTTGCTTTGCTTTTTGTTGTCATTTTTTTGGGGGAGACCTTATTGCTCTCTACAACTGCCTGGGTGTTGGTCACTTCTCCTTAGTTAAAGGATAAGAGGCTTCAGGCTGCACCAGGGGAGCTTTAGATTGGATATTAGAAGAAACTTCTTTACTGAAAAGATTACAAAACAGGTTCCCCAGGGAGAATCCCCATCCCTAGAGATAGAATCATAGAATCATAGAATCAGTCAGGGTTGGAAGGGACCACAAGGATCATCCAGTTCCAACCCCCCTGCCATGGGCAGGGACACCTCACACTACATCAGGCTGGCCAGAGCCTCATCCAGCCTGGCCTTAAACACCTCCGGGGATGGGACCTCAACCACCTCCCTGCACAACCCATTCCAGGCTCTCACCACTCTCATGGTGAAGAACTTCCTCCTCACGTCCAGTCAGATATTTAAAAGATTTGAGATGTGGTGCTGAGGGTTGTGGTTTAGCACCAGGTTTGGTAGAACTAGGTTGGACTCAATGATTTTAAAAGTCTCTTCCAGCCAAAACAATTCTATTCTATTCTATTCTATTCTATTCTACTCTATTTTATTTATTTTTAAATTTTTTAACCTTTTTTTTTCTTTTTTTTTTTTAATGCAGCATTTGCTGTCTGTCTGCACTGCTCCTTTAAATACTAGCTGAGAGATAAAAACACACATTATCACCATTTTTGAATAGTGTATTTATCGTTTCTATTATTTATGCTTCTGGCTTGCAGTGTCGATGCAAATGTATTAAATACTGTTAAGACCTGTGTGCTTTAGCATCTGTAGAATATCATCACACCTCCAAGGCTAAGCCTGCAGCTAAAGTGTTTAAGAATTTATATGGCCATTCTTTTTCTCTCACTGTGGCATTAGAGGGAGGGGGGGGAAGCAATAATAAAATGCATAACCTATATCCACAGAAAATATAACTGGCCTATTTATGATTATGATTCACACTTTGGTCACTAGAAATATACTGTTTATGCCTTTAGGAGTTATTTGTTAGTGGCAACTCCTGCACATATTTTCCTGCAAGGCTTTTGGATTTCAAGAGAAAATGTGTCCTTCAAAGAAGTTATTTCTTTGAGGGATCTTTCTGTAAGTGGATTCCGCTGTGTATTGGCCACTCATAATATTTTCTGTTATCATCTTGTCAGGGTTCAATTCATTACTCCATTCATTATTCAATTTGTTGGGCCATGAGCATCTGAATAATTGAAACCTACAGAAGTATTATAAATTATAGTGTCTCCATGAAATCCCAGTTTTAGGGTTTATGGCTTGACTTTAAGAAATCAGTCTCTGTTGAAATTTGGCATGTGAGGTCTCATCTTCAAAGCACAATCCTATCAGTGTGGTGGTTTTTAATATCTCTGTTGTTGCACATTTAAGAACTCAGGTTGCCTGAGCCTATCAAATTTTGGACTTCTGTAACAGTTTATGTATTTTTTAATTACTATTGCCATCTCAGTGATATGGACTAGGGACAGATAAATAAATTAATGTATTTTGAAATTAATAGACAATCTAATCAAAAGGGTTTTTTTTCTTTCTTTTTTTTTTTTTTTTTCTCATTTACCAAATGGAGTTAATATAGCTCCCTTACATTAAAGACGAAATATTTTTTGTGATCCTTTGCAGGTCAAAAATTTTCGTATACAGAAACATAAGCTGACATTTAGCTGTTATTTCAACTAAGTACAGTATGTCTTAAAGATGTTTTTTAAATTTTATTTTTAGCTCCTGTGTTTTCATTTGGAGTACTTCTGCTCCCTGGATAGGTTATATTAAATGGCATCATATTTATTTTAGGAGAACTATTTAATTTCTGAAACCATGAATACCTCATAGCCTACGTTCTTCTCTTGATTATGTTGCTGGAAATAAAATCAACAGACTTGTACCAGAGTAGTCTTTTTGCTTCTAATTTTTAAACATTGCCTGTCTTTAGGTAAAAGGCCAAATTTGAGAAGAAATGCCAGAAGCAGTGAACCTGTTCTCTGTGTGGATCTGACATTAAGGTTACAAAATAATTTTTAATTTATTCCTGTGCTGATTGCTGGTAGCCTTATATGCTTCTTTCCTGAATAACTGTTAGGATAATTTCAGTATTATAATACAGGAAAGTTTATAGTCGTGCTTTTGGTGAGCTACAAAATAGCAAGAATGATGCTGTGAAGAGGTCTGCTGTATCAATCATGTAGATCATCATGTGAAGAAGATTATCATCTTCTTTGGGTTGGCCACAAGCTTTTGCAGAATTCAAGAGAACCAACCTCATGCGGTTTAACAAGATCAAATGCAAGGTCCTGCACCTGGGTCAGGACAATCCCAAGCACCAATATAGGCTGCGCAGTGAGTGGCTTGAGAGTAGCCCTGAAAGAAAAGGACCTCGGGGATGCTGGTGGATGAGAAGCTCAGCATGAGCCATCAGTGTGCACTTGCAGCCCAGAAAGCCAACCAGATCCTGGGCTGCATCAAGAGAAGCACAGCCAGCAGGGCAAGGGAGGTGATTCTCCCCCTCTGCTCTGCTCTGGTGAGACCTCACCTGGAGTACTGAGTCCAGTTCTGGAGCCTCTATTACAGCAAGGATCTGGACGTGCTGGAGCTTCTCCACAGAAGGGCCACCAGGATGATCAGAGGGCTGGAGCACCTCTCCTATGAGAACAGACTGAAAGAGTTGGGGCTGTTCAGTCTGGGGAAGAGAAGGCTCCGAGGTGACCTTATTGTGGCTTTCCAGTATCTGAAGGGAGCCTACAAGAAAGCTGGGGAGGGACTTTTTAGGGTGTCAGGTAGTGACAGGACTAGGGGGAATGGAACAAAAATAGAAATGGGTAGATTTAGACTGGATGTTAGGAAGAAATTCTTCACCATGAGCGTGGTGAGACACTGGAGCAGGTTGCCCTGGGAGGTGGTAGAATCCTCATCCCTGGAGGTGTTTAAGGCCAGGCTGGATGTAGCTCTGAGCAACCTGATCTAGTGTGAGGTGTGCCTGCCCATGGCAGGGGGATTGGAACTAGATGATCCTTGAGGTCCCTTCCAACCCTAACAATTCTGATTCTATGTTTTCCTGAGAAGGTGGTCTAGGGCTTGTGGAACTTGATTCAGCAACCCAAACCTGGGTTTGTGGCACCCTTTGAGATATCTTGGCTGTCCTGCTTCAGCTGTTGGTCCAACAGGGGCAAGGTTCCTTAGGTTCTGAGTGATATCTCAGTGCAGGTGCCCTCAGGTACCCTACAGTCCAGCCCCAGATTTGAAGCTATTTGGCTTTTTTTAGCAGAGTGCCCTCTGAAGTAGCCCTTTGTACTCTGCTTTCTTTTGAGCACTTCAGTCTTCTGTTGCACTCTTTCTTCTGTGCCTTTCTTTGTTTGTGGGCCTCTTACAGAGCAAACGACTACCAAGAGCTGGCTGCAGTTTTCTATCAGTGAAGCTCACCCCAAAATTTTTATTTCATGATAATTTTTAGACTCTTTCCCTCTTCACAAGTTCAAAATGAAAAACCTTACTTTTGATGCTTCTCAGTCGCACCGCAATAAAAAGCAGTCCCATGTGGCTCTAGCTGCCAAGGACTCTCTGATCATTTGTCCTAGAGCCCTCTAAGTGGTGTTCACAGGAATGGCTCCATGAGGGGCCCAGCCCTGTCAATACAGCTGGCCATCATGTGTTGCCTTCACAGATGTCACACTGATGCTGCACTGCAGCTGCAGGAAGAAGGAAAGCCAAGAGAAGCAGGGTCCCTCCTGGAAGCAAGAAAATCCTCTGGAATCTCACTGAGGTCTGGGAGAGTTGATTTGTGGTCCAAATCTAGGCATGCATTTATCTTGTACGTGATATCAATATCATGACCCCACTTTTCTTTGCATTGCTTTCACAAATTACCTTGTGGGTCTGGGTCTTTCTACTTGGCAGAATTAGAAATTTTATTCCCTAAGAAAAGAGCTAGAAAATAAGGTTACCGTATCCTTATTTCCTATGAGCATTTAGTGCTACTTCAGCATCATGCAGGAGGTAATACATCCCTTTTTGAGTAAAAAAACCTAGAAATATCCTCACTCTTATGAGAAACCTCAAGAGCTGAAAGTGGCAACTCAGTGTTAATGTGACAATACCAAGCTGTCTTAAAGTGATTGCTGTACACATGCCCACAAGATTGCCAGCAATTTGAGCATGACACTGCTTGTTGAAGTCATCTGAAGTTTTGCTCACACCTTTATCAGATCCAGAGTTTCACCTCTGTATTCTCTACCTTAAATAATTGTAGGAGTCATGACCAAAAAATGGTCTTCAGAACTAGTCTGATGGTTTTAAAACTGTCTTTAATTTTTCTCTTCACAAAGTTCAAGCAGAAAAGTGAAAGAATGTAAATAGACCATTATTGGGTGTTAGAAAGCAAAATAATGATTATTCTAAACACCTTCTATTGGAGAGATAGAAATGTTTAAGAATCAGCACTCAAAACAGGGTACAGCAGTTGGGCAGTCTCGCAGTCCATCTTCTCTCAGTCTGCCTGATTCTTCTCTCTCCTGTCTGAAGATAACACACTGATCTTGAGAAGCTAAGTCTAACAACCTCTCTCTGCTTCTTGCCTTTCTTCCCTTTTGCCTGCTCTAGGGGGGGAGGAAAGAGCAGCACTGCCCCCTCTCTTGTGGGGGGCCCAAGGGGCTTTGTTGTGTTTTTCTGTTGATTGTACATATTTGAAAATGTTGTGAATTTGTACATATTCATTGCATTTCATCATAAATTGTAGTTTTGCCTGTAAATACATCTTCATTTGCTTCCAGACTGAGCTAGCCTGGATATTGTCAGTGTGGGAGGAGGATTTCAGCTCTCACACTGTGACAAGTAGTCAGTAACAAGATGCTAAAGGCTACCATAAAGAGAGATGATGCCTGTAGATTCTTGTGATGCAAAAATGCTGGGTGAAGGTATAATGAGAAGCTCACTATGGTCTGTGCTGTTCTCATAGGCAAGTGAATATCTAAATACATGTGTAGCTACTCACTACATTTCCACATGCTATTTTCAGTGAGAGTGAAACAGGAGGGAATCTCAGACCTTCTAGATCTACATATCTGTGAGGCAGGAAAAGGGCAAATTTGTTTCTAGCTGCATCTGAAGCTCTTGTGGACGTTTTCATGGCATGACCCACAGTTGGTGGGTCCAAAAGATCTTAGGGACTATTATCAACACTGTTGATTTTGAAGGAAAAAAAAAAAAAGGAGTCTGTCTGAGCCCCAGCTTCAGCTGCACCATTATTCCTGTGTTACCTGGGGGTGGTGGCAAAGCACCATAGAGTTATTCCAGTATATCCATAGCTCAGAGGCTCATCCTGATTTTATTCTTTACATTGTTCACTCACAAAGAGGGGAAGAATAATGATGTTGGGAGGGGTGAGAAAGAGCATTTGGTCGTATGCTGTTGTAGAGAGATCAGGAACCTCATATGCCACTCAGGTCCCTGATGTGGGATCCACGAGGCAGGTGGAGGAGGTTGTCTCTTCTGGGAGGGATGGAAGAGGTCAATCAAAGGCCCTGGAGGGTGGTGGCTGTTGAGGGGTGGCCTGGCTATGTGAGACCAAAGTGAGGTGCTTTGAGTGCAAACTCCTGGTGTGTAATGGAAGAGGTGTAGAGAAATAAAAGGGTTTGGATCTCTAGAGTTGCAGGTATGTGCTGTGGTAGGGTACAAACTGGGCAGTACAGGCAACATCAAAAGTGGAGGAGAATGGGAGGAGGGAGGTTGATGAGTAGAGGAAAGAGCAAAAAGGTTAGCAGTGAAGTGTGCAACATCCTACTTGCTCTATTTTCTGTCTTGTTATTGACAATCTTATTTCTCAGTCATCATTTAATGGGCAGTTTGTCTGAGTAAGAAGTAAGACAGATTAGGTGTAGGAAGCATGGTAATTAAAGCTGCAGAATAAAAAACTACTTTAGGAAATCTGTCCACTCACATTTTTTTTAATGTCAAGGTAGGCAGCATCTGTTTTAATGACATTAGCTAGTAAAATAAGGACTTTAATCTGAGAACTATTTTTCTTCCTCACTTTCCATATTTCTAAAACCATACCCAGGCTCTTTGAAGTACAACAAGCAGTTCTATTATCAAGCTACCATGTAGGCCATTCCACATTGACAAAGTCTAGTTTGGATCTGCAAATAAATGAGTGGTTTTGAGACCTAAGTGGCCTTTTATTTATGTTTTAGAGTGAACAAAACTGGGTTTGCAGTGAAAACACATCCTCATCGTTAGCAGTGGGGGAGCTGCCTTTGTGTTGCAATACTATGGGATCATATTTAATAAAAAGATATTTAGTTTGCTATTGGAAAAGGATTGCTGCAGGAAGATATAAAAGCTATTTAGATATTTTTATAGAACTTTTGCATAAATCTTGTATCCATAACCTGATCTAGTGACATAAATATTAGCAGCTTGTTTCTATTTCACCTGCTGTAGAACCACTGCTGTCCTACAGCAATAACCAGCAAGGGAATAGAGCTATTTGCTGCTGTCATAAATAAGACAGGGTGTCACAGCTGTTTTCATTTGACTGAGCAGTAATGGAGTTAATTATACTTCCAGTCTCTCTGTTTTTGATCTGTGTTTCCAAAGTCATCTAAGCTTCTTGAATTCTTGCAATTTTTTTAACCCTTTTTTCTCCCCACCTGAGTTAGACATTGTCTGTAATTTGGAGGTTTTATTGTTACCATTCATTCTGGTATTCATCTATGCTTTTCTTACTAATAAAAATTTACTATTATATGAAAACCTCTACTGAAAAATCAATATATTTATTTGTACTGAGCAACATACAAGCAGATATAGAGCATGATCTTTCTTGAAGACCAGACACGTAGACTTAATTTCATTGGAAAATAAATCTGTTTTAATCTCCAGCAACTCTTAATTTAAGAAAAAGGACAAAGATGTACTTTAGTTCAATCAATCATGTTGCTGAAAGAATGCATGCAATTAGGGAAGTCAAAAAAAGGACAGCCAGAGTTGCACAAATTTGGAAAAGATAATTCTTATTTTGAAACATTAGTCCAAAAACTGCTACACAGCAACATATTAGGCAGAACTTTTTGCAAGAAAACTTCCTTCTTGTTGTCTATTAGCTTTTCCAGTTGCATTTTTGTTTGGTTTTCCTCTTTTATTATTTTTAAAATGTAGATAGTAATAGTAGTAGATAAGAATGAAGTCTTTGTTTATAGGCAGTAATGACAATAACTTAAACGTGGCCAGGTTTTTGCTCAGACAAATTGATATCTGTAGTCACACAAAGAAATATAGATGTCAGAATGTCTGTGATCAAGGCTCTGATTCTGAACCAGCTTTGTAGAGTTTTGTGGGAGTCAGGCACTAGATGTGTATGAAAATCACACTGGACACCTATTTTTATATCTCCATGCTTAAGAGTATGTTTTGAGATGTGAGGTGAGGAGAAAGTTCTTCATGGAGAGAGTTGTTAGCTGTTGGAATGTGCTGCCCAGGGAGGTGGTGGAGTCACCATCCCTGGAGGTGTTCAAGAGGGGATTGGACGTGGCACTTGGTGCCATGGTTTAGTGGTCATGAGGTCTTGGATGACAGGTTGGACTTTGATGATCCTTGAGGTCTTTTCCAACCTTATTGATTCTGTGATTCTGTGCCTTGCAAGTGATTTGCAAGCAAGTGACAAAACAAAACATTAGAGCAGCAAGTACTACAATTCTCTAATATAAATACTCTGTAATTGTTAAGTCTCAAGAACACCTTTGAGATGGTGAGCAAAGAGGTAGTTTTAACAGTCAGACATAAATAGAACTGTAACACATACTCAAAAATTCAAAGTTACTTGAAATTTAGCATAAGAAAAACCGTTGTCAACGATGTGCCAGCATAAAAAGTCTGCAATAAGTAACTTTGCTCTTAGTGTGCTTTCTTGGTTCTCAGATCTGATTTCCATGCCATTATTGCAACATTACAAGACTAAGAGTTATGTATTATTTTATGCCACTGTTTACTTTTTTTTACAAACAAATGCTTGATAGAGCAAGCAGAGAGAATGAGGAGAGACAGGTGAGATGAGATGAGATAAACTTCCTAGAAGACCTGCCAGAATGTCCCATGACAGTCACAACACACAGATCACAATGTGCAGGAGTGGTACTTCTCATGTGATTTTATCAGGCTGCTCTCTGCCTCAGACCAGCCCAATACCCCTCTGAACAGTCTGCTCAGGAGAGGATTTGTTAAGACGTTGCGTATTTGATCAGCAAGTGGTGGTGTCACTGTCAAATATCTTCATAGAAGACAAAATCAGATTTTGGAAGGGCAAATCTTTCTCCTCTAATGACTTAATACTTGTTCAAACCAGAGACTGAGATGTAAAAGTTTCCATTTCCTGCTGCCTAAAACTTCCATCATCCCACCACACCACACTCCCCAAAATATGGCTGTATAGGCTCATGGAAATTTTGCCTGTTGATGTAAATTCTAGGATGGGGGGGAAGACATTCTCCTGAGAGGTCAGGAGAAAGGTGGGAGTTGGGATTTATATTTTTTTTTTTTAGAGCCAGGCAAAATTTAAAATCCAGACTGCATTATGAGGTATGTAAAAACTTTATTTTCAGCCATGGATTTAGCCAAGCTACAGCCTTTGCTACGGAAGGTCATTTCTTTTGCTCTGAAGTCTTTCAGACTCTGAATCCAGTTTACATATTGAGCTCTCAGAACTATTTTCAACTACCAAGGGCATCTGAGCATGAAGAACACATTTCTTGATGTCTTTAGTTACAAATTGGCACACAGATGGGTTGCAGTAGCATGATGGGGAGGGGGCTCACATCTTAAATCCGCTCTGTTTATTACCCAAGAAGTTTTGATCAAGTTTATGGTGTTAAAGACTCCAACATATCAACTCCATTGAAGAACAGGACAAGCTATTGTAAATATGAACCATCAAAGCATTAGCCATTTCAATGAAATGAAGCAAATCAATTGTTTTCTATAAAGGTGCCTTTCAGGTCTCCTTTTTCAGGTTCTGAGATCCCTTATCAAGTTCAGCATTATTAAATGTTGGACTATGGGCTGCAAGAGTAATTTTTTAGGACTTCTAAAGGGTCACTTTGCTGCTAACATGCTTGTCTTTGCATTTATTTTTGCTTGACCTAAACAGAATTATTCACACACTCACAAATATACATAAACCAGAATTAATTGTGTTGCACATAACTCAGTGCTTGAGCCTTACCCCAGCAAACTACCTGAAGACTTAAAGAAAATCAGAGGTATTCAAATGCTTTTGTAAGATAGGATAAATCTTTCAAATAAAATGCAACCATTATAATGATCTAGTTATGATTCTTACTGTTTATCTGCTAGAAAAAAGTACTGTCTGCACTAGGGAAATAGAAGATCTTTTCCTTGCAGTGCATCACATGTAGACAGCTACATCCTCAGATCAGTGGGATAGTTCCCTTTTTTAAGGGTGTCCATTAGCTTCTGGAGGGATGCTGCAGAAATGTTGTGCTTATGTTCTCCATATTGGGGCAATATCCATTGTGTGTGTAAGTCTGAAAAGGATGGAGAATACTTCATCTCTTCTGCCCTTTCTCTGCTCAGGTAATGGATTTTAAAAATTGAAGTCTGTGTTAGATGTGTAATTTTTGTCCTAGTAGTTTTAGGTAATTTCTACACAAGGAATGTTCAGGGAAATGTAGGCATTCCTTCACCTCCAGCATGAGATGCCCATCTCAAATGTCCATCAATTTCAGAAGTAGAAGCCTTCATAGACTGGGATCAGTGTTTCCAGCCTAGCTAGCCTTTCCTCTATGCTTGCAATCAAAGGCACCTGGCATTACTTTAACATATGCTTTCTTTAACATGCCAAAGCACTCAGCTGCCATGTTTCAAAGAAACACGAGGCGAGAACGAATGATCTTCTTTCAGTAAAAAGCAGAATTTCCTCTCCAAAATGACACGGGCTTGTGCTCCATTATGCCTAATATACTTTCCAACACCAGTGACAGGTATAAGATCTGGTATTTGTGATGCTTAAAACTTGTGGCACTGAGTGTACCCTCAGCAAGTTTGCTGATGACACCAAGCTGTGTGGTGCAGCAGACACACTGGAGGGAAGGGATGCTACCCAGAGGGACCTTGACAGGCTGGAGAGGTGGGCACAAGCCAACCTCATGAGGTTCAACAAGACCAAGTGAAGGGTCCTGCATCTGGGTCGAGGCAATCCCAAGCATAAATAAGGGCTGGGCAGTGAGTGGCTGGAAAGCAGTCCCTGAGGAGAGGGACTTAGGGGTGCTGGTGCATGAGAAGCTCAACATGAGCTGTCAATGTGCACTTGCAGCCCAGAAAGCCAACCAGATCCTGGGCTGCATCAAGAGAAGTGTGGCCAGCAGGTCAAGGGAGGTGATTCTCCCCTTCTACTCAGCTCTGCTGAGACCCCACCTGGAGTACTGAGTCCAGTTCTGGAGCCCCTATTACAAGAGGGATATGGAGGTACTGGAACGTGTACAGGGGAGGGCCACCAGGATGATCAGAGGGCTGGAGCACCTCTCCTATGAGGAGAGACTGAAAGAGTTGGGGCTGTTCAGTCTGGAGAAGAGAAGGCTCCGAGGTGACCTTGTTGTGGCCTTCCAGTATCTGAAGGGGGCTACAAGAAAGCTGGGGAGGGACTTTTTAGGCTATCAGGTAGTGATAGGACTAGGGGGAATGGAATAAAGCTGGGAGTGGGGAAATTCAGGCTGGATGTGAGGAAGAAGTTCTTCACCATGAGAGTGCTGAGAGCCTGGAATGGGTTGTGCAGGGAGGTGGTTGAGGCCCCATCCCTGGAGGTGTTTAAGGCCAGGCTGGATGAGGCTCTGGCCAGCCTGATGTAGTGTGAGGTGTCTCTGCCCATGGCAGGGGGGTTGGAACTGGATGATCCTTGTGGTCCCTTCCAACCCTGACTGATTCTATGATTCTATGATTCTATAAAAACACATGATTCACACATTTGTAAAGACTGTATGTCTAGCTTTCTAATGGGACAAACAGAAAGTGCACCTAGCCCAGAAACGTCCGGGGTCGTTGCAGCTTAAAGCTGTGATATGCATTTAAACATGAAAGTTATTTCAGGTTGTTTTAAAACACGATTGTAAGTAAGGTTTATATCTTTACCCATTTAAAACTGAACCTGGTAACAATTTAGCAAGATGGATTTTTGGAGGGCAGACGATCTATATCATGCCTACTTTGCAAAGCATGCCATAAAACAGAGCTTACTGTAAATTGCTTTATTGCTTTACTTTCGTCCTAAACTCAGCTCAGTGGAGAAGCAGTGCTATAAAATTAGTGAGAGAGGAGACCTTTCTTGTGCTGAAAAATTCCAATATTTTGCCTTTCATGGGAACCTAATCCTGCTCTCCAAACTGATTATTCTACTGACCTGAAGGAATCATTCAGGGGGGAGGGTAAGCAGGGTGCTTTTTCTCTGAATTCATGGGGTTTTTTTGGAGCAAAACTATCTTTGAGAGAGGAAATTCTCTTCCACAGAGTTTTAAACTTCATACTTGAATAGTGGACATTTCTCTAAAAGAGGTGATGGCAATACTGTTCTGACATAAAGGTAAATCTCATTTTTTCCTACAAATTAAAGCTTCAAGAATTATGAATGTATTCTTGCTGAATATTGATATCCTTTTATTCCTCCTCCACACTTTTTCCTTCTCTTTACAACTCCCTAAATTATAAGGGAATTAAAAGTCCATTAGATATATACATTAACATATGCTATTATGGTTTTGCTAGTGAGCGTGGGCAGAAGCTGAGTGTGATATGATTTTCCATTACTGTACTTTGAAGGCAAAACATAAAATTGTTTAATATCTTTTTTTTTCCTTAATCTAACTCCCCCCAACATACTAAACTACTAAGCTATGACATGTGACCTAAAATAGGTAAAGAAAATACTTATTTAAAAAACATTCTCCACATTAATCACTACATTGAAAAAGCCTGGTTCCTTTGAGGAAGAAGTCCTTCCCCATGAGAGTGGTGAGAGCCTGGAATGGGTTGTGCAGGGAGGTGGTTGAGGCCCCATCCCTGGAGGTGTTTAAGGCCAGGCTGGATGAGGCTCTGGCCAGCCTGATGTAGTGTGGGGTGTCCCTGCCCATGGCAGGGGGGTTGGAACTGGATGATCCTTGTGGTCCCTTCCAACCCTGACTGATTCTATGATTCTATGATTTCATCCCATGTGATGTCATGACTACAATACCAGGTGTTTCCAGAACATGTTGAAGAAGCCTTTTACAGGTGTCTATAGAATATCCTCTCCCAAATAATTCTGACTTCATTTTTTAAAGTAGGCACAGTTACCACGTCTTTTAAAGTGAAAATAATAATAAACTAGCTCTTCCTCTTTGCCCTAAGTCTGCCATGCAAGCCTCTAGAAGCATGTGGCTATGGCCTGTGTATTTTTATGTCCTTGAGCATGCTGGTTACCCTTGCTATATCTTAATCTCACCACATATATACCTCTCTACTTCACACAATGGAAATTAGTCATATATAAAAAAAATATAAAGTGCTCAGAGAAGCTGTGTCGGATTTGTAATGTCTTTAATTGGAAAGTAGTGCAGCTGTGCAAAATTTCACATGTACTAATGCTATGTTTTCTACCATTTGGAAAGATTTTCTCATGCTACCACAGATTTAGTGAGAAATACCAGATATAAATCTTAACAATCAAAGGAATTTACTTACAGTTGCCTCTTCTACTATTATTGATAACAGATTTATATCTGTGAGCAGGGAAGTCATCATCTGAACGCAGTCATGGATGATTTTAAATTAAATGTTAAGTTTAAGAAAATTCTGGCTAAATGTCATCAAGATCCATCACACCAAGCTGTCTGAGAGGGTAAAGGGCATACTGTGAGCTAGATGAAGGGCAAAAGCAGAGCCAGAGCATCTACACTCCAGCAGTGTAGTACAGGTGCCTGGGAACAACCACAGGAGTCATCTGAGAAGAAATAGGAGTTTGTTGCTCTGAAGTAAGGGGGTGGTGGCTCTCCTGGGTGACAATTCCTTCCTTGTGTTTCCCTCCATCTGGATTTCACGCTGCTGCTGCTCGTGTCTGAGCCCTTGCACAGTCTCTAATCTCTGCTTCCCAGCAGCTGTGTGCATTTACTTCCCTGCTCCATCTCCTCCAACTATTTTCAAACCTCCAGCATACCGGCCTGAGCAGAGGGTAAATATTTTTTCTCCCCAGAATCCAGCTCTAATTTACAGCTCTTGTTTCTCTATTAACCATAAATAGAAAAGAATGTATTTGAAATCAATGTATAAACGTGAATCAAAATTTAATGCATGGAGGACAGGGAATATTTGAAGTCATATTGTTTTTATTTTGGGATAAAAAATAGTCTTTTCATTAATAAAGCAATATTGACCCAAATTCGGTTGTTTCCCCTACAATTCATACATTAAACAGTCCTAAATGGATAATGTGAAAGAACAATAATAAGGATAACAATAGGTTACAGAAACAATTAGGTATGGAATAACACATGACAGGTAATCCAGTCATAAATTTATAGGCACTCTGCTCTCTTCTCAGGAGCCCTGTGAGACACAGGGCCAAAGGCCAAATACATTCCCAAGGAATGTGTACTGAATCACACGCCTGCAGACTGCATGTTATTATTAGAATTGTAAAATGTTATTGCTGATTTTTATATATCACACTGTGTGGTTAATTTAAAAACGTGGCCAGGCAATTTATTGTGTGTATGAGATGTCTATTTCCAATACCATTTTCTTTGATTATTTTAAAATGTGTTGTTAGGTTTAATTATTTTTAAATGTATTTTTAAGCCACAAGAGGACTGACAATGAGGCTTTAAAAGCTCTCTTGGTACCTTGGCTTTGTTCTGGCATTTTAGCTTCACACTCATCCACTGAACAGTAAATGTTTGTTTTCAAACTTATTTTCCCCAACCCAGCAGCCTTTATTTTGTTTGCTTGTTCAAAATTCAGCCAGTACAGTGACAATTAAGGAAATGGAGTAAAAACAATGTAAAAAGGGGAAGGGGAGCAGGGGGGGAAATGTAGGGGGAATGTGCTGGCACATGGATTTGTACTGTGCTTGTATTTCACAGACACACAGCTTACCTTTTAGCCCATCTCACCTGCACCAGCTGAAAGGACCCCTGGGTTTTAAACTTCATACAGGTACACTTAGATTTCCTTTTGAACGTTGTTAGCAAACAAGAAGTAGGCAAATACATCTCAAGCTACCCAAGGCCAGTTATGACAACTTTCAGTATCCATAAATAGCGTTTCACAACATTTTCAGAGACACTAATAGGTCTTTCTCCCACCTTTGAATTGCTGCAGGGTGTCTGCTTCTGACAGTTTTTATATAAGCTGAAAAGCTGCTTCAGATTACTAAAAGAAGTATCTCTGATCAATTACTTCAAATATCTCTCCCTAAAAAGTAAGACCAGCCCTTCTTCTGCTGTTCTAGGGAATTACTGTCAGATAAAATAAAATAAAGTAACTATGGTATACTGGTTTTGTTATTTTAAACAATGAAATAAAACAAAGTCCAGGAGAACTACTCTGCATCTATGTGTAAATCAGGAGAAAGAAAGCCTGCCAGTTGTAGTGCAGAAGAATTAGTTTCATAGTGTCTACTTTTTTTTCTCTGAGAGCAAAAGTTCCACTTTACCTGCTCTTGCAGCTCCATGCTCTTCTGCTCACTTATCCTCTCTTGGTAGTCAGTGATCTACACCCCCAATCACAAGGACTTTAGGTTTGGGTGTTTAAAAAAAGTTCAAATATTTAAAGGATCTGATAAAGGTGTAGAGAGTGATTTGCAGAGGAGAAGAAATAAAGATCTAACTATTAAAAATTCATTTGATGTGAACCCACAGGTACTGAGCAGATAAGGTATAGGTGGATGCATTTATGGACACCTCGCAACCTTTGACCTCTTTTGTACTGTAAAAAACCCTTTTGAGATTAATATGAGATGAATACTGATAGTCATCTTATTTCTCATTCATTCCTCTTCTTTACTCACCTATACATCAGTGCACCACACTGTTAACATGTCTTGTTAATAAAATACCAGTTTCTGTTTGATATTTTCCAGTTCTCCCTCCATTTCATCTCCTTTAAATTGCTCTCCAACCAACTACTTTATCCATGGGACCATGTGTCACAGACAACTTTGA